>NC_047160.1:22111134-22453134 GCF_009819705.1 Hippoglossus hippoglossus
TTATCTTGGTATCATCTGAGTGTAATCTTTACACTTTAATTTCTACACGAAGCAACGTAATCATCCACATTATGTCTGTTTACAAAGTGTGTGCGTGATTCTGCCTGTGATGCTTTTCTGGAATAGAGTGGAGGGCGGGTCGTCCACTAACCAGACGGAGATGGTTCGATACCCAACTCCTTTGTCCGTGTGCTTTGGAAAAGACACCTGACCCCTGATTACCCATGACGGCTGTGCCAGCAGTGTGTGAGTGACGTGTGATGGAGAGAAGCGCTGCACATAGATGCTCCGTGTGACTGTGTATGTGAATATAAAAATTGTACCGTGAAGCCTAGAAAAGTCATATATAAATACAGACTATTTGTACAGTCATATTTCAGCTTTAAAGAAGTTACAGTCAGTGGCCTGGTTTACCTTGATGCGGACTTCATGGGCCTTGGGTGGTGCCACCTCCACCTCTTCAATGGAAAGAGGTTTGCCAGGTTCCCAGGCAACAGCTGCCTTGCACTTGATCACCTGAAGAAGGAAAAGCACGGGACTTTGGTATTTTCTCTCACACAAGGATTGAAGACTGCAGCTTTGTGTTGGCTGCAGCTCTGCAGGGTCTGTAACAGGCCGGGATAGCTGCACACTGACCTAGTTTTAACTCTGTCCAGGTTTATGCAAGAGCTGGAGTTACATGCTTTCTTGCAAGTGGACGAGACGTGGCTGCAGAATCTGCTTCACTCAAACTACTTTCTATTGCTTTAACCGCTTCGGTAAGTTCACGTGTTCAATATTATCTGAGCAACAACTTGCAGGCACCAGTTGTGAGCAGCTGAACC
Source organism: Hippoglossus hippoglossus (assembly GCF_009819705.1). Lineage (NCBI taxonomy): Eukaryota > Metazoa > Chordata > Actinopteri > Pleuronectiformes > Pleuronectidae > Hippoglossus > Hippoglossus hippoglossus. The sequence continues at coordinate 22,111,959 of NC_047160.1, forward strand.
CTGATCCCTGTTGGGTAACTCAACACTGACTCCTGGTACTTATTCATTCAACCACACGCGAACGGCTGCAGGTTAGTGAACGGAATCCTGGTTGTTGTTTATGTGTGAATTAAATGATGTATTAACGTTACGCACATTCTGATGCATTTCAAGGATTTTATTGAGTATTTTTGAAGGAAACTCACTTTCCCCGCAGTCTCCATGTTCCTTCCTTCAGCAAGAGGGGGCGGAGCAGGCGCGCGGCCGTAAAGGAGCAACCGTGCGGACCAATCAGAGAGAAGAACGCGCAGCTACCCTCTTCTCTTCTCGTGTGACGTAGGCCCGGCGGAAACAGGAAGTTGATATATCGATATATATTTTATTTTATTCATAAATCTAAATTCTTAAAAATATATATTTTTTTAAAGTTAAAACTATAAGCTTAACAAAAAAAATAGCAATTTAAAAAATATCTATTTATATTATTTTACTTAAATACGTTTCTTACATTATTTACTTATTTGTGTGGTAGTACACAGGATATACTTCACCTGGCTGTTCCATACAAGTTATAAAATATAATTCAATTGGTGTCATGTAAATAACCAGAGCAATAGTCGTACACACTTCTGAGAAAGTACCTATTTGAGAAAATAGGTTTAAATACTACTTTAAATGTACTGTGATTGAAATACTATATATTTTATCTTTTATGTATAAGCAGCATTTGTGTTGTGACTTGAATTATTTAAACAAAGTTGTATGTAATTCTATACTTATTTTCATTATGGATTCATATGCTGATATTTTCTTGATTAATCAATCCATTCATAAAACATTAATATTCATAAAAATAGCCACCTTGTTAACATCTAAATTAAGGATTCATGAGAAAACATCTTTAATAATTAATTTAACTCTAAACTAGATCAGGGCTCTTAAAGTGTATAACATGAACTGTATTCTGCTTCATAATGTCAATGATTCCTCTAAGACCAGAGAAGATAAAACAGACAGTTACAAAGCACCTTTTAATCAAGGTCTTTAACAAAAGTTACATTTGGTTTAAGATTTTACAAATTATAAGCATTAAAATGTTTCCAACTTCCACTCAAAGTTCATTTTCCATCACACATTTTCCCCACATTTGACAAAAGTAATTCAGGGAAATTTGTGAATGTGTCTCCTGAAGTCATGAACAACACTTTAACACAATCGGCACCAGGATAAGGATGTGCCTGTTTGCAGAGGGAGCCTAGACCCCTTCACAACAGGCAGAAAAGGTCCCAGCTATGTAACACCTTTTAAATAACGTGATGATTCATCACATCTTCAAAACTGGTACAAAAATAAAAAAATGTGAAAAGCCACAGGTTCTACAAATTGAATCAGTATATGGACATTGCCTCCAACTGGCCAGACACTGGTATTGAATGCAGCCTTTTTGCTGAAGCAGGTGTAGACAGGGATGAAAAGATCCACCAGATCACCTCCCACCTACAGGTTGACAAAAAGAAAAAGATAAATGCAACAATTATAGACAAAAACATGGCAAGACTCACACAATCCCAGCAGGAAACAAAACTTAAATAATTGAGCTTGATGAAAAGGGGCAAACCTCTGAATCCACGTCCACCACTACCTCCACTACCTCCTCTGCTTCCTCTGAAACCTCCTCCACCACGTCCAAATCCTCCTCCACCACGGCCACCCCTGTCAAATCCTCCGCGGCCCCCACGGCCACCGCCTCCAAATCCTCCACCACGGCCCCCTCGAAATCCACCTGAAAGAAAAACAAAAGCAGAGCAGTTGTTCAAAACATTCCTCTAATCCACGTTGTAAACAGTTTTTCATGTTCAACCTAAACCCACAGAAACTAAGACTAAGAGCCCAAGTGGGGAAAACTAACCTTATTTATAATCTTTATTAATTCAGTGGTTTTCAAAAGAACATCCTAATAAATGCACATTTATCTTGCCAGGTCACAAGCTCGCTTCTTTAGCCTTTAGGCCACCGCTCTGCATATTCATCCACAATATAAGACTATAAGTTTGGATGCTTTACCTCCACGGCCACCACCTCTTCCTCCTCGGCCTCCTCTTGGCGGCCCCTTCTCTCCTGGCGGCCTGGGAAGAAATCTCTGCAGTGGAAGAAGCTTCATTGGATCTATATAAAACTGAGAGAGAAGTTGCAGATTACATATCGATTATGACATAAACTGAAATGCTGTTAAGTATTCAAATGAATGACATTAAAATGTCAGTGATTTTTTTTTACCTTCTGAAGTTTCTTAAACGAAGACGCCTTCATATTGTCTGAGAGTTTGACTGAAAAATACTGCAGGGTGAGTTAAGGAATAAAAGGCGAGAATGATATTTAATCCACAAAAATTCACTATCTTTTTAGTGCACATATATTTTTTTTTTTTTTTAAATGGCGACAGAAAGGATACAAATTCCCGGAGCTGGCCGAATATCTCGTCCACCTTCCCGATCTGCTCCTTGTTCTCCAGGTACACAGGGGCATTGAAGTAGGGAACCTTGCTCTCCTCTGTTGTGCACTTGCACACAATATCATCTTCACATGGATGCATGAACTCTCCCACGGCTGCAAAGAGAAAAACATTGAAACACATTCAGTTTTGTGACACGATAAGCCGCCAGTTTCATTTTATGTCCTTGTCTACTGTAGATAGGGGATGATTGAGAGTCTTATCATGCAGTTTATGTACATCTGCAGCTCTCAATGGATAACCCACATAACTTTTAAAACTAAACAAAAGATTTCAGTTGTTTGCAAAAAATAAAAGCTGGAGTGGAGGCTTAAACACATGTCACCAACCAGCACCATGTGAACTTCCTAACTTCTTCCATATTATGACAGTGTCTGATATGTTACAAGTTCCCCGCCGTTGCTACAGCTTGCATGTTGACATGTTTAAAGTTGGTAACAGTTCCTGAGACATGAGCAAGTAGTCACATCAGAGTGTGAACCAAGTTAAACATACCCAGGATCTGTTTCTTATCAAGCTCCACCTAACCCAACTTCAGCCGACCTGCTATCCTGAACTACAAAGCTGTCAGGATTCTGTAGATCAATGGTTTTCCACTGATCGGATTAGTCAGTGGTTTGTCTGTTGAGTTTTGATCCTTCTCAGTACAGCATCAGTTACCATGGTGAGGACTGAAAGCTCTGAATGAATCCAGAAGGTACCTCGATTATTGATAATCAGATGTGCACACATTAGACTGACTTTTGCTGCCTGCCTGCATTTGGTCTTTGTTGTTTTTGTACCTGCTGTGCTTAGTTTTTTCATATGTTGCTACTTATTGTTATACATTGTACCCGTCTGAATACTAGTCTGTGTATATTGCTTGTGTGTGTTGACTATAAACAAGTCATTTTATTTTAACTCTAGGTTGCCATTTTAAAAACTGGGTAACTCTGGCTCGTTTACAGTCATTTTGCTGTTGATTAATAAACAATGTCCCTTTCAAATAAACAAAGAAATGACATTAAGTGATCACCAGACCTCCTGTTTCATAGCACGTGAGCACATGCACATACACCATTCACGTGCCGTCACTTGAAAACCTTCTGAAGATCATTTACAGTTTGTGATAATGTTTATTATATTAAAACATATATTTCAGTCTCAGACGTCACACATGTCCCCCCCTGCACCAGGTTTCCCCCACAGCTTCTCGATGATCTTACCCACTACGTATTCAGGAGGACCGTAGTCCTGCTGTCTGTTGAAGCCTCCTCTGCCTCCACCGAAGCCTCCTCTGCCTCCTCCACCTCGGCCTCCACCGAACCCTCCTCTGCCTCCTCCACCTCGGTTAAAACCTCCACCTCCTCCTCGGCCGCCTCGTCCTCCGCCTCCTCTGAAAGACATGTCCTCTGCGACGGAGCAAGAGAGAGACACACACGAGTTAGCTGTTAGCTGGAGAAGCTAACAGGCTGCGGGGGGATAGTAAGCACCAAACAACTTGCTCTTGCTAGCATGCTAACGCAACTCGGTCATTCAAACTACAGAATCACATCCGCGTTTTCTCCCACAAACCAATGCGGTGTGCGCTCAGTTCTACGTACAATACTACAATAGTATTAACAAACAAATATTACGCGAAAAATACATTTAAAAACACGAAATAAATAGAAAAAACACACTCACAACTTTCCTCGTTGAGCCGCAGCTATTTACTCCACGCGAACACGTGTGGCCAAACTGCCTGTCGTAAAGTGCATGTCGAGTGTCGTGAAGTGTCGTAAACCCCTGCCGCTGCCTCGTCGTGCTTCATGAACCGGAAGTTTAGTTTACGCTTTATTTATTTTGAACTTCAAACCAAAACGACTTTGAAGCTATAACGTGACGCAATGTTATTTGTGTGCAGATGTAAATACATTTTTTAGAAATAATTGATTTTGTTGATTTGCAGGAAATTGAACAGACAATGTCCACGACAGGTCAGGTAAGAACAACAACATCAAGTACACAATATTCACTTGTTGTCTAATAAATGATACAAAGTTCATTATGTCATGTTGTTGCTTTGAGTCTCACCCACAGACTGTATATAAACATACAGTATATATATATGATTTGTAAAATTACATCTGACTGAGTGTGAAGTGTTATTTAGCCTCATTTTGTTGATCCCACATGTTCACAGGGATTCAGGAGATCTTCACACAAACAGAGACCAGGTCCAGTCAATGCACGTTTTAATGCACCAGTGCTTTTCCCTCCAGGTGATCAAGTGCAGAGCAGCTGTTGCTTGGGAACCAGGGAAACCTCTGGTGACTGAAGATGTGGAGGTGGCTGCCCCTCAGGCCCATGAGGTCCGCATCAAGGTCAGCTGCTCCTGGGGGGGATACGACCAGACATTATAGTAGATATGTACATTATTAAGTATTTATCATAAAACTGTATGATGAACACAGTACCTGCTCGTACAGATTGTTGCCACGGGTGTGTGCCACACAGACTGGGAATACATGTACGGGACTGGGAAGGGGATGAAGTTTAGACCTTTTCCGTTAGTTTTGGGCCATGAAGCAGCTGGAGTCGTGGAGAGCGTTGGTCCAGAAGTCACCAAATTCTCACCGGGTAAATTGTACAGTTTCATAATGAACGTACAGAAATGCAGTTAGATTCATTTCTCCTTTTCATACACAGAACTCTGACTGAAGTCGTTTGCTTTTTGCTGTTTTTAGGGGATAAAGTTATTCCTCTTTTCCTGCCTCAGTGTGGGGAATGTGAACGATGTTTGAGCCCTAAAACAAATCATTGCAGGAAGAACTGGTAATATCCATTGCCATGTTTGCTCACAACACACACACTACATTGTTTCATTGTGTTTTTTCTGCTAATTTTTTAAAAACTTTTTGTGACTTTTAGGGCAAATACACAAGTGGGTGTTTTGGCCGATGGCACGAGCAGGATATCTTGCAAAGGGCAGCAGGTGTACCAGTTCCTCGGAATCGGCTCTTTCTCCCAGTTCACCGTGGTTCCCGACATCTCTCTTGCAAAGATAAGAGACGATGCACCGCTGGAAAAAGTTTGCCTGCTTGGCTGTGGCGTCTCCACTGGTTATGGTGCAGCTCTTAAAACAGGCAAGGTAAGAAGATACAGATCTGAGTTACACTTCTCACCAACTCTGATGTGGACCAGTGATTGTTCTGTGTGCGTCCTTAGAACGAGAGTCACACAAATACAAGTAGTTTACTTTTATTTGTAAAAAAATATCATTTAAACTCTTGGGCTTATAGTAACAGATTGAATTTTTTTTAATATCTTATCTTCCCAGTGGTGATTACAAGATAGTAGTTATATTTTTTCCCCACTAGATATCAGTGCATGAACATAAGATAAGTCGAAGAAAAGATGACAGTTGACATCAGTAAAGGAAGGTAAATATATATGATATAAAGAGAGTTAAACCCGAGTTGAAGTGCAGTACAGAATTGGTGCATGTAACATCATACAAGTGGATTAAATAGAACTTAGAAGTTCAATATTCTACACTTTTTGTTTTTATTATAGTTCTTGTATGTAGAAATAAGTAAAAATAAGCAATAACAATGTTTTGTGGAGATAAAGATGTTTAGAGAGTCACTATTAAAACCAAAATGTAGAAACATGGAGTGATCAAATATGTTTTGAATATTAAAAAGACTGAGTATGAGCATTTAACTGAAAACACAGTGGTTCAGTGAATAAAACAAAAGCAGCGAGAGAGCGTTCACAGGAGCCTGATAAGAACCTTCTTCTTTCAAAACACTCCAGCTAATGGAAAATGTAAGTGTGGCGAGAGGAGAGTGAAATTCAATTTGAAGGTTTGATATGATAATGATAAAAGTGTGTTTCATTTAAACACTAATTTTAAAAGGCAAATTCTTTGACAAAATATGAATAAAAGCCAACACACGGTTTAAAGCGGAGGTTGATTAAAAGCAGGCTTACATAAGAATAAAATGGGTCCAATGGAGAACAATGAAATCAAAGTCGTATTGTAGCATGTGCACCAATCTGTCACAACATGAGGACTGGTTTACAGACGTCATGGCTGAGTTGACTCCCACACTACGCCCATCCAGGTTGAAAAAGATTCCTCGTGTGCCGTGTTCGGGCTCGGTGCGGTTGGACTGGGCGCCGTCATGGGCTGCCAGGTTGCCGGGGCGAAGAGGATCATCGGGGTCGACATCAACCCTGACAAGTTCGCCAAAGCCGTGGAGCTCGGAGCCACCGAATGTGTCGACCCCAGAGATCACAGCAAGCCCATCCAGGAGGTTTTGGCAGAGATGACAGACGGAGGGGTTGACTATGCTCTGGAGTGTGTGGGGAGTCCAGCTGTCATGGTGGGTGCGGGACAACTACACACTCCAGTTTCACCAGTATCTGTGAATATGTATTTTACAGGTAGTATTGTTTTTCCTAGACTGCTGCGCTTGAGTCTACAAGAGATGCCTGGGGCACCTGTGTGATCGCAGGGTGGACGGAGAGAGAAGCAATGAGCGTCGTGGTTGAAAAGCTGCTGATGGGACGCACCTTGAAGGGGACTTACTTTGGAGGTGAGTTGTCTTAATGCTTCAGCAGCAATTCAAGGTAATTGGCATGATGGCGAAATCAACCCTCTGTAGTCTGAGGCCTTGTCCAACACTTGAGATATTTGGACACGCCTTGACATATACAGTATATTGTCAGTAAGAATGTCATCAATTGATCTGTTGGCAGCTCGTGTCATTCGTGGTTCTTGAGGACTCACAAGGGTCTTGTTTTCCTCTTGTAAAGGTTGGAAGAGCGTGGAGGACGTGCCCAAACTGGTGGACGACTACATGAACAACAAGCTGAAGCTGGACGAGTTCATCACCCACAACCTCCCTCTGGATCAAATCAATGTGGCCTTTGACCTTCTGAAAAGTGGGAAAAGGTACGACAGGATTCATTTGTGGATGATGTCTTTTGTGTGTGTGTGTGTGTGTGTGTGTGTGTCTCCTTGTGTTCACATAGTCACGTTATTGGGACTTTTATCCTATTTGAGGACAACAAAATTTGCCAAAGGACATTTTTATGTTTAAGGAATCAGGATAGTGTTGGACTTACAGTTTACTACAGTTTATTGACTCTAGTATTTATTTGTCGAAATGCTCATTTGCTGTCTTTGCAAAATACTATGAACACACAATGACACATAATTTTCATGGACGGATCTCCGTTACTGAGGCCGAGTGGCGCAGGGGCCTGATGTCAGGGGCCCCTCGGCCAGAGTCTCTTTCATGAAGTGGCTGTAACATACAGTATCTTGTTTGAGAGCTCAAAAACCTTCAGTGTGGGAGTTTATACAAGATGGAGCATGGAAAACAAGTACAAACTAGTCATGTTTCAGGAATATACGTATGTTTGGTTGTAAATGTACAGTGTGTATTAGCTATATTATCTATAAATATTTACAATTGTAGGATTATAGGAAACTTAGGAAACCAGTAACTAACATTGGAGAAGTTAGAACCATCAAAATAGTTCATGATGAATTTTCTGTGTAATTGATTAAGTGTCTAATTGTTGCTGCTCCCCTGTTGTTATTGTGTATATCGGACCTGAGACTGAAGTTACCCTAATATTTGTCTTCTCTGTCCTCAGCATCCGCACTGTCATCAGTCTGTGAGACTCTCAAGAGGAGACAAAACCTACAGAACACTTAACAAGAAGCGAGGTTGATGCTCACGGTTGTTACTATGGTAACTATTGGTAACTCTGCCACAGTTAATTATCTTTTTCTTCAAAGGTATTGATGATATTTCTCCACGCTTGACTTTGTGGCAAGTGAGCACTTTGGCCACTAGATGGCAGTCTTATGTCATGTAAAAGCCTTTACAGTAAGTTCAACTTAATAAAAACATCATTGTTTTACCTGCAAAATCCAATTCTATATATTTTATTACTTATTTATCACAAATTTGATGAACACAGAGAAGATTGAGTGTATTTCTGCAACATGATAGAGAATTTAATAACAAACACAGCAGTATATATATGATAGTACAGTAATATATATACATGTATAGTATATAGCAGGAGTATATGTATAAATATAAAGTAACAACAAGACAAATCTGTACATCTGTCACACGTGTGATAGTTGGAATTAAATACCCTTGTATAGAAGATGGAGCGAAAGAGCGAGGAACCAAATGGCCGAATCTGTCATCGGCCATTGTGAAGAATCTGCTTCATGTGGTCGGCCGTACCAGATTTCGTCCTTGGTAACGTTATATATTGATTTAATGGGGAGTCGCGGAGAAGGGCTGAAATAACAGGGGTGTGCTGTCAGGGCAGAAGACAAAAGGTTGTTTTGTGAAGGTTGTTTTCAGCTCCTCTCGGTGAAGACCTGAAATAGCTGCCAGAGGAATTTGTTTTATTGAAGTTCCATTCAAATGCCCTTGGCAGCTTCCCCTGCTTTTCCATCTTTATTTAAAATGGAAAATAAATTGGTGCTCTTCCTCTAATGTTGGTCTCCTCTGGCTGTGTGCTATCAATCACAGATTATACATCTTAGACCCCCAGACCTCCACCTCCACCTCCACCCCCCCTTCTTCTTCTTCTTCTTCTTCTTCTTCTTCTTCTTCTTCTTCTTCTTCTTCTTCTTCTTCCTCCGAAGGAATCTCGAACGAAAGAAAGTTTTTGAGAAATAAAAGCAGAGAGTGAAGCAGCGGAGAGAGATAAGAGAGAGGAGATCAAGAGAAATGGGGGAGACGGGTTTTGACAGGTGGTTATGTGACTGGCCACCGCATCTATAACTGTTGGACATGCTCGCAGATTTATAAGGCTTTCTTGGGGACACGTGTTTGAATGTCTGCCTCATCTGTAAGAAAGCCATCCAGAGTGACGACCATAAGTCTCCCAACGGCTTTTTTTTCTCTCTGCGGTTGAACTCTACAACCTCTGGAATTGTCACAGCATTGTGCAACTGATACAGGGAGGACATGCTACATGAATTACAACTGCAGCATTGCACACATTTCAGAAACTGTCCGTGTTGTCATGCTTCACATTTGTCTGTGCAGCCTTTTCTGCAGATATCTTCGGGATAGGAAGACGAAGATAGAGACAAATCTTCATTTGCATTTAGTGGCTCTTTTTCCCCCACCACCATCTTTTTTGCTGTCATCACTTCACTGCGACAACTCTTTCAGACCTCGTGAAGATAATTGACAAACAACAGAAATGCCAGATGAGGTAAATGCCATCACAAAAATAAGGGCATGAAAAACTGCCGCCTTGCCTTTCACAATATTTAAATTGGGATCAAGAGATTTTGCCTTATTTATTAAGCTATTTTCCCGTGTGGCAGACAGATGACTGCATGCTGGAGATGATGAGAGCATAGAAGTAGTGGGTGGGAAACACCCTGTTCAAACAAAGCCTGTTTTATAGTCAGAATCCAAAAGTTATAAAACACCTACTTTTTTCACTTTGTAAATGGGAGTTGGTGCCGCTCTGATTCAACTGGTGCATGCAGTTTATTTATCAGAAACTAAATCAAACTGTCCCTATTGAATGGTTTTATATTAGTTATCAACAAAGAATTCGTATATATATGTTCTCCAGTGCTGGGTGTCTATTTCATCTGTTTTAGCTTTATTTAATGACTTTAATAGATGGATAGACATTTTCATTGTGGCCGTTTTCCTCAGTGAAAACAATTGGGATGTGTTGAGAATTCAAGCAAAGCATCAAGGGGAAAGTCATTTATTTACTGAAGTGTAATCTGTAAACTGGTTTCCTAATGTTCACAGTGTTTCCTCAAACCTTACACAGCTTTTCATATCATTAGTTTTCTGCAAGATACTCCAGGCAGATGTGGCTCAGGACGTAAAAGAGGGTTGTCCACTAACCAGATGGTTGGTAGTTCAATCCCCTGTATCCTTCTGTCTGCATTCTGAAGTGTCCTTGGGCAGGATGCTGACCCAAATGACCTCTGACTGCTGTGCCAACAGTGTGTGAATGGTGGCTGAAAAGTGCTGTGTATAGAGTTGCTGTATGAATGTGTGTGTGAATGGAAAATGTGATTTGAACTGTAAAGTTGATAAGACTGAAAAAACAATATATAAATAAAGCCAGAAAGTTAGATTCTACATTATCAGCTTTTTACCGTTTATAGTGCAGGTGTGATTGGTCATAAATAAAGTAGTGAAAAGAATCATTGTGGCTGGGTTCCATTTCTGTTTCAGGGCGCTCGTATTGTGCAAACTGTCTCTCCCTCATGATTTACTTGGACACTTGAATGTGAATGAAAATAAAGGCCTGTCTCAAAACCAGGTCTATGGTTATTATAATCGTGAGCCCATCGCAGGATTTATATTCTGTTTGTGTGTAAGATAACGTGACCGTGCTGTCGCATTAGCTGGTTAAAGTCCCGTAGAACATCATAAATATAAAACATGAATCAGTCCGAGGAAACTGGTGAGACACGAACCAGAGGAAAAGCACATCTGAGAGAGACGTAGTCAGATAGGCAGAGAGAGAGAGATGGAGGGATGGATATAGTGTACAGCCCCAATGGCTATGGAAGAATGACCCACTTAAGTCACTAAAGACTGTCAATGTGAGGCCCCTGTTTTATCCGCAAATCCTGGCCATTATACGGCTAATGTCGGGCAATGCCTGTGACATCCCTGGTCTTTCTTTGACACGGTTAGCTTTAGCTCCTGTGTCAGTGGAATACACTCGGCTTGGAGTGGGGGACGGTGCAGTTACAGTGCCTGGTGTCTTGGATGGATCGGTTTTTTTCCGTTGCGTTAGAGCGTTGTGCAGTGATACATCTGTTGTGTGTCGTTATCAACGGAAATTTATTTCCAACATGTGGACTTTTTATGGAATTCTGAATAAATCTGCCACTTTCTTGGCTCGATTAGAATCAATAATCCATTACAAATGGCCTTAAAGTGGGTTTAATGGACTAAAGTAGCAATAAAATTGCACTTTAAAAATCCTCTGGTAGTTGTAATATGTAGTCAATGTGAACTTTTATCATACTGACCCGAGGTGCTTTCAAAATAAAGTCCATAAAACTTTTTTTATGTTTTTGTTTGGCTACAATTGATGCGTTACACTTAGAAACATTACTTTTTAAAATATTGTATTAAAAATTAAACATATACAGTGAACTTTATAAGTCCATTGTCCCACACTTCAGAGACTTCAATGAAATACCAAACTCATAATGACTTTATCACGTTTCTCTCATTGTGTTGTGCATTGTGTCACATGGTGTCAGTCACATTGTGTCAGTGTTTTACAGTTTGGTTGCAACAGAAATAGACAACAAAGAACGGGATTACACCGACTGTACGTGGCTATTACCAAAGAGACACACAAGCACACACATAAAGAGCGATATGCGTGACAGCTCTAAGCTTTTGTTGTGTTTTGTCTGACAGCAGCAGTAAAGTAGTAATTGAGAGATTAGCGCTAAGGTGCTATCATGGCACTCCTTTGTTTGGTGTCTCCCTCATTGGTCACACAGAACGCTGCGAGACTGTGTGGGAAGGAGTCGTGATTTACTCCTTTTGAATCTGTCGTGAATCCACAGAAATGGGAAAAGATAAAGCACAATTTAATATTTTGATTGCAAATAAACATCACACCGGGATTTTCAATTAGCAGAATCACAGAGTTAGATCGTCTGTGTGAATAAATAACTCATAAAACTTAAATGTTGGTAATAGAAGCTGTAAAAAAAAAGGACAATAACTGTATCTTTGATCATTTGGGTTTTTGAACTCCTCCAACACAGACTTAGCCCCCGTCTGCCACAACAACCCTTTCCCCCCCCCCAACGTGCCAACATTGAGTCAACAGCATCACTTCATGTGGTTATGGGCTGGAGATAGGGGGAGATATTCCTCTCAGACCCTGTGTGTTTACCCCCTAATCCCTGGGAAGAAGTTCACAAGCATGAGGAAAGTAGTGGGAGATTTAGCGACCTCCCAAACCTGCTCGGTTTGCATCGCCTCCGTTTCACACAGCCACACGGGGCTCGGCTACTTCCTGGGAATGTTTATGAAGCTATTGTTTTGTGTGATTGTGAGAATATAATTGGTGTGAAATTGCTGCTTGTCTTCCTTTTATAGAACAATTATATAAACATAAAACAACAAGAATTTAATAAAATTGTATGATATAGTCCATGGAATATAATATATTATATATTTTAAAAAATCAGCTAAAACTCACCTTATAAAGATAATTATGATTCAAAAAGTTTCTGTGCTTTGAAAAGAAAATGCATGATCATCCTGAACACTGCTGATCTGATTGTGTAAATATGAGTTAGCTTGTTCGGAAATATAACTTGAACCCACCTGTGTCCCACATTATAAATAATTAACAGAATTTTAAATAGTATTCGTGAAACAGTTGAAAGTCATAAAAGTGATTCTTAATATGAGAAATGTATTCTCATGCTAGTTTCAGTTAATACCTTGTAGTTGCATTTTGGACCATTATTATTGGACCGCTTTTATTTGGAATTAATTCTTAATATAAGAAGTCACAATACAATACAGATTTTAATGAAATGATACTTTCTCAGTATCAGACAGAAATGATATTACTTCTATTACTATTACAACTAGAAGGGCTCTCAGAGAGCACATACCTCCACCAAGGCTGACGCCCTATCTGGCCATGTTTAAGATTGTGAAAATGAATCCCTGCATCCACCCGTTTATCCACATCTGCCCCAAAATTTCATGGGATCTCCCCTGAGCGATGCTCCACCCCTCCACTGAATGTCAGGGAAATTGGATTTTGCAGTTTTTGAGTTTTAATCCTGCTGACAGACAAACAAAGAACCAGAAAGTTTCATATAACACAAATTATAGAGAAATAGAGAAAATGTTTTCACAATTGTTGTGTGACCCTGAAGAAGATTGTGGAATATTTGAGATTATTTACACACATTACGGTCGTGCTTGATGTACAGTTTCTTCCATTGTTGGTTCAAATGTGTTTTCAAGGTTTGGTAGGTCAAGAAAAACCTATCTGAGTGACTGAGTGAGTCATCGTTACCTCGTTAAACGGCCATGTTGAAACACATCATTCTGTTTTCCTCCTCCCTACGACTCACTGTTGTCCAGAGATGAGTCTCCTCAATCACTGCCCCCCCCCCCCCACCGGCCCGCTGCCAGGCCACAGAAGGATTGGGCCAATCCCCAAAAATACACTTCAGACTGAACACAGTTAAAACACTTTTGTTTGGCTGGTAATTGTGGTGAAACGAAAAAAAAGAAACCTGAAATGATCTATTGTAGGAGCCCGGGCTCATTACTCATCCCTGGGATAATGTGAGTAATGGTGAATTTACATCTAAGTATATTTGAAGTGTATTTTAAGTATATCCTGGCTGTAGAGTGAAATATACAGAATGATAAAGAGTGATTCAATTATTCTACACTGGTCTGGCATCGCCTCAAGAGGTTTCTATAATCAGCAAAAAGCACTAGACTAATTAGTAGGAAATTAATAATCAATAAATAGATAAGAGAGACAACGTTATTGGTCCCTTTGGGATATCCATGGTACATGAATGTGTATGAGACACAGCCTACAGCAGTTGAGAGCAAATTCTATACTGTATACTATTTATTATGTATGTGTATGTGTGTGTATCAATGTACAAGGGGATATACACTAAATAATATAAAATACCTTGCAGCTATTGTAGAGTTATGTTGTACGATTCACTACAAGGTGCATTTGTGTTGTTTGTTTAGTACAAGTTTAAATATAAAATACTGTTCAGGGTCCAACAGTCACTGAGTCCATAGTTTTAACAACATATACAGGAACTGTCTTGGAGGTTATCTGACAATTATTCATTTCATTTGTCATTTTGTAATCCCTATGTCTATTAATTGTATGCCTCCGCCATCTCTTGTTATATTGTGTTAGCAGGAAAATGTCTTTGGGAAGTTAGTTCTTAGGATTTTTAAGGTCAACTTTGCAGCCAAGAAAAATTTGAGCTCCAGCGATGGATTTAACATCAAATATGTAATCCTAACTGGGCGGACACTGTTCTCACAGCCTCACACTGAGAGAACCAACAGTTTCACTGCCGCCACCGTCGTTTGACCAAAAGTCTCCGTGTTGCCCCCTCGTCTTAGCTGGAGTCGCGGTGTGTGCTCCGTGTTTGCCTTTACTTCCCAAATCCCTGAGAGCAAACAGGAGCAGCGGCAGATTAGCTTAATATCGTCCCCGGCACTAAACACACAAAAAATTAAATGTCATCCGTGTCCCAGGGCGTCGTCAAAATAAGAAAGTCACACTACGACTGCCCTGTTAGGTGGTGCACAGGGCAGCAGCACATTACAATCAAAAATAATTACATCTATCTAGCTTATATAATCTTATCTTATCTTATCTATTCTATTCATCTATATACTATACTATTCTATCTATATTCTATCTATCTATCTATCTATCTATCTGTCTGTCTATCTGTCTATCTGTCTATCTGTCTATCTATCTATCTATCTATCTATCTCTCTCTCCATCTATCTCTCCATCACGTGGAGCCATAAATAAGATGAAAACTAAAAGCGTACAAGTCAAAATAGGTTTAAATCAATGATCTGGTTACTTCTGGCCTGGGAGTGTTGGAGAAAAGGCAAATGACTGAGAATGTGAGCTAAAGCTAATAAGCAGGCCATCGCTAATCTCTTAAACAAACCTGCTCTCTCCCTATGTGACTGTCTTTCTTGCATTATAAATAATGTATATTTTGCACACGCACACACACACACACACACCAACACACCCCCAGTGTCTTTTGACTTCTGAGTTGCCGGTAGAGTTCAATCTGGTCTTCAAACACTTCTTATTTTCCGCACCTCCCCCCAACCTTATTGGTTTACTTTAATTAGTGCTATTGAAGGCTGGGGCAAACGAGGAGGGGTGGAGGTGGTGGTGGGTATAAGGAAAGTGGGGTGCGGGGGGGGGTTGTGGTGGTGTAAATACTGAAAACAAACAAGAGAAGTGAATGGGAGGATGGTGGCGGGTGCAGTCCCGATGCCCCTGCGCAGACGGAAGGGGACACATGGTGTAAGCAAACACTCATAATTGCATTAGATTCCCCCGGCACTCGGGTAATCTAGCCTCCCCCCCCCGTCCCAGAACACAACAGGACACATCTTCTGCTCCTCCCGCTCTCTCTCTACTCTCAATCCTTTGCAAATTATTAATGTGAAAACCCACTGTGCTGTCATTGATCATTCAGCAGACATGATCGAGGTATTAATAAGCATTTAGGAAATTGAGATATGAATTTATTCGCCCGCTTGTGAAATGCAGCAAGTGTGTGTATTTGAATGCAGGCCTCATTTTGTGTGTGTGGGTGTGTGTGTGTGTGTGCATGTGGCTGAGCGAGCGCGCGTGCATCCCATTAAACAGTTGTCCTGTTTGATATTTCATTCCTCAGCCCACATGTCTGGAGAGTATGAGCAAACACATTTGCTTGAATGGGATGTTCCCTGAGCAAACGGGGGAAATCTGGCCCTGATATGAATATCAGTGACAGTCAATAATAATTGGGACGGGATGATTTGCTCCTTATTGAGACGTCCAGGCTGTAGAAACCGCACAAAGTGACATATGTGGCCAGATATTATTTTTTTAAATAATTCCAGCACTAACCCTGTTGACTTCATTCAGAGCAGATGAGCATCTGCTGCTGTGGCTGTAAAAACAGCAACCTCCACTAGGTGGTGATGTGATATCCACAATAACCAAGATCCTCACCACCGCATTATAAATACTGCAAACTAATACTATCAAATCGTTTTAAAAACATTTGTTTGCTTCTGCAAATACGCAGAACTTTTTAAAGAGTTAGTGCAACAATAAAGACCAGATTGCCGTGTTTGCTTGCGTTTAGCGGTTTAATCAAATCTTTTATTCAAATGCTTATGTCCTCTATTTCGACAGAACCGTGGCTTTGCACCGACAGCTTCATGACATCCATTCTGTATCTTTAAGCATCAAATTCTCGCTCTTAATCAGACGAGTTAAAGCAACAACAGAGTCAGCTGCAAATCCTAAATAACAAACCTTTATTTGCAGGGAAATAAAAAACTCGGTGAGGATTGAAATCGTCAGAGCCGGAACAATCGTGAATAATCCCTGTGGAATCAACTCCATTAAGTTTGATGGGGAAAGCGTAGCTGATTCAGCATTAATGAATGAAAGTGGTGCCAGAGAGGCCGAGTCGGGTCGCCATGAAGAGACAGGGACAATCGAGGAAAAGTCTCAGATCTCTGATGGTATTTAGCGGATATATGGGGCTTTGAGGTAAAGCCACAGTGCCAGAGGGTTTAGGTTTGTGTGGCCCCGGGGCCAGTGTAACAGAAAATAAACAATGCTTCCCAGTGATTAGGACTTTATTAAGGCGCACAGTGCACACACAAGCTAGATCGGGTTTATATTTGAGAAGTGGGCCCAGTAACAAACGCCAATATGCGTCCGAAGAATTGTTTCAGTCGTGTGTTGCGTTTGATTTAATGAGAA
The DNA here is from genome assembly GCF_009819705.1 of Hippoglossus hippoglossus. NCBI lineage: Eukaryota > Metazoa > Chordata > Actinopteri > Pleuronectiformes > Pleuronectidae > Hippoglossus > Hippoglossus hippoglossus. The sequence continues at coordinate 22,129,009 of NC_047160.1, forward strand.
ATAAGCAGCACGACACACAACGACTTCCTCATGCCGACTGATTGCGTTTGTGTTATTAACTCCGCAGCGCACACAATTAGCTTCTATTGACCGCCCCTGTAATCACTACCACTCGGATTAGGAACCACTACCAGGGCAAAATGCTCCATCTCTAATGACTGACAAACAAACAACCGTGGAGAAGACAGGCAGAGAGCACCGGGGGGGAACACCCACCAAGTTGCTTTCAAAGTAATATCCCACTAAGCCCTGGACACCTCAACAAAGTCTGTCATGTCTAACCTGGCTCCCTCACCTGTTGGGAAACAGCCAAATGGCCCTGCAGGGTAATCCCTCATCCCTGGGGCACTGGAGGCAGATTTACCCACCCCACAGAACTCTGTCCTGCCCTGACAAGTTGTTGTACTGCAGGGGCACCAGGAACACCCACAGCCACCGCTCCATCTCAGCTTTTCAGCGGAATTAAGCTTAACTCGAGTTCCCGAAAAGGAGAATAAGCCTAAATGCCAGCAAGCAACACACAACAAAGTTTTGCAAGGTTGAAGGACACAGGACCCTTGCACATGAAGGTGTTTGATAAAGAATTACAGTCTTACGTGCAAAGGGGATAGAGCAAATATCCAGCATCATGGATCTCTGCATGCAGCCAGTATGTTATGTAGAAGCAAATAAGACACATTTAGCTCTAATTTGAGGGTGAGGTGGTCAGTTTATTGATTTTATCGTCTCTGCATCCTCAGGCTCCAGCCCAGTGGCAGCAGGATCAGCGCTCTCACTGCTAATTGGGCTGTTTTAAGGAGAGACTGAAGTGAAAGTTGTTGCTTATCAGTTGCAGTAATTGCTCATTGACACACTCGTGACGTCAGGAGGAATCGAGGGAGAGAGATCTACCTGATCTGGTTCTTTTTTGTCAGAAAGCTAAAATCTACAGTTCTGCAGACACGTGTTCTACAAATCCAGCGACAGCAACGTGCAGAAACGACAAAGTTCTGGTTGTGCAAACTATTAATTCATTTTGGGAAGACTTGGTGGTTTCTTGCAGTGGTGTTGTGGCTCCACTTGGGGGCGCAGTGTTGCACAGAATCAGACAAAGCTGAAGAATTGTCTGAGTGGGACAGATCAGACAATGAGACATTTTCATTCTCAAGCAGGGATCATCCTGCATTTTATAATTCTAAGATGGATCATACATTTCTTATAACATTATAATATCAATTACTACTTCTTCTTTTTGTTTGTTTCACTAGTTTTTGAGTATTTACCACTTGTATGACCACAACAATAAATTGACTTTATTTGCTTTTCTTGTAAATACAATTATCACAGATTAGTAATAGTAAATTAGTAATTAATAATATTGTGTATTTTGAAGCATCATGGGTTTTAAGTAGATTATCACATTTTACTTCCAAACAGGGTCCTACATAGTTTCAGTATCTAATGACATTTAAACATTTCAGTACTAAATCAATGTGTTTCTACCATTTTATACAGATCAGAAAATTTAAAAAATACATTTCGAAAAGGTAAAATAAAAAAGTTATTCAAACATTAGACCACAATTGTCGCTTTAATACAAGCACCATGCAAAATGGTCATAGTGTCGAGAGGGAATATGCTACGACATGAAAAACTAAATTAACCCGGTTTTGGGAAATTAGGATTATTGGTTTATTTCTTCTTATTATCTTGATTTGTTATTTGTTAATTTAAGTTTTCAAATGAGACTTGCACAAAAAGTACCAATAAAATAAAACGTTATATTTCCATTTTCTGTTAAATTGAATGTGTGTAAAAGTGCTATTTTCTCTCATTTTCTTCACGTCAATAACTTCCATCACATTTCTCATGTTTTTGAATGAAACTCTTGAAAAACGATTAAAGAAATAAAAAGCTGCTCAGGTTATAAAATCACTGGGTTAACATCGACTGCCGGGCCGCTGCAGAATTGGCCGCCTCTCGCAGCCATTAGTCTTTTCTCTTATCTGCCAACTGTAACCACATTAATCACGAGGCTGCTTCGGGCTTTTACATTTTATCCAAACCTTCATGTTCACAATTTGTTTTAATAGCGCGGCTACGCTCAGATAAGAGAGGAATATTAGAACCGCATTAAACGGAGCCTGTTGAACTTGATACAGTAGAAGCTATTTATCTTGATTAGCACGAGGGGATCGGGGACTCCTTCATAACGTTTTATCTCTGACAAGCCTTTTTGTGTTTAAAGTCACTGCATGTGCACAAACACCACTGACACTACATCTGAACTTTGTTTTGTTCTTACCATGTGTGGTGTTGATTTCCTTTCAAAGAGCCCGTCCTCGCTCCTCGGTTCATTTGGACATTTTGTTTGTTTTTCGCTGGAAGCCCCGAAATCCTCTTTTCATTCTGCGAAGAGTAAAAACAACGTATTAACTTAAAAACAATAATTTCCCATGAGCATCTCCCTCCGTGGGTTTTTTTTTTTGCCAATATATTTTCTCTCATCCACAATATTTCTTTAATTAACAGAGTTTCACTCAGAGTTTGAAGCCGTGCAGTTTTCAAAATGAAAATGAGTTTACACTGAGATCCAGAACATATAAGCTTAATTAAAACATGTTTACTGCCAGACTTCTTTATGCTGCAACATTTTTCAATAGTGCCTGTGTGTGTGTCTCCATTGGACGTTTGAGTTCTTTGTTTTCGACCAATATGCTTTTACTTCATGTTCATATTATTGGAATTGATCAATACTGGCATTTTCTAATTGAATCTGAATACGTCTTTTGCCCAGATTTATAAAATTTCATCTTCAAATTTCAGGAATTCATTTTTTGTTATAAAACCACTATAAAAAAGCTCCATGAAAGAAATATTGATTTAGGTTTTTCTTCTGTTTAAGGCAAGGACATGACCTCAACTGTTTAATGGTTTGGGGAAATACATTTCCCCATGAATACTTTCTTCTTATAAAGCACTTCATTTACAAAGAATGATTTTGTATATATATAACTATTACATAGCTGTCTTACTAAACCTTTACACAGTTTTACTTTCATATATATTAACTATATTCATAAGTTAACAATATAACTATTACGTTGCCTCTTTATGATAATTTTGCACTTTTTTACCTCCAAGTGTTTTCATAGGTTTGGCTACAATTATAGTTTTATTCTTCAGCTCGCATGTTTAAATCTCTGCCCAATATTGCACATTTGAATACTCTGCACTTCTGCTTTTGCACAGTTTCAGTAACATATATCTTACATACTTAAACATGAACAACAAGCAGAACACTACGAGCTATATATTTGTTATTTATCAATAAACCCCTATAAATTCATAGAGGATGAAAGTTTTCCCGCTGTCTGCCTGAACATTTAACTCGACTGTGACTAAAACCACTGGAGAAACACAACATACTTCGGAACATTGGACACCAGCACTTGTGCTTCAGTTCTAACTCGAAGCAGGTTCCTATCAGTCTGAGCGGAGCTGTCGGGGCCTAAGTTATGGACACAGGTGATTTACGTCTCTGCTGTCTGGTAAAGATGTGCTTAAAAAGTACTCGGCGGAAAACACGTCGTAAAAGTTTATGACATCAAGGTATGGGTGCAAGGTAAGCGCAGTAAATTCTCCATCTCATTTACAGGATCCATTTGCCCATCAGACGATTCTCCTGTCAAGTGGAGGAGGTCTCAATAAAGTCATATGAGCTCACGGCAGGTGTGTGGGGTTTTATCTGTGGTTGGTTTAATTAGAATTCCCTTGCTGATATCCCATAGTTTCAATGAGTTCTATATATGTGTGAATAATGTTCTTAAGGACGAAGAGAATTGCTGTAAAAAGGTATTTCACAGCAGCAGTGAAGCAGCAGATGGTTTTAAGAGAGTGTGTTTCTACTTTTCCTTCAGTTTAACTCAGGGGGGATTTACTTTTTCCTTTTGTCTTTCTCGGTTACAGGAGCTGCACCGAGCTTGAAAGTTGCTGAAAGAGTCTCAACAACAACAAAACTTCACAAATCTCTTTATTTAATTTGCTTTAAAGATGCGCACTGTGTTGTGAACTGCATGGAGAGAATATCAGGAAAACTGTACCTTCCTAAAAATGGGTTTGAAACCTGTCTGCGTGATCCAGGTGTAAACGAGCATCCAGCGGACCTGGGCAATACCTGGAAAAATCCACAACCTATTCAATGGAAAGTACTGCCCTCCTTACGAGGCTTTGCTTAGTGTACATGTACACAGGGTTTGTACAAACAGAAGATTTTCTGCATGTTCATACTACACCGGGGGGGTTTTCCAGTGATCTCTTACCGGTGCATGCGGTTACACGGAGAGGCGGGATTAACTTTCAAAGGTCTGAATCGGAGTATTGTGTATAATTAGGATAATCTGAGGGGTTACAGTTAAAAATGAATCTCTTCATTGTTCTCGCTGTCATACGGAGGCGGCGTCTGAGTCAACAGACAACAACTCCATCAATTACGTTTCCAGGTAATCCGAAGCTGCAGTCGTAAAACAAAGCAATTTAAAGATTTTGGATTTAGACACAGGCTTCGCAGTCAGTTTGTTTCAAGTAATTTATTGAATTACAGTTTAAATCAAGAGTAAACTTTTAATTGCGCTAAGTGCTGCTTATACTGGATCAAGAGCTGAGTGAAATCTCGACATTTCAAACACATCATCTAATAAACACTGTCGATTCAAAGTAGAAGGGGCACGACAAGTTGCACACACTCATAAATATCAGCACTCAATAAATATAAATACATAAGATTCATGAATTATTCCCTGGGAAATCGATGAAAATGTTGTATTTGCGTGTTCCTGCTGAGAAACAAACAGAGAAACAATTCAACCAACAAACCAACGCACGGTGGCAAAAACCACCTCATTGGCGGAGGTGACTTATCTTTTTGGTCTGTGTCAGACATTTTTCCTGAGCGACAGTATCTGTAAACATCACAGTATTTCAGAACCTGACTATGCAGCATTGACTCAAAGGTTATATTTGCTGCTTCTGGCTGCTAACTGAAGTTCTGAGTTAGATTTCAGTTCTAAGAAACGCATGCCACCACTGTTTTCCTGTAAATATGCACTGGCTACTGTATTTCGTAAAAAGCAATCCTTCGCAGTAGTAGCAGCCGTTAGCAAAAAAAAGCCCAAACTCAAGTGTTTGTAAGTTCTGAATGTTTTGAATTTGATTCTCGTTATTGTGACACCAAATCTACCTCATGTTAAACTGTCGGCTACTTAGTCTGCCCACACACACACACACACACACACACACACACACACACACGCACGCTACACCTCCATGATAGCAGTGGTGGCTGTTTGGTGATTTGTGACATTTGCGATAATACCGTATCCCCGAAGGCCTCGCCGCTGACTAAACATGGAGGTACACTGACAAATCCAACACTCACTCACCTACTCATTCACTCGCTGCTATTTCAGCATGTAAGAATATACAACTGTCACGGCGACAGCCAGATAGCCGGGGACTCAGCTGTTGATTGAGGGATCACCAGCGAAATGGGGATGTTGCCAATTCCAAAAGGTGCAGAGATGGAGATAAATAGCTGTGGGGCTCCTCGGCATTGCAGAGGCATGTCACCCCGCCGGGAGAAAGTGGGTGAAGGAGAACCGCAGCTTCCAGAGGGAGGAGGAAGGAGAGCGGCCGCCCCCCCGACGACAGGTAGAAGGCACAGCTGACACGACTTGTCACCCGGCTCCCAGAGCGCACTGGGGCTACAGATTCGCAGTCTGCCATTTTGGCACGGCGTGTAACAGCAGAAGGACGGCACCCACGGAAAAAAACCCTGCAGTGCTGAGAAGGGAATATGACAGGAATTAAGTCAACTCAGGAAAATGTTAATGGCTATCGACGTGTGCTTTACACTGTAAGCAATGCAAATCCATGTGCTTGTGGGCTTCTCTGTCATCAGCCAAAGTGATGCCAGAAACAGCCTCTGGAAGTGTTCCAGTCATGTCAAAAGAAAATGTTTAGAAACATAACTTAATGATGTATGAACTTTTATAAAGAGTAAACTTTAACCAGAATAATTTTTATAGCTCAATGACAAACAATTAGAATAAAGAAAATGAGTAGTAAGAATCTATTTAGCCTCTGATTAGAAACTGATTTTTCAATTGAACAACGTACTGTGACTGACTTTATTATATCAAAGCTTTAGTCTGTATCACAAAGCACAGGCCCGTGCACGCACATATAAAATAACACTGGTAAATATTTTTCAAATTGCTCATGCAATGCGCCGCACAATAGATAATGAGCTCTGGCTCTTGATCAGCCGTCGTCGCTCTGCACATTGTAGTATTTGTTTGGCGACAGCTCCGCTCTCTCAACAGGCCACTTAATCAACTGTAGATCCCTCTGAGGAACAATGGCATCGTTGAGCTGGCTCTCTCGGCCCAGGGGGACTGGAGTCCACATTTGTTTTAGAGTGAAGTGACCCTCACATCACACTCGCAGAGATTAAATCACATTATGGAGGCTGCAGACTTGAAGTGATGTACATTTCTGCACAATTTTGAATTCGGGGAAGCAACATTAGCACGATTTGCTTGGTGGGATAACACAGATCATAAGATCATTAATATGCAGGCATGATTTTATCTCACTTATTTAAGTGTACCTACATATACATATTTAAAAAGTAGTTATGGCACGTGTCAACCTGGCAACTTCCATAGAGAGGTAAGAGGTCGGCGATTCATCAGTCCCTAACTTTTAGGTCAGAGACGGTTTAAAAATGAAATGTCTCCACAGAGAAATCCTAAAAATACAATGTACCCTGATTCTCGTGGAATGAAAATGCATATATGTGAAAGGTCCATCAGATTTATCTATGATCTATCTCCATGAATTTGTCTTTAACATGTTACAGAGTGATGTGCTTGGTCTGCCTTCCTCGAAGTGTAACGCAGAAGTGAAGTTCTCCTCGTGCGGCTGGATGAATTTGCAGAAGGATTCCATTAAAGTCTGTTGTCGACAAAGTCAAAGAGAGATCCCACCTCTGTGTGTGTGTGTGTGTGTGTGTGAGTGTTTGTGTGTTGACACATTTGTACATATCATCCAGTGCAGACACGCACATTTCCACACAGGTGCACTCTAAGCAACTTGGCCTGTCCAAAAGAAACGACTAGAATTTATATTCCTGGAGCACTTTGGTTTACAATAGTTCAAAATTTATACACTAGCACTGATAATGATTTGCACTTTTTACTCCCGGGTCAAATTATCGTTCAGATTGTCTTCGGCAAAAGATGTGAGCAGGTTGTTAAGATGAAGGAATGTGAAGCAGAGTCTATAACTCTGTCCAAGCACAGTGTCAACCCAGTGTAAATATCTCAGGTCAGTGTATCGAGAGCCAGAAACCCATCGTCAGCCCCGTGCGGCGGCTGCTCAGCTGATGTCTGAGGAGAGGGAAGAGGAATCATTCTAATCTCTAAGTGCAATAAATGTCCAGTAAAAAGAAATCCCCCAAAAATTATGGCCACATTTCTACAGATATTTATTATCATTTAATTACGTAGGCCTAATAAATATATTAACTAATACATAAGTATGATAATTTATAACTGATCGTTTCAGCTTCCGTGACCTTGGGCTGGATTTTGTCTAGATTCTGTCAAGACTTGAAATATCTGATATGAGAAAAGTTAACAACTGTACGTCCTTGTGGGAAAAGGGTCAAAAGTTAACTCCGCCCCCCCCAGAAACGTGACCTCTGGCGAGAAAAGTGCTTGAAAAAAGAAAAGAAGTCAAAATTGAGAGAGGTAACCTTGGAAATGATTCACATCAAAACCTTGAGTTCATTAAAAAACGACAGGAAATATGTATTTGATATGATTTATTTCTTTGACAATCCTTTTTATTACACACCAGGGATGATCCCTTAAGATTCCACAGTTTGAGTTTTACATGAAATTCACGCAGGAAGAGTAAAGACGAATGAGGTCTGTGTTTACGACGAATGTGTCAGTTTGAATGAATGAATCACGTCGCCGGTGCCAGACGTACGACTATGGAAATATTTGGCTCCTGCTGTGTGAAACAAAATGGCTTCTCCGTCTTCCTCGCAGTAAATACAGAAAAGAAACCTCAAAACAAAACAGTCGAGAGGATAACCATTGATCCCCATCTAAGCCACGCTCAATCACACTTAAACGGGGCGGCTCTTCCTACCAGAGGAACCAGCACAAACCTTTAAGTCGACAGCTAATGCCCGGTTTAGTCCTCTCTCTCTCTGCGCTTTCTTTCCCTCCTCGAAAACTGCCATGCTACAACTTAATACCAGACGAGCTCACGCTGGGCGGCTGGGAGGCGCTACCGAGGCCCCGGCTCCACGCACTCAGCCCTCGCCTTTGCTTTCCATTTTGTCGTCGCTATTCTTTGTCTCGCCCCCTCCAATTTCTCTTTTGCGGGTCACCGAACCCTGGGACAAAGTGTGTCCGCCCCCACCTCCCGGTCCCCGCGGTTGCCAACACCGAGACCGCCACACCACACACAACGTTGGAAGATGACATTTCCTCACCCCTGTCCGCCCCCCCCCACCCCACCTCCACCCCAGCCCACCCTTTCGTCTCCCCTAATCCAATCAGCAAGGCCTGAGTTTTTCTAATATACTGGTGGTCTCATACTCTGACTTTATCCCTGCAGCTGTGCCGGACCGCTCATTGGCAAGATTAGGGCCTCTGCAGCTCCTCTGATCATGTATTTCAATATGAATGGGACCAATAAGGGGGTGGATTATGGCTTAGTTACTTTGGAAATCCAAGGCCCCCCTTTGATGCCCCCGGGTTTGAACGGCAATGGCAGAACTCCGCCTGGTCGGCATGGCGTGGCGGCAACGCCACCTGGCAGTCAAATGTTTGCTCATATGCGCTCATTAAACAACAGCACACTGGCACTGTGGGTACTGACTGCGGGCCCGATGGCGAGCCTCGGCCGCGACCAGATGGCGCCGTCGCCAGTTTGCCAGGTGGGGTTCGTCTTGTGCGACGCCTCATGGACGAAGGATTGGGGGGGGGAAGAGGAGTGTGGACAGAGCATGTTGCCAAGTGGGGAGGAGAATAAACACACATTTCAGTTACCGTCGCTGTTCCATGCACACAGACACGTTTATTTCTCTTCCTTTAAACGTACACATGCACTTGTGTAGAATATCCAACACTACATTAAAGAGAAGAACCCCCCCCCCATGTCCACTCCACATCACCTGCATCTACAAGTGCAGCTGAATTTCCCTCCAAACACACTTTCACACACCGAGCTGTCCTGGGAGCACTGGTCCCACCATGACACGGCCCTTGTGGGGGCTTTTCATTAGTTATTGGGGCCTGGGTCTTCTTCTCTGCCGGCCCTCCTGCCCTCACATCTCGGGGGCCCTTTTGTGTGTGAAGTGCTAGAGGTGATTAATATTTGTTTTCCCTCCTCTGTGGGAGAGGAAGACCCAGCTGATCCACTGTGACCCCTCCTTAATCCCCAGCGCGTCGACCCAGTCTCTGTGTTTCCTTCCCTCTTTCGGGGGGTTTTTACCTCAGAGGCTGCCCAGCGTTCTCCGCACTGACGCTTGTGTCCAACTCAAGGTTCAGAGCTTAGAGCCACGATGTCAAGTTTCTTCACGAGGGGGCCACTGAGTTTTTATTTTACGCGTCCCTCCCCTGAGAAGGGACATTTGTAAAAAAACTGTTGTGAGGACAGGTGATGTTGACTTTTGCATTTACTCAGAAACTGCAAACGGGACGGATGTGTAACTGCATCAACCTGCACAGAAAAGCGTCATTTTCAAAAACAAATCACTGTCTCAGTGTCAGGTTCAAAATCCAACCTGATTTCCAGGTTTTCGGGAGAACAGCTACTGAACCGGCTGCTGCTCCCCAGGTAGTTTGGACAGTTCTGACAGGTGGAGGAAGTGGAAACCAGGAGGATATCCTGAATGAATTGTGCTGCGATGACCAGGTTGAGGAGTTTTGAGGCTTTGTTGAGGCCGGGGGGGGGGGGGGGTGTCATGAAGGATTGAGTGGCTTGCGGGTCTATTGAGGACTTGATCCTGTTGACAGATATACAGCTCCCTTTGTGACCACATGGCCGTGATGGAAATGGCAGGTGCAGTATGGGTAGCCGATGCAAAAAAAAAAAAAAAGAAGAGAAATCCTTTCTCGCGTTGTGTTTCAGTGGTTGTAAAAACACAGCTGTTTTCAGCTTTCTGAACCGGCGGAGCGCTCGGTTTCCAATTCTCTCTCAAGCTCCTTGTTGCCTTGTTGGCGTCATCACTAAACTCGCAAACACAGTCTTATGGTCTTATCTCTTTATAAGAGCGCCGGTTGGTAAAAATGTAAAGATCAGCATTAACGATCAACACTGTTGGATGAAAGCTCTTAGCAACTGGCTCAAAACCTGCCTCACAGTAATTGATAGTAATGGAAAACTGCTTGTCTATTTAACACACACACACACACACACGTCTTAGCTGTAGATGACAGACAACACAACTGAGTTTGAGGAGATCAAGTATTATTTTCATAAAGATAAACAAATTAAAGTGTAGATACAAATAGCAAAAAACTATTTGATAATATTGAAAGTAGCTTAGTGTCTATCATCGACAAAGAACATGATTATTGTATTTGCAATAATGAAGATTATTGTATATATACATATATAAAAGCAAATTAATGACGGCGCAGTAGCAAATTGAAATTGAATGAATGAAATGAAAACGTTGAAAAATAAACATTTTTCAAAATTACATATTGTAAATCTAACAATTATTAAATTATTATTAAATATAATTAGGCTTTAATTAAATATATTATATTTTATAAGTATGATAATCATATAATTAGTTCTACTATTAATTCTGAACTTATAATCATATTGGGAGACTTATTGTTTGAGATCTGAAAACAGCAACGTTTCACTATTTTAATTTCACAAATAATAAAGTAATCTCATTCATCATATTTTAACACACATTAATGTATGTAACTGATAAACATAAAGTTGTTTTATTTTTTATTTCCTATGCAATTTTGCACCTTGGAAATGAATTTTCCTATTCCTATCATTATTCTTTTATCGTAGTAGTTGTTGTATTCAGACATGATACTCCATCAACAATATCTAAATAAATATATATTTTTAAATAATAATTTGTCTTGTGAGACAATATTGACATTGCCAAATACTGGAGCCATTGCAAAATAAAAACTGAGTAATTTGTGAGACTGAAAGACATATTCATTTTGGAGTGTGTGTGTGTGTGTGTTACTGCACTGTGATTTGTTAACCGCTTCCTGCTCCTAATTAATAATCATAATAAAAAAAACATACATTAAAACGTATTTAAAAATCACAGCCTCATGTGCACATTATAAACATTGTGTGTAACGTTTGGACCGAACTTTGGCAGATGTCCCTCGGCAGCGCTGCGTCTGACATGCTCCAGCCAGCCGTGTGTGGGAGGGATGTGTTCGGAGGGCGAAGCGAAGCTTTTAGCGCTCGATGAACTAATGAGCGGCGCCAGGTGTCACGACTCCTCCACAAACGACTTCTCTCTGCTGCCAGTCTTCACCCTCCATCTTTTCTCCTGACCCGGTCTCCCTGTTGTCAACACCCTCAAGCACTGACATCTCTATGGACAAGTTATATAACATTTCAGTGTAAGATGTCCAACACTTTATATTTTCTACACTGTAGTACAGGGACTAGGTTTGTGGTAGAAACTAGTTCACATAACTCAATAGTTCTTCTGTTGGTCAGTTGCTCTTAGTAGCAAATGTCCTCGTTGTCGGACTAATAAACGATTATCTTATCTTGTTATGTTTCCTTTATTCTTTTTACTTTTTCCTTTAAAACCAAAAACATGTGTCTTATTTTTGCAAAAACAGAAATGATGTTCTCTTACTCTGGTTGTTTTCTAGTTTATTTTACCCTCAGTTTGTTGAGGAAGTCTCTCAGAGTCATATTTGAGTCTTTAAACGACGATTAGGAAACAAATAACAAACGTTTTAACTGATTTCTTAGCCAACTAGCTCCCAACTCAAATAATTAAGAATATAAATCAAATATAAAGTTAAAACGTGCAGGGACAAAATATTAATTTCAGGTCAAGAAGATAGAAAACTTAAGATCCACAAGTATCTTAAATGTGATTTTTTTTTTGTGGGTGATTTCGGCTCAGTGTATAAAATCCTAGTGAAAAAAAGAAAGCTGCTTCAAAGTATTTCAGTGGTATTGAGCAGGCTCTTGTCCTTGAAGATTTACGGCAACTGCCACGGTGGAATAAGCTTGAAATCCTCATTGACCAACATAACGGCAGCATCACGCCGCAGGGACTTGAGCAACGGAGGTATTGATATCTGCCGATGAAAAAACAAAAGCACATCATTCCGTGCGGATTCTGCAGCGTGACACGCGGTTTGACGTCTGATCGACAAAAAGAAAAACCCTCTCAGATGCCCTGATCTACACCAGCGCAGGGGAAGGTGACACTTTTCCACTTTCCCAACAATCGTACCTGCTCATCGCTGTGGGGTTTAGCTGATGAATGACACTGGGGTGTGCTGTGTGCTGGGGCCATTTGTGGGGAGATAAGAGAGACTTCCTGGATTAGGGAGGTAGTTGAGGTACATCTCCAGAGAGCCTGTTTGTTTGGGTAAGACATCTCCTTCATTACCGCAAAACTGTGGGAGGCTGGGAAACCAACCTGTCTTGGAGATAGCACGGGGCCGCTGCCAAAATGTACTTAACCGGGCTGAAAATGCAACCCACTTACCCTCCAGGCCTCCGATATATTATCATGAATTGCACATCGGACGTAATGCACCGTTTGAGATGTTACATTCAACCAGATGCTGAAATAAGGATGTTATCATATGTCACGTATCCCAGCTCGCACGGTGTCAAACTACACAGGCTGTTTTTCTCCTGGTAGCTTTGTTTTCTGGGTGGCCCAGCGTGACCTGAAAGTGATTGAGCTTCTGAAGCCAGAGTCACTTCAGTCACACGCTGACCGTCGAGTTCCACGACGCAGAACCACATGGAGTCCACTTTCTGATCCTATATCAGTATTTTATCCTGAATTAGTCATTTATTCAGTCACATTTTGTTAATTTGTAGTTTTATAATGTTTTCAGCAGCATCCATCTCAACCAAACTCTCCTACAAATGCATTTAATAGTTATTTTCATTATTGATATTGTTTTAAATTTAAGTTATTGTATATTCTGCAGTGCCCTGGGGATTCTGTTAAAACCATCAACTTTTGCTACTTGTCATACTCCTCATTCATATTGTTCAATAAGATTCTATTATGTCCCAGAGCCCCATAAAGAAGTCTTTATTTAACGCACAAAGGTATTCGATGTACAACACTATTCAGTTAACCTATATTTGTATTAAAATGTTATGTTTAATCCATAATTGGAGTGGAGGAAGAGCAAAATATGAATTTCATGGTACAGGGCTACATACGTTTTAACTGCACGTATGACAATAGTCTCCTTGCCTTCAAAGGGGAAAAGCAATGAATTCATCAGTGTGAAGAAGCTGACATGCTTGATAAATTATTTACTAGTTAATTTATCATAATTTTTAAGTAAGTATATTCCTGTATTGCTGACTGTTGGTGAACTTAAGTTTGAATTTATTATTATTATTTAAACATTTTACCGAAACACAATCTTTCACTGAAGCAAATCATGTTTGTACGAAGCATGTATATATATATATATATATTTCTACTTTTACTGTTTATAGTGTATATAGTACCGAGCATCTTATCTTAATTAGCTTTACCTTGAAATGGTTTTCAAGTACCAAGTAGTATTTACACCTATCGTAGTAGTATCTATGTAGTAGCATGTAATAGTATGGAAGAGCATTTACCAATTCTAGGCCTGATGGAGAAATGTATTGATAACTCTACTGATCAGTTCAGTTCAAAGTGTATATTTCCGATCTGAGCTGAATAAGAGTAGTTCCATACACATGATCAGTGCAGTGCTGCAGTGCTGCGTGGGGCCTCTTGTTGCCCTTGTGGCGGTGAAGGGGGAATTAGATGTAGTGTTGTCTGAGTCCCTGTTAATCCTCAGCTGATTAGTGGAATTCTCATCAGGGCTCCTTGAGAGCCTGCGAGAGAGAAAGTGTGAGGAAGGGAGAGAGAGGAGAAAAAAGGAGAATGGAGGGAAAAAGCCGAGCTGGGGGAGAACACCCCCCCCCCTTCACCTTCCTAATTTCCTACTAGTTAGTCCCCCCCCCCCCTGCTGCTGCCGTGGACCACAGGCCTGCATCTCCTCCGGCCAATAAGATCTCGGGCCCTCAGGTCACCTGGCTCACCAGACTAATCCCGAATCTGCCTTGTAGATTAGCACTTTCCCACTCACAGCCACTGCAGCCCAAGCCCCGGCAAATCCAGAGGTAAATGCCGAAGCTTCCGGTAAGTGGGTGAGCGCGGCGTTGTGCAGTGGATTAAGGAGAACAGGATAATATTTACAAGCCCATCACCAGTAGTGATAAGGCCGAGGATAAACAGTAATGGTCGGTCTTTAGCCTTTTTTTCCCCTCATCAAGGCAAGTGGTTAAATCACTGAATCCCCGTGTATCGTCTCTGACATTGATGTGCAAAATTAGCCGGCTGTGAATTAGTCCGTGTCACTCACCTGGCCTTGCTGCTGCTTAAATGATTAAAATGGTCAACAATCACTTAGGGATATTCTAACAATTTAGGCAATGAAATTAGAGGAGGAGACGGTGGATTTCTGTGTCAATCAAGAATTTGTCCCACGAGACACTTGGAGCACAACTTGAGTTTGGCTCCCAGAACATTTAGGAAATCACGTTACTTCAGTTCGTCCCAGTGTTGTTAGATTGTCACTGGGATGAGAATGTGGGATCTGAACCAAAGGGAAAAGGCCAAGTCTGGAATTCTACCATATCTCTGAATAAGGTGCAGGACCCATGGACTAAAATACTCAATATCTATTTTATGCCTTTTCAAATAACCAAATACTGTTTATTATCCAGCACCTGGGTTGAAAAACCACCTCCTTGATTTTGCAGGGGGATCAGTAAAAGTGGGATAGAGATTTTATCTCTTGCCACAACACAACCCATCAGCGACCCATCACTTTTATTTTTGTTATATTATCAATTGGTATGTGGTTGAAATTTAGAGAGAGGGAGGATGACGTTTTCCTGGAAAGTGGAGCGGCAAGTAAACAGGACCTTAAAAACTTTTATTAAATAAACTATTAATTGACTAGTTGTTCCAAAGACTGTATAAAAAAAATTATCAAATTTGATTCCATTTCTATTCACAAATCACAATTTGCTAAAAAGCTAACTTTTAATTGATCATATTTCAAAATAAAAATGAGCAATTTAAGGGATTTCTTCCAACATAAATTTTATAAAAATGTTCCTTACATATATTGATAATTAGTTTAAGTAGTATAATTAATTTTAAAAAAGAAAACTGGATCATATCAGGCTGTAACTTTATAAGCCAATCATTACAAATGAGGGATTTGTTCTTCGACTAGAGAGTCTAGGACTTTTTGAGAATAATCAGCGACATTCAAAACTTTACATGAATATGTTAAATATGGTTTTACCATTTCATGAAAACATCATTAGTGTGAGTGAGTATTTTACTGTATTTGTACCATTTTGCATTTTCCAAAGACACCAACCTTTCCCGAATCCCTCAAAAGCAACACCAGGTAAGAACTCAGCAGTCCAACATGATATTTAAGATCTGTCACCTCTCTCATCATGAAGCCACATGATGGACTAGTTTCCTCTCTACTGTAGATGGCACTGTTAACTTGCTCTTGGTTGGGATTTCAGTGCTGAGCAAGTGGAGCGGGGCAGAAACCGTCGGCGTCTGCTCCTCATTACTGCCCTGAGCCTCGGGGAGAAATTAATTAAAGTGGGGGAATAATAATAATGATAATCATAACAAAGATTATCTTTGTCATCACAGTTATGCTAACAACAGAAACGGGCTTTCGAGGGGAGCCAGTGGCCGAAACTACTACCCTCCAGCTTTTATCTTACAGAAAACTATACGTGGTGTGGTTGTGTCTTTTCTCTTCATTCTTCCCTCCCGTGTTTTTCAGAGAAGTGGAGTATTAGCGGCGGTGGTGGGTGGAGAGAGTTTGGGACGGGGGAGGTTTCGGGGTGAGGGCCAGAGTGAAAGGCAAGTGTGTTATTGTAACAGAGCTTATGAGGGAGTCAAGAGGAGGGCAGTGTGCCGATCGCACGCTAGGCTGCATGATTCACAGAAGAGGCCTGAACACGAACCCGCCGGACCCCCCACTTCACCTCCCCTGCTTCTGAAATCCCCCACTGTCAGCTCGCATTATGGGACTAATACCGAAGCGATGGCGAATCACCTCACGTCACCTCTCGTGTGAGCGATTTCCACCCGTCTGGGGACGCTAACCTGCAGACAACATGGAAACAGACAGGAATTAACTTAATTGTACCGCTTCCACTGAGCGGGGGGGGGGGAGACAAAACATCTCTGTACTTCACCTGCGGGAGAAACAAGCACTTTCTCACACTGTCACACGTCTGCTCCGCATCATAAAGGGGGGAAAAACATCACCAATATCAGATTACACAGTTTAACGTGGGCTGAGAAAGTTATTTGATCTTATAACCTCTTGAAACACTTCCCTGACCCTATTAACAATTTCCAAAAACGCAATAAATGTCCATTTAAAACCAGGTTTCAATTCCTGAAAAGCCGACTTTGGGGAAACTTGAGATTTCCCACGGCCCTGCTGATACATCTCTCGCTTGTGAAAGTTGTTTGTGTCTGCAAATGAAAGTGGACGCATGCGATATTACTTAATTTACATCACATGTCGTGTTAGCAGCGTCCCGCGGCAGCCACCTCGCCCTGTCACACTATCTGAAGTCTTATTGAGACAGAGGGGCCCGGCCCTGTCTCGTGACCGCCACTCGAACCTCTTTTCATGTTGCCTGTGAAGAAAGAAGGGGGCCGGCTGACCTCATGTGCTGCTGGGATATTACTTTACGTCTTCATCAGACCGCACCCTCGGCGTCGGCCCGTGAACTGATTTCGAGACTGTTGCGCATGTCGCCGCTTCCTGTGCGCGCCGAGTCATTGGCTGGTCACCGGACCCTAATGAAAGAAAGGTGTCGGGAGGAGAAGAGAAAAGAATCAAAGCTGGGGCGGAAAAGATGGTTCAGAAAATCACTTTTAAAGCTTTTTCTGTAATATCCGAGATCAGAATAATCTAATGACTGTTAAGAGGCGGACGACTGGAATGATATTGGTTTCTGCTGCTCATCAATAGTTAATTCAACCCGAGGGTAATGTAAGACGGCAAATTTGCCCAAGATAGGAATTTCTGATAATTGTGAAAGATAAATGTTCTTTGTCCTCTTCACTTCTCCACAATCCAATTAGGATTCGGTGTCTAGGAAACCAGATGACTGTATGCTCTGGAGCCGGAGAACGTTAGCTTAGCCGCTCATTAGCCATTTCCTTGAGCCCTCGTGTAATATTGTCTCACCAGCGTTAGCTTTGGTCTGAATTACTAATCAAGTGCACACATCCGGTGTTTGATGACATTTTTACCTATTCCCAAAGCATTTCCTTCCCCCGCAAAAATTCATTACTTTCAGCTCGAAAACGGGAAAACGTGGGAGATGTGCACATATCGAGCTGAGTTAGTTTGTCTCGTTTTTTTCCCTCAGTCTGATGAGCTCCTCTGTACTTTTCTCTTTGTGGTCATTCCAGTTTGTCTCTTCCCAGGGAAACATCACGAGACTCAGGACGTTGGCGTCTCCCAACAAACAGTGTGTTGTTTGATCTGTGGACACCCTGTCACTTTTGAAACAGATCCCAATGTGGGAATAAGGTGGGAGGAACATTATAAGAAGACAAGCACTGTAAAAAATATCCTAAAGAAGTGGACAAGGCTGTGTCCGAAATCACTCACTCTTCTATAGAGGACTATATAGGGAGTCTACGTCCATTCTATATATCGTCTATGAAAATATCTGTCCCTTGAAACATCTGAGAGGAGCCATCGTGCTATCGTCCACTCAGCCAGCAGAAGCATAGCCTAGCTTTCTCGTGTTGACACAAATTCCCATTAGAAAAAGCTGTTTTCTCAAGTTCTCGCTAGCATTAGCTGTGGCGACAGCAAACAGCCACAGTGTCAGAGTCCCCCTGTGACCTCAGCACGCCATACGTTACTGATGACTCCCGTCTCTGACAAATGATGTTTACGTACAACTAATCTGCAACAGCAAATATGTTTGGAAGTATTTTGGCCAGTCGCAAATATGTTGATACTGATCATATCAGAAAAATGTTCACACAGACAACACGTTTGTTTTCCATCAAATTATCAGATCTTTCAGTACGTTAGACTCACAGTTCTTCGTTGAGATTGGGGAAAGATCAGATTTTTTGTCTGGTTTAATGCAGAAAAAGTTTGCAACATCTTAAAAAAACATTTTGTTTATGTGGCCTAAACATGTCGAGGCAGAACTCCTTGAGCACAATCGATGTCCACGCCAACCACCTCCAGGCAACGGTTAATAAATGCAGCGCTTCAGTCATTAAAAAATGAATAAATAAACGTTGCCTCTGAACATAATCCAGCCAGCAATTACGTTGCCACCTCAACCGAACTGGGAAAACAGTTTGGTTGCATCAGAGCGTTTCTTTGCAGGAGACTGGGTTGGTCACAGAATAAGTAATGTGAGGAGTGATGGAGTAACACATGGGCGGGCTCCAATCACTCCCTATGTTACTCCATCACTCCACACGTCAGTACAATGGCTCACGATGACGCCGCCAAAAGTTTCGCCACACAAAACACAAACGGCGATACTTTTTAACCATATCCTGCTCAAATGTGATTGGTCGAATGTAACCGGGAGACCTCCAGCACGAAAATCTTGTCTCTCACCAAAAGATTCAGCGTATTCACATGTAGAATCTGTTTATAAAGATCACAGCAGAATTGAACCATTAACTGCTGCCCTATAATGCCAGTTTGGGCCAGATAAGAACACAAGTTCATAAACATCAAGAAAAAACTACCCGATTTCTTAGAAAAGTTTTCAAATGTTAAAATCTGCATATTTTTTCCTGTGATGAAAATAAAATGTCATAAATTGTCTTTACAGTTCAATGCCCGACTCTTTCAGATAGACATTTTTTAGAGTGGAGTAACCAGAGAATCGTCTGGTATGTACATAGCAATTACATCCCAGTGCCCTGTGCAGAGTACATAGCTGAAACACGCTCAGCGGGGTCACTGCCCAGGGGATCGAGGTTTGCCCATTAAAACATCATCAGACAATGCAGTTTATTTAAAGAGACATACGACTCTCTGCCGCTACTGTTTACCCTCCTGCTGCCGGAGAGTGAAGATAATAATGTTTGGAAATCAAAGAGAAAACGGAAACTGTAATTTACAGCGAGGGAAGTTACCACAGGTCAGAAGTTGCGTGCAGGGACGCAGCAGATTTGTTTATTTGCAGAGGGGACTGGGAGAGGATCAGCCGGGAATACAGTCGACTTGCTCTCTGGGGTTTTTCATCTCCTATTCAAAATGCTTGATGTCTTTCCTGGAAACTATTTTGG
This sequence comes from Hippoglossus hippoglossus, assembly GCF_009819705.1. Classification (NCBI taxonomy): domain Eukaryota; kingdom Metazoa; phylum Chordata; class Actinopteri; order Pleuronectiformes; family Pleuronectidae; genus Hippoglossus; species Hippoglossus hippoglossus. The sequence continues at coordinate 22,148,669 of NC_047160.1, forward strand.
GTTTTTTGAAGTTTATCTTTCCAGAGTTTGAAAACACGGACGGATTATTGACATTTTTGGTGCAAACACATACAGATTAAAATTTTGTCATCTCTCTCTTACCTTTGTTCTTACTTCCTGAATCACAATGAGCAGCAGCAGCTCCATAGAAACCGCAGTATTACCTAAGACAGACCCATCTGTGTTTCACACCTTCACCCAGATAACTCAGTCAACATGAACCCACCCATGGCGCCCTGTTCGGTGGGCGCCTCCCTCTTCTCCGATCACCCTGAAGGATCTGTCACCCTCCCGCCTGCCCACCCTGTCTGAAATATTCAGCCCAGATAGTAGATTTGCTAATTGTCCTGTCAGTATATCAGTAGCGTTGGTTCCTCCCTCCTCTCGGCCGTTCAGCGTCACCCAGATAACGTCTTGGTTCTTGAGGGGCGCCAGCTGTTTCTGTTGGTGACCTGTGTCATTGGCGATTGAAAAGCAGGTCGTCTGGAGGCCAGAGTTAGACACGAAGGTGAGAGCACAGAGGGGAAGAAGAGAAGTGGACATCTGAGAAGAACAAAGTACAGATCCTGTCCTGATTTCAGATTTTTGGCTGAGTCCTGTTCTTAAACTGTATCTAAAGATGGACGACATATTTCAACTTCCTCAGAAATGAATCCAGAATACACCGGATACGAACGCTGCCATCTCGTGCTGATGATGTAATTAAAGTCTGTGCAGTAGGGATCAGGAAATGGAGCCGCAGTATCGAGGTCCCACCCATACATGTGCTCAACCAATCACAAGTCGGTCTCAGCTGTCAATCATAATGTTTCACCCTATTTTTATAGCATCAAATAACTAATTCAAAACAAATTTATCAGAACACTTGAACAAACATCAATGTGATAAGAACCAATTAAAATGACAAAAAACATCTTAATTAATTTGGTCCATGTCCTATCAGCTAACATGGAGGAGGCGGGGCTTATGACCTATAGTGCAACCCAGTCATCAGGGGCCGCCATCTTTATAAACAGTCTATGGTCCCGTTGATGGACAGTTACATATATTATAATTCATTGACATAGACTGTGGCCTCTACAGGTTACAATGCATTTACTGTGTACTTGCAATAAAAGTAATATAATGCATTTTGTGTTGAAAAGAAAAGTCGTATTTTCACTGCCCATTGGTCAAGAGGACATTTAAAGATGCTCCACATTCATACAGATCAATATGCACACACAACTACACACATACATAGATATATAAAGACTTACTTTACACATTTGTTCACTGTTTTCATGTTTTCTACAGAAAAACTCTATCGCCGTGGTTACCTTATCTTGACATAACCCCTGTACACATTCCCGTCCCCAGTGCTGCATCAATCAGTCGGGTGAGAGGCACTGTGGTAATTTGTTAACCTTTATCCAGCGACCTCTGCTGACCTCAGGATCACCCTCGGTCTGACAGTGTGACGGGGGAGCACTGGACTGGATTTGTTCAGGGGGAAACACACAGGAAGGAAATTAATGCTATTTGCTCAACAACATGTTATATTTTTTATTAACAGTGAAACAGCGTTATTCTGTGTGCAAAAGAAACAGAGGGAAGATTAATTTAAAGATGCAACAGTGAAATATCACCACATCTGAAATGATTCTCTCCACCAGAGCATAATTCAACATTCAGAATCAGTTCCGTGATGAAATCAAAAATAAAACATACTCCTGTTTTTCAATTACAAAGCAAAGGCAAAGAAAACGCAGCTCATTGCTTCCGCTGGATTATTATTATTCCAGGCACAACGCTGGCTCACTGCTACTAACTCTGAGAGCAAATGCTCTATGCCGATGCATATTCATATGTTTAACATACAGACATGCATTCCTAATGATGCGGGAGAGGACAGAATGCAATAAAGCTCATTAATACGTTTTACCATGCCAGTCAGTCCCCGGCACAAGAAAAGCTGCCGCACGGCTCCAATCAAGCAAATTCATTTAGCCAATAAAGAGCGACTCCAATGTGAGATGAAAACAGAGAGAAATGAAATGTAGACGTCGGTCTGTGTTTACTCCATCAGTGGGAAATTATTATTATTTCCTCTGCACGCAGGGCTGGTTTTCTCATTTATAAAGTTTTTATTTCCGTGACTTTTATTTTAAAGTTTTTGTCACTGAAAATCAAAACTTTTTCAACCATTTCTGGGATGTTTTCTTTTCTGTTAAGTACCATAACTAAATCTATTTTAATTATATTAAATTCTGTTATGTGAAGGGAAAATCTGATGCATGCGAATTTAGTTTTAATATTGGCATGGGTAGTAACTGCAGGGAAATAACATTATAGCTTCCAAGATGGCATTATTCAGTATCATGGTTAATCTAACCTGTGATATATCTTCTTATGCTGTATATATATTTTCATAGGGCACTAGATACTTAAAAATATATAGAAATAAAGCAAATATTGGTAAAAGGCCCCATGCTCGTGGAACAATACTTCATTTAACAATCAACATTTTACTGTGATTGAACGCACACTAACTGCACTACACTACAATATATAGTATATATAAGTCAAAATATTGCAAATGATGACACAAGCCAGCCGTGCACAGAAGCTATGAGCTGTCTGGGAACTCAGGGATTTACATTTTCAAAGTGCTCTTTGCAAATAATGGACCACAAACACTGGGCTTTGTTTACAATCCCCGACTTCATAAAAGCTACTTAAGTAATTTCCACGGCTTTGCTAAAAGCTCATTCTGAGACGACTGCTGAAAAAAAAAAAAAAAAACTCAGTCCAAATGTGAGTTAACAAGTTTTTATTGGACAGTTCAAGAACTGGCAGAAGTAGATCGAGACCTCCTCTCGCTACCTTATCAGAAATAGGGCGATTGACTCTAACTCACGGGAGTAGCCGATATTCTACAAACCCAACCTTCTCTAATCTCCATGCACGCGCTGTCACATTTAGTTTCAAGATTTAACACGAAGCAGCTCCTGATGTGAGGGGTTAGACAACCAGACGTCTGCTCCAGCCACAGTGGGCAGACATCAGTAATGGCCGAGGACTTTGTTTATAAATTATTAATGATTTTCTTCCCTCCCTGTCATTCTGGACAGGCTGTGAGACGAGCCGATGCTTCTCCTGTTTGTGTGGCAGCGCGCTCCTCAAACAGATTGCAATTTATTCCTCTGCAGTTTGTCCGTCAGGGCTAACTCTGACAACATAATCCCGAGCTAATCCGCCGCGTTCAGTTTTTCGTGTTGGCTCTCATGCAAAGTGCTCTGCCAAATCCCGCTACCTGTCAGCCTGGCCTTGCGATGGGGAGCCCAGACGAGCTGCCAGCCCCGCTGCAGTGGCTCCCGTGGGTGGGAGAGGGAGAAGGGAGGTGGGGGAGGCATGGTGCCTGGGTAGACTTAACCCCTGCCTCCCTCCCTGTAATCCACTGTAAACAGCCAGAGCCTTAGAAGGGCTAACTGCACTAATCAAGCCCCAAGCTTGCCTAGTCACTATCATACACAGTACCCTAAGAACTACAGATTTGAGCAGCAGCTACTGCAGAGTGTGTGCAGGGCATGAGTGTGTTAGTGTGTGTGTGTGTGTGTGTGTGTGTGTGTGTGTGTGTGGAGCAGAGGGGCCCATTGGCGGCTCCCAATATCCAAGGTGCCAATAAAAGGTGCCAACAGGCAGCAGAGATCAGTGTTCCTTCAATTTTACAGAAAGTCCTCTAGTGTTTTCCATAAGTTTTAAATTGGGGGAAACACCAAACATATGTACATGTTTTTAAAGTCAGAATATATCATCCTATAGTAATAAATCACACTTCCAATCCCAGGATCGTATTACAATTTAAAGTTTTATTTAAAAACAGATACTCACATGTTTTCCAGAAGCATCAAATGTTTCCGTTGAACTCCGATGACGAGGATAAAAAAAATCTGTGTTTTGAGCTAAAAGAAAATCAGCCTCTCAGTATTCGATCCTCGCCTTTGGAGAAGCACATTTAAATTTCCCTCACAGCTCATCTCCCAGTCTCAGTGACCCAAAAAACAGAAGAACTTAAAAAGGCCTGACAGTAGCTAAAGGCAAAGGGAGGAAATTGAAGCCGACTCCCCGTCCCATCAACAAAAACAAAAAAAAGTTTCAGGAACCTCTAAGTGGACATGACAGAACACAGGCAGTGAAACTTTTCCCACTTGGGTGTTTTTTTTTTCTTTTTCTTACCCTCGCTTCTCTTTCATTGTTTCCAGCGGTGAGCATATTCAGTGGGGTGTCGGTGGTGGGTGGGGGGTTGGGGGGGGCCTCGGGTTGTAGCTGTCAGCAGCAGGGAAAGAGTCAGAAGCTCCACTTTGTCAATGTCCGTCAAGACGTCTCAGCACTGGATGATACAAACATGTAAATTCACCAGTTTGTTGCTGGAAGAAACTAAAAAGAAACATGTTCCTCTATAAAAGAAAAGAATAATTCAAACTGTGTAGATGCCAAATGTCATGTGACTGAATGTGAATGTGTTAACCCTGCAAGTTCACTTTCTCAGTGTACTCGCAGTGACAGTGTGTAAGGTAGAATTTATGTTTATAGGCTGGTGGAAAATAGAACAGAAATAAAAAGTATATCAAACTTTGCTACCTTGCTAAATTGGGCAACAATTTGTATATGTTCATATAAAACAAAATGTGGTATCAACACAGAGGGGCCTGTGGATACTCTCTCATTTGGATATAATTATAATAATTTCGTGATGCAAAATTGCATACAAAATAAAATTTATTTATCTGGTTATCCTGTTTTAGATTAGAATTTAATGTGTTTTAAAATAATATGAATACAATTTAAAATTCATTGTGAAACATTTCTGTTTTCAGTTCTAATACAATAACCCTGCCAATAATGTGTAAGATAATAACTTTATTGATATAGTACCTTACAACAGCAAAAGTACTTTAGAGTAAAACTGGTGATGCACGTAATAAAAGAGGATTTAATAGACGGTACTGAGTCTGCCTGCCTCTCCGGGCAGGAAGTTCCACAGCTGAGGAAACTGAACCCACAAACCTTCAGTGCCACGTCATGGTTTTGGAACAGTTAGTGAGTCGGGCCCTGCAGGAGGATCTCAGGCAGAGATGAGACTCGTAGGGGGTCAGCAGATCGCAGATGTGGGAAGGAGCCGGACTGTTCAAGGCTTTAAAAACAAGCTCATCTTAAAATCTAGAACTCACAGGTCACCAGTGAAGGAGCAAGAATCAGTGTAATGGTCTCTTCTCTTATTTTGCAGCAGTTTCACATTTTTTGGTGTGTTTCGCTTGCTGATACCAGCGTAAAGTGCATCGCAGTTATCTGAGTGAGACTTGAGACACACTGGCTCCTGATCTGTTTTGCTTCTTCCACTTTTCAATCCCCCCACCCCCCCACCCCCTCCAGAGACTGTGGGAAAGCTCCCGACAAATATGTTCGCCACCTTTGCGCTCCAGATAAAAGTGGCCTTTGAGGGGCGGAGCTCAGGAGAGTGTTGAGATGACGGCCGGAGGGTTGGCAGAACTGCGGGGAAAATGCGAACATGACATGTAGCTGATAAGAGTCCTCCAGCAGGTTAACACCAGAGCTTGTAACTGGGATTGCCCCCGAGGAGCCACTCTTAGGAAGGGCCGGCATCTGCATGACAGCAGAAGCCCAGATGCTCTCATGGCAGTTTGCATGCAGCAGGATGCATGGGGGGGGGGATTCAGACCAAAGCTTACAGCTCTAAAGATGATCTGAAGTAGAATACGAGATACTGCAGCAGCTCTGGAATGAGCTTTGATTCACAATCTAATGAGACTTTTAAGCATCTGCCTGTTTTCATTATGTTTGAGCCGCGAGGTGAAATCGAAATGAAGTGAACTACATCATCCTCCGTGATCTTTATAGGTTTAATTTATCTTTACTGGGTAAAAAGCTAAACAGCAGTTTTGCTTTTCAGATGCCTGATGCGTTATAAGCTCACATGGGGAAAATGTGGCCTTTACGAGGATCTGCTTAAACTACAAGAAAAGCCCATCACTTGTTTAGGTTTATGTCACAATATGGAGTGTGAAGTCACATTTGTTCTCATCTAGGTGATTAGAGGAGTTAAGTTTAGAGAAATAAAGCTGAGGTGAATTAAAAAACATAAACTGAACAAGCCAACAGTCCTGCATTGATGCAAAACAGAAAATTGGTTTGAATATGTGGATTAGACAGTTTCTCTTGAAGGCATATGTAGGAATTGAGATTGAAGAAATAAAATAAAGTTTGAGAGAGAAGCTCATACCTGGCCAACTTTCTTACTTTGCACAGCTGGCCAGTGGGTGGATGTCAGATTGATGATTTGGAAACGTTTTTTAAAGAATTGCTGGACTCCCACGTTGGGAAGGTGTTGGCGGAGGAGGCATGAGATGCTGTTTGACCGTCATGTCAGTGAGAGTGTGTTTGTCCATTCAGAGTTACATTAACTGTGACAGGCTTCACACACTTACCAGCAAATCTTGTGTGCAACACAAAGAAGAACAGCACAAGTTCCAATAAACAACAGCCACAACAAAGAGATGAAAATACAGGCTGCAAAATAAATCTTCCGCTACCTGTCACGGTTATAGTATGATACTTTTATACGTGGCTGTTGAATTAACAAGTGCAGTGTCCATTCAATTTTTTAACCTTTGCAAGTGAAAAGCAGAGTAGATACAATGTTACACACTGAAGGGGGTGAAACCTTGAATGCACAACACAATGTAGTGCACAGCTGAGTTTCTTGCTGGCATGTGCTTGCTTTAAATTGTCCGGGTTCTGCACGGACCTCATCGTGTAGTTTCACCTTTTTCTTCACGTCAAGCAACATGTAGAAATGTGATGTTTGACGCCCTGACCCTGACCTTCCTCCGGTCCTAAAGCAAAACACCGACAAGGTTGAGATCAATCGGACGAGAAGTTATTGGAGAAAAAATACAGACGGACAGAAATTCCTCCATTTAAAGTCAAATATGCAAGCACAGATTCCTGTAGATTTTTCTGCAGTGCCGCTCCACCTCTTATATTATATCCTGCCCCCAACACACCACAAAACAAATGCCACGAGACCAGAAAGGACACGAAAAAAAGCAATAAAAAGTGAGTGATGGCCATTGATATTTCAGGCTGGAGAAATCCCGCATCAGGAGACTTTGCTTGGCTTTACATAAACAGGGTAATAAATAGATCGATCACACATAGCGAGGGAGATTCATGTCACATTAAGTGATGGCACGTTGAACATAGGCCCAGTTATGTCTCATTACTCAGACGACGCTTCCCTGGGGGGGGTAGAGTGTGTGTGTGTGTGTGTGTGTGTGTGTGTGTGTGTGTGTGTGTGTGTGTGTGTGTGTGTGCGTGCGTGAGTGTGGAGAATGTTGGGAGGAACAGTTTGCATGTGGCGACCCGGTCCAGCTGCCGCACACGTCACTGCCACATCGAGTGTTGAGGAATAAGTGCTGCAGCATTGACAGGCCTCTGGCACAGCTTATAACCGTCACTACAAATAATACACGTTACAAATCTGAATAATTAGCAGGGACACAACAGGAAGGTTTACTGATGAGGTTATTTAATTTATCTCAACACCAAAACACCAAAGTAATATTGGTTTGCCATCTGATCCTTTCACCTTTAATACCTCGCGGTCCGGTTCGCTTGCTTCGCGCAGCACAAGGTGAGCTTGCAAAACAGTAACTCAAAAGTTACGTCTTTGCCAATTGCTCTGTGACGACGGTGACAGATGGTTTTAAAGGATCCGGCAGCCTGGAGAGACATCAGCATTTTATTGAGCCAAAGCAGAGAACAGAGCCAACTGCGAGTTAGACACAGAGGTGTCCATCAGCACAAACGTCACATCACCCAAACCCAACGATGTGTCCCACAAGAGTCTCTCGTCATTCACCAATTTACTTAACAATGTGACTTTCTGAATATAACGTGAAAATCTCTGTATAACTAACACCAATGAGCCAATAAGCTTCTATTTCCTTTTTAGAATGGGCCAGTTATCAGTTTGATTCCTCTTACGTTGGATTAAAAGCTCTCAACACACTCCATTCGCAGGTCAAGCTATTTCAGAGGCATGATCAGAATCAGAATTTCAGATGCACTTGGGTTTATTCGGCGTTAAACCCGATATTCATTTGCACAGCCGATTGGCTTTCAATTATTTAAACTCTGTCAACAAGACTTCTGGCTGAAGGGGGGGCCTGGTGCTCCGCTTCCTCTTCGCTCGCACACCATGTAACAAAAATCCCAGCACAGTTTGCCAGGTGTACCTTCTGACCTTTATGGTCATGTTGGACCTCCAGTGGTATATCGCAGCGCTGGGGATTTACCATATGTCGCTTTTCCGGAGAGCTGGACGGCTGAGTCCTGCTGCTCTGGACAGCAGTTTGATTTACAGCGAGGCTGGGGAGGGCCGGTGTCGCTGGTGGGATTCTGGTGGGGCGTGTAAGATAGAGTTTACAGTTCGGAGAAGGGCTCCGGGGTGTAAAAGGTTGTGCATGCAGGTGACATTTTCCGCCCGGTCCCATTTAGTCCTGGTCTGCTGGCCACTCGCGAATGGTGACGGCAATCCAAGTATCCAAGTGGGCATTAGCAGGTCATCAATCGTGGCCCTTCCTGCCTCGTAAAGCCAAATCTCCAATGACCTAAGAGGTGGCGCATAGTTATCCTGCAGGGGATCCTTATCGATGCAGACATGCAAAACATCAACTTGATGCACTCAGAGACAGGGTTAAGGACGTTTAAATTTGGGGTGTAGTTTGATACGACCCCTATCACACGGCCCTGTGCTTGTGACATGTGTTTCTTTCCATCCCATCTCAATCGAGACCTTCAATGTCTCCGGCGGCCTGTTCCGAGAAGGAAATGCAATGTTTTAAAGCGAACGGGGGTGACAGCAAGCTTTCAGACAAGTAAAAAATGAAAGTGAGCGTACGCCACAATTGGTGGAGGGCTTTCGCGTCCACTTTTAGACCCCCGGTGACTCACTAACAGCTGCTGTAAAACACAAATTCATCAGATAATCCCTTTCAAAGCCCAGTGGTCAAGCCAAGGCATTCTGGGTCTTGAGTGCTCTCATAAATGAAATACCACCTGCACCCGTCATTTCAAACCTGCAATGGAGTAAAGTTATATTTAGGTAAGAACACGAAGGACCTTGATCCCTTAACAAAATAAAAGCTTGACAGCTAATCTCCTCAACAGAAGTCAATATTGTTGAAGTCTGATGATGTACAATGGGGGGGTGGGGGGGTGGAGCGGCGGGGGCGTGCGGGCTGCGGCTAAGACCAACAACTATCTGTTGTGTTTTATTTTCAAAGACCAGACAGTGGGCAATTTCAGGAGGATCAGTCCACCTCCCCGCTGTGATGTGACTTTGACAAACTGCCAATAGTCCTGTCGTACCACTTGTCTGTTGGGCGTGATGGAAATGACGCTATTTAGCTATTTTAGAAACCCCCTTAAATCCACACTGAGGCTCCAGTGCTTACATTATGAGCTCTTATGTTAGTCATACGTGAATTATAGCACATGGAACGGCACCTTTTATTGACTGAGTGTTGTACCAATTCTTCAAATGTGGTGTTTCAGTGGTCGCGTGCTCATTCAACACGGCCGTGGCCTTGAGCACAAACCATTTGACTCGAGTGAGACGTCCCTCTCCGGAATATTGTAATGCGCGAGTATTACCAGAGGCTCGACAGACATGTTAGAAGTGAGCCTCCGGGACACGCACTGCATCTTCTCAATCCTCATCCAGAGATTACGGTCAAGTACAGTCAACCCGCTCGGCACTTCATCTCCCCCCCCCGCCCCCGCCACCCCCTGTCCGTGCACGGCTCTGTGCTTCCACGCTGGATGCATGCATGTGTCGAACGCGAGAGTGTAATTGTGTCTGTGGGATTTTCACATTGTACCACCTCCTCCTCCTCTCTGCTCCTCCACTGTGAAAAGGAGCAGAGAGGAGGAGAGCCGCGAGCACTCACTCCCTCCGTCTCTGCGTTTCCTCAAGAAGTGACCTCCGCCAGACTCTGACCAGATTCCTCTGTACTTTAAACAAGACTCCCATTACAGTTCTTGTGAGTACAGTAACAGGTTTCCATAGTTTGGCCTGGGCAGTTGCCTGGCAGATGTGTGTTTGAACATGCCTCGATGTATATGTCTGTGGAAGAGCGAGTGTATGTCCGTCCGTGCCCCTGTGTATAAATCACTTGACCCAGACTTACTGTTGACCATGGATTTATGCCAGCATGAGAGGCTCCTGATGACAATGTATCTGCCTTAGCCATAATGGATGGTACACAGAGCACGCTGTCATCTGGCAAATATGCTCTCTGAATGGATCTCAAGTGGGGCGGCGCTCGGCAGAGGGGCGGCAGGCGACGGGAAGGGGGAGAGATGGATGGTGCTCAGCCCAGGGTGGAGCCATCAGCCGCAGACTCTCCCCCACGGCTTTTTGGAAACTCAAAAGTATCGCCTGAATGTACCAGCCTTCAGCACCGCAGTCGATTAGATGTATGGGCAGGCAGATGCCTACTGTGCGCTAAGCCCGGGGGTAGAATTGTAAAAATAAGAAAGGGAAATCCAATGCTCTGTGTTATTATCTGTGAAAATGATGAATGTCTTCACATGTGGCGAGGACGGAAAAAGAGCCGGTCAGGGAGGCAGCGTCAAACATGCACGTTCAACCCCACAGCTTTGGTTGGAAGTGGACCACTTATATCATCTGTTGTTACTTTGATAATGCATAGAATAATAGCATTTGCACCGTTTGACACTGATCAAGAGAAATGAAAGCAGTTTTGAGCGAGATCAAATTGAAACCACATGCTGCTAGAACCTGATACAGTGTACGGGTTCCAACTGGTCCACGGAGACCGATCCATGATTCTGCCAGACTATCGCAAAGCGTAACCTCTTCCAGACAAGCTGGAGCTATCAGTGTGTGTGGGGGGGGGGGGCGAGAGCAGAGAACCTTCCACAAACCACCGTGATGAAGTGTCCTATCGCTAGATTGTCTCCCAAAATCTGAGGCTCCTACTCCACTTACAGGAACATGGACGAGGCATCTTATCTGTACAGTGTGAGTGTCAGTGTGTGTTGGTGATGTGTGGAAGGGTTTCTCACATTACTGCATGTCAGTGTTTTCACATGGAGATAATGCTCTGAGTTAAATAATGACAATCTGGAACGGTTTGATATGAACAGATCCATCAAGTGCAATTTTTATGTGAGAGAGATTTAAGAGAAGAAAGTTTTACAGGTAAGGAAACATGTCAAACAAATGCAGGATTTGCAGGAACATTGAGTTTTCGTGAATCTTCAGGAAACAATCAGACATGTTTTGAGGACTGATATTTACACGAGTGTGCAATTTGGTGCAGATCCAAATAACAATCCAGAGCTGGTGAATCTGGTTTCATGAGCGGACTGTTGAGAAATTCAAGTTTGTTTATTTGTTAGTTGGTTAGTTTGTCTGTTTGTCAGCAGCATTGGACGAAAACAACCAAACAGATGTCCAGGAAACTTGGTGGAAGAAAGAACCCTTCTGTGTTTTGGTTTGGATCCTGATTTTTTTTCTCACGTTCTTTGACATTGAGAGATTTTCACCAATTTCCTAGTGAGGAATGTATGAACTATGGGGCCTTGGTGACGGTATGTGCTTTACTGAGGGCCATTCGGTGCAACCTCAGATTTAAGAACAATGCAGCTCATACAGTTCTGTATAAGGGGACCTCCACTTTCTTTGTTTTTTCAAAAGAGGAATTACAAAATTCTTCACTGCTCTTATATGAAGCCTGTTTAACACATATTTTATGTATTTAGCATATCAAGAATTGTCATACAGTCTTAAATATCTTAACAACAATGTTTTTACATGACTACAACTTCAGTTTTGCTTCTTTTCTACAAAGGAAAAGTTTATGGTTGGAAGGAGAAAGTTGCTCATCAAGTTTGATTCAGACTCGCCCGAATCAAATCCATCAGGGCGAACATCTAAGTATGAAGAAGCTTCTTAACGAATACACAGCGACCTTATTGAGATCATGGTCATTCCAGTCTTGAGATGTTTATAATGAGGTGTGTATTTAGTTTATGTGCATGTAGATAAACTGTATATAAGAAAGAGAAGAAATGATAGACTGACGGAGGATGTGTTCCCTAATAAAGTGCACAATGTCTCAGCTGCTTGGAGTCGGTGCACAGAGTGGCCCAGCAGTGTGTGAAGTGAACACACACTCACGGTGAAGGACCCTCGTCATTCTGTCACAATGTATTGCTTGCAAAGTAGGTGAAGATCCCACTACCAAACGCACACAAACACACACATGCTCCCACACACTCTATAATCCTCTCATCCACCCTTGTCTTTTTACACCACTCTCCCCCCCCCTTTGCTGCTGGTGACATCGCTTGTGAAGCACGGACGCTCGTAAATTCCCTGCCTTGATTTTGTTAACCTTTACCGTGACCCAGCACTTCTCTGCTTGGCGTTCTAGCACCCACTCAGTCACACGAGGCCCGGCTGGCCTCGGCGGAGATGAGCCTTTGGCCGCTTCTGCAGCTCATTGCTCAGACGTCTGGCTCAGCGGGACGGTGCGGCCCCCGCGGTGCCAAAACACCCCCGGAATTATGGGTCATATTTGGGCTACGTGATAGATGCTTCGATCAGTTGTTGGTGTCTGTAATTAATGCCCCCGCATAACACTTCCATTAAAGCGTTGTGAGGGGTACAGAGGGGAAGCAGCTCTTTAGAAAAAAACAGATTCAGACTTTCTAAGAAGATCGAGCCACGGTCTTCCACTTTTGAGCCATTAGTCATTTTTTAAAACAGCTTGTAGTTATTAGACTTTCTGAATATGCGATCACTTGAAGTAACCAACGGGCTCCTCTTCAAGACTTTTACAACTTGAACATCTGTATCCAACAGAGGAAAGTATGGAGACACTTACCCTGCTGATCACTGGTATATACATAATATGATGTGCTACGACGCCGGTGTCACTTTACTAAAATAATATCTCCCAGTTGATAAGCGCACACGTGGAAATGCATTTGCAAAAAAATCTCTCACTCCAAACAACAGGATTGTTTGGTTGCATGAAACCACTTTGCAGAGATTCAGACGTGTGGAGCATTTTATTGCAGAACATATAAACCTTTATACGGATCCTTTATCTGTGTAACGGCCATTAGACTGATGGAGAGTGTGTGTGTGTGTCTGTGTTTGTAACATCTCTCTGCCTGTTTAGATGTTCTGTCTCTCGGGGTCAGCTGGGTGGCAATTTGTTTACAGTGAAGCTGATAGGTGTGTTATGGTCAGAGTGTAATGAGCTGTGGAGACATAGTGCAGGGAAATCACTTAGAATTGATATGGTGTATAAGTAAAGTATAATCTAAAGGATATGATTATGAATTAGTATCTGTTGTAGTTAAATCAGACAACTCATCTGAATTCAATGGATGATAAAACGTGTTGATTTCTTTTGTGTGTGTGTGTTTGTACCTGACAATGACAAAAACAGATACAAATAATAATCATCAATACACACAGATAGAAGTATAGTGGTGACGTTTCCTGTCAATATTTGAATAATAATAATTCTTAATGGAAAGTATTAATCTGACTCAACAGTTTGTGGTGAATGGTGACGGGAAACTGAGCCCTGGCTACTTCTATTGAGGTTTGTCTCTTAATGACACTGGTTGATATAGTTTCATCAGGTTTTGTTGTATATGTTTTTTTTATAGTCCAGCAATAGTTCTAAGAATCCCTATTTGATGATTTTGCAATAGCTTCCCATGAGTTACAGATGACATTTAGCTTCCCTGCCTTACTTATAGCAAAGTGTATGATTGTTCACTGTCCCTGTTACATAAGGCAACAAGTAAATGATTTGTAATGATGTTTTTCTTTAGTTATTATAAAGTATGATAAAGCTGCTGCCACAGAAACTAGTAAATGTATCATGATTTTGGTTTCTTCTCTATTTTGATTTGACCAAACCCTGATTGGACCTGATGCATGAAACCAGTATGTGACACTGAGGAACCCCCCCCCCCCCCCGTGTGGATGAATAACAGCATTAATACCGTTTCCGCTCTGGTGGAGTGAGACTTATTTTTCAGTGTTAGTTTCTGTTTAGCTCAGTGGGGGGGTGCTATTCAAACATGTTAAGTGCATCCGGATGGGACGCCCTCTTTTTGTTGTCTCTGTGCTCTTTCCTCTCTCGCTTCCAGCCCGGGTCAGTCCAGGGAGCGCGGGAGCAGCAGGTACCGGGGCCACGGAATAAAAACAACAACTTTGTTTGTCGTAGACTTGTGCACACAACCACACATGTCCCATTTTATTCCACTGATGCCTTTGAATGAGGGACCAGATTGAGTCTATATATAAGTCTGCTCTGTGTGAGCTGAAGGATTTACTCTTGGTTTGTCACCCTCTCAGCGCCATGGAGACGGGGTCATGACCACCCAGCGGCGTCACCGCGCCAGTCCTTAACAATGCAAATCTGCCGGTCGGCGCGGTATGAGCGGGCTTCCTCCACCTCCTGTTTTTATGAGGTTCACATGGAGGTGTTGCTCCCCAATTCTGAGGGGTCACAGCCCCCAGCCGCGTTGGCCCCTGTGCCTGTTTGCTGCAGCGCTAATCCACCAGCGCTCGCTTCCAACTGAGAAACAAGTTGGCGACTTAGTGACTTGGCTGTTTGTAGGGAGGGTTTCAGTCGTCGCCACGGTAATTGGTTCATCCCACCCCCTATCACTCACCCCCTTTAAGGTCTTTGATTGGCCGGGCTTGCCAAGGAGCAGAGGAGGAGACAGAGCAAGGGATTATGGGATGAGGGGATGGCCCAAGAGAGAAAGGCAAAAGTTCTGCAACTTCACAGCTGATCGAAAATCCTGCTGAATTTTTCATGAATACAGAAAAACTTTTTTTTCTCTCTCTGTAACTTTAAGCTCAATGTCAACTGTGTCAACTTTTTATCAAGTTTCATCATGTGATGTGTGGAGGTCTCACTCGGATCCATTCTCTGCTCTGTGTTATAAAACCATGGAGAAGAGGCTGAGAGCAACACAATGTGGTTTTACATTATCATCATGTTTTAATAAATGCATGAAGAGTCAGATTGCAGCACCTTATTTTTTTGCTCATCTGTCGTCACGCCAAATGTAAAACTGTGACAGCGATGAAACGATTCATTATTTTCATTCCTGACTGATTTGATTAATCTACCGATTATTTGTCTTGATTAACTGATTCATCCTTAAATCTCAAGATGTTGTGAAATATGCCCATCAAACATTTTACTGTGACCAAAAACTGAAAATATACTCGAGCTGGAACGAAATGAAGACTTTTGTACTTATGCCTTAAACAGACAAATGATAACCAGATTAGTTATTGATTATGTTTCACTAGATCAACAAATCGATTATTGTTTTTGTAATTGTTTCAGGTTTTGATATTAGTCAATACATTATGACATTACAGTAACTTTGAAATGATGGAACCAAGCATCTTTCTACAGGATGAAGATTCACTGTGGACTGAATTTCAATTCTGCAGAATTCTTCAATTCATTCTCATGACTGATGAATTATTTTAATTCATAACAATAGATAGAAATTATCAAATCCAAGCTCTTAATGCTCTTACGGGTTTGTGTGTATGAAAACAATTAAAACATGCATTTATTTTCAAATATGATCAGATAAGCAACAAAAAGTATTAAATTACAAACGTGAATTCACCTTTTTATGAGGTGAGGAACGGCTTTAAGCTCCTGTAGCTACCGTCTCTGCAGATGAACAATCATTATCAGTGCGTTGCATAAATCTATCAAAATCTCAGTAGAAAGGGAGGAGAGGGGATGAAAAGGGGGGAACATGTCTTCAATCACAGCCTCCGTGACAGTCGGAGTCACCGGGTATCTGCACCGCAGCTTTAAATCTGCCAACCAGAGCGAAGCGGGGGCAAGGGGAATCTGCTGCAGGACCCATGTGGGTGTTCGAGCAGAGACGTTTGCTTTTCTTTCAGAGGGTCTCCAGCTCCTCTACAACTGATAAGATGGCCGCATTCCTGCCGAGCCCGCAGGCCGGCCTCGCCGCTGACCCCACCTGACAATGTCCAGTCACGATAGGCTCCAGCGCCCGGACACAACAACGACGAAGACCACCCCCCCTCCTCCTCCTCCTCCTCCTCTGCAGCTCCACTCATCTCCCTCCCATCTGCCTCCACCAGAACACTCACCCACACTGAAGAGCGCAGAGATAAGGAGCAGGAGGCCGAGTGTTTTCTGACTGTACTCCACACTGGGCCTCAGATAACTGCATTTTTGGAGCTACCTTTGAGTAATGTCGGACACTTTGTGTGGATTAGTTTTTGTGTGAATATGTGAAGAGCCGCAAAATGACATCCGAAATGATTATCTGTGTTTGGTCTGGAAACTTTGATAAGACAGCAGAGGTTGGAATCGCAGATACGGACACATGTACTGTAGAAAACGTCCTGAATTCAATTGTTTATGGGGGGGAAACTTGCATTTAATAAGTTTAGTGTCAGTTATATCGACAGATCTGCTTTTAAAAACCTTTCACTTGATCAAATCACTGATAAACGAGCACTTATCTGCAGATTATAGAGGCTTTTTTATTGAGATCATCAGCAGTTAATTTACTTTCTTATGTTCTGTTGAGGTTTGAGTTTTTGTGGCACTTTCCTCTTCACTTACCTGGTTTTTCTTGCCTTTATTTAAAAGAAAATCACTGTTTGTATTTAGATAATTGAAACAAAACTCAACCAGACACTGGTGTATTGTGAAGGCTTTTCTACACTTGATAACATTTGTTTTAATTAATGTTAAATTCATTCATTCATACAATGGATCAATAGATTTTTGTGCTTTAACCTCTCCGGGACGAGCCCTTCCATGCATCACGCCAACAAACACCACACGGCCTGAATCAGAGGATTCCTGGTGACAGCTTTTCATCAACATCAAACTCCTTGTCCCGGCTGCCAGAGTATAACACACACTCCAGGTTTGTTTGCAACTAAAAAGGTCCCATTGTGCAGTTAGAGGGATGATAGAACTCATACCGCAGCCAAAACAGTGGCTTAAACCTGAAGTTCATATCTTTGGTGAAGCGTCAGTTGTCCTGACTGTCTGTAATGCCACGTCTTTAGTGAATCGTTGATTTTAATCCTTCATGGTTGTGAAGCTTTATCTCATAAATACAGATTATTACTGCAGATTTAAGTCAAACGATGACAGTTATTAATTCAAGCTCCACAAACTCATAAAACTGGGAATATAAGAAAAACTAATTCCCTTAAATGTTTTCTGACACAGCTCTAAAAAAATATTTAACTGTGGTATTGTTCAGTGTTGATATCTTTATTGGAGATTAATGAAAATAGTTAAAGTCATTGGTGGGCGATGATTACACTGCATTCTGCTCACGGCACAAATTCAGATTTCCAGATTCAAAGATCTTTATTGTCATCATACTCCGGTACAATAAAACGGTAAGAGGCTTCTCTCTCTAAGATTTATACTTGTCAAAATGTATTTAAGTATAGTATGAAAAACAACAATATCAAAAGCAGTATCAGCTAATATAGAGAAGATAGAAATAACCATATTTACAAATAGTGCAAAGCAAGAACGCTTCTTTTTCATTTTACATTTGAATAGATTCTCATCTCCTCTATTCAAGTCGTAAAAAAACATATCTAAATTCATTTATTTGACATTTTTGTTGCACAAAGGGAAACTGAATCAAAACTGTGGGAACTGAAAACCCTGATCTTTTGTGGACGCTGCGTGTACATGCGCATTTGCCTCATCTTCTCTCTTCGCCCGCACAAAGCGACAGGAGAACTTGAGATGAAGACATGAACACATTGTCTCGGGGAACAGTAGCAACAGAAACCCTGCAGCCATGAGTCCAGTTGGCCGCCGCAGCGACTTCAGGTTAACAGAGGATAGAATCGAGTTACTTAGTCCCCGTTGTAAACCCCAGATTAACATGATCTTATTCAGCATGAATTGGCTCATACAAGCCGAGGCGCTGGAGCTAAAAGTGACTTAGAGGGGCTTACACTAGCTCGTTCAGTGTCTGCGACGGGATGGAAAGTCTCCTGCGGGACGAGGGAGAACAGCAGAACAATGTTTAAGCCGGCCATTTCAGGAAGCCATGGGATCAAAGAAATTAAGAGTCTCGATACAATCTCAAGAAGAATTTATACCTCCCCTGCAAAAGCGTCGATATCAAACAAGAAAACAATACGGATTCTTATTGGATGGCCGTAGACAAATTAAAACTTGTTTTTTGCTTATATCAGATGTGAACTAATAACAGAAAGGATATTAGTTCAGTTTAGGAGAGTAAAAGAAAAGTGTGAAATGTGGTACAGCGTGAACGTGGCTGCACTTTCTCTGACCTCCAGCAATAAACTGCCCCTTGACTCAGGAAACCTTCACTGCCAATAGTTCTCGGATCTCACCTTGGGAAAATAGAGTTGCTAAATAAAAAAATAAAACTGTCACTGAATTCTTCTTTTTTTCCTCTGGGTGTCATAACACACCTTTAAAAGAATGAGAAAAAAAATTATAATTTGAGTCTTGCAGGATTAAAAAAATTGGGATTTGAGCAGAGAGTCTCTCGGAATAGACATGGAGAAATATTTTTGAACAAGCAGAGCACAAAACTCCGTCAAGGCCCAACAGTCCCCTTATGAAACCATATTTAAATTCACTAAATCCAAAGATTTTTATTTTAGATCTGCACAAAACTGCACACATGCATGAATATCAGTCCCCTAAACATACTTTTTTTTAAATTATTCTCTGAGAAATCAAAGAAAATGTTGAAAATCTCGCAATGTTAAAGAAACTGAAAAAAAACTAACCCTTGATCTGGATCTGAACCAAAATTTAAAGGGTTCTTTCCCGACTCAAACCACATCCTTCCACCGAGTTTGTTGGTAATCCATCAAGTAGTTTCCGAGTAATTGTGCCAACACACAGAAAAACCCACTTCCTCGGCAGAGGTAAAAAATGCAAAATAGCAATTAACTGATTCTCATTTTAAATGTTCAAAAGTTCAGTTTATTCATCCATAAAAACTTGGTAATTGCAGAATAATCAACCAACGCTGATTATCAGAATAATAATGATGAAAGTCTTCGGGTTCTCTCATGTTTCTCACAACAGCATGAACTTCATATTCCTGGGATGGGCCTTTAAAAATCAACAGCACTGCAAATCTTCAGTTGCAGAAACAGACAGTTTCACCTGCTCGGAACATTCCTGTGTTCATCCTGTGGTCAAATCCAACATGGCAGCCACTCTCATGAATTCATTACCTCGCACTGATGGAGTCTGTGTGGTTTGATTCATCCACAGTCACACACCGTGGAGACGTGGGCCAGCGCCCGATGAGGGTTTGGAGGCCGAGTTGTGGAGTATTGTGTCAAACAGACTGTCGCTGACCCCGAGTGACCCCCGGCTGTACAATGAAGGGGAGATAAGATGCAGAGAGGAAACTTCATCACTGCAGAGAAAACAAGTTCAGGAATCTATTATAATAACAAAGGAGTAAATGTAATGTCACTTTTTTAACAGTAGAACTGCTGATTTGACAAATGTTTACCAGAGTTTCCGGCTGTTAAATTTGTATAGAATATGTGTTATTGTAATAGAAGTTAAGGAATGAGAGGTATAATAATAATAATTAGGTATCTGTTAAAAATGCATGAAATGAAAGTACACACAATGTGCAGGACATTGAATTCTGCATGAAAAGAAAGGAAATAAAATAAGAAGCTCAATATACAGAAACATTTTCAGTGTAACGTTCAATAATCAATCATTCAAACCTTGGTGGTTTTAGGTTACAACTTTACTTTTGGGTGAAAAACAAAGTCTTTGGTGGAAGCAGTTCAGTCTCTAGTGGCCTCACACACACATCACAGTCCACAGACCACTGATCTCCACAATGTCACAGTTGTAATCAGTCACGTTTTATTATGAAATAAAAGTGTTTCATGTCATAATCATAACCGATCACAATTTCTTTCCTCTCATCAACATCACTCTATTTTACAATGTTATACAATTTGCCTCAGCATCTTATATTAACACAAAAAAACCTGCAGAACTAGAAAATGTTCATTTGCCTGTTGCTGTGTTTGTTTTTCAGATTACCTGCTTCAGTGGGAATCAGTCAACACAGCAGTGTTTCAGATTTAAATGTCTGTCTCATGGAGCAGGAACAATCCTCCTGATGCAAATCAAAACACTTTTAAAAGCTTTAAGTGCTAAGTAATTACAGAAATTATGATTTCCTACAATCCTTGTTGACATTTTAAAACTACTGACTTGTGGGGTTTCTTTGTGCCATGGTCGCCCTCTGTTGGCCTTACGCGGTAACTACAAGGACTAAGGAACACTGGCTGTACTGTGCTGCACTGATGTTGTCAGAGCACATGAGACCCCCCCCTCATTTACCGCTGCAGAGAGGTCACGACCTTTGGAGCGCTCCAGGACAGGGACCTGGCTGGTGGAGTCCGCAGGTGCTCCACTCACTCTCCTGAACCTGACGTGGTTCGGTCCAGGCGCCGGTTTCAGGCCGAGCTCGGCTCCTCACGGCCGAGAGCTGCTGTTATTTTATTGTTTTTCAACACTCTTTGAGGCAAACGGCCATTTTAGCACATGGAGATTTTCCTGTTTGCAGTCGCGTCTGCTTCCACCGACTTCAAAGTGGTGCAGAGGCGGCGGAGGCCACCAGTGAAGCCTGTGAACGTTGCTCCACAACAACTTGTTGAAGGATGGGATTTCTACCTCTGACTCAAGGAGACACAGTCCGGCGCCACTTTCGAAGCTTGTCAGAGCACGGGGCCCGGGGGCAAAGCTTATTGTCCACAAATTGATCCAACCCCCTTGGTTTTGTTTATTTAAATGAGACTCTTAGACCCTGGGGTGTTTGTTGAGGAAAAGTCAGAAATGCCAAATATCTTTTTTTTCCCCATCTTCTTCCTCTTTCGTCTTTCCTTTCTTCTTTTCTCTCTCAGCCCTTCAGCCTGGTGAGCCAAAAATCCTCGGTAAACATCCCGGCTCGGCAGCTTTGTAGCACTGAGCCGGTCTCCTTCTCCGCGCTCTCCCCCTTTGCACTGAGATCTCCGGTTTCCAGCACAGCTTCACTGACCTGCGGTTTGTTTTTATGAATTTACATTCCAATCGATATATTTTACACATACACGCCAACATAGAGTGAACGATCAAACCTGTAAGAAAAGACTGTTTTTACTGCAGTAGGTTAATTAACCAGTTATTTGTTCGGTCGTCTGGTTGCACATTTATTTTTAACCTTTAAATACCCTTTTGTAGTGTATAGTTGTATTTACGTTGATTTATTTAAAATTATTTTAGTTATTAGGACAACTGGAGACATTTCACCACACTCCTACTGTGTTAAATGTTAAATGCAAAAAATAAAGCTCTTGAATCTTGGATATAAAAACACGAGTATAGTGAGTTTAATGTGCCGTCGTCTCCCAACAACAATAACTCAACCGCCACTTTCTACTTGGCTGAGGATCCGGCCACAGGAGCACAGGTGTTTCTGGTCTAAGTCTGAAAATCTATTTTGTTTTCATGTCAGTTGCTCGGCCACGTGGATATCATGTGCACCAGTGGGGGGAGGAGAGTAGATTTTGTACCTGCTAGGTCATAAGTGTAATCCCAGATTGGCAAAGACAAGCTTAATGGCCTAATATTTATACTTAAAGGTCCCTTTGTCATCATGTCACAGTGCTGCTTATAACAGTGCCATGATTTATGGTAATTGACAGGACGAACCCGTTCTGGTTTACACAAGTAGCACAAGAGAAGCCCGGGTCGTGGTCTGCATGTGTGGAACCAGGCCAGAAAGCTGTATTTATCCATAGACTCTATTATTAGCCTTCTGGAGAATTGTAATACTGAAGGTCCTGGTGTTTTATGGGAAAACATTGTCGTCGCCCTCAGGAAAAATAATAAATAAAGGAGCTTCAAACGCGCCATAATATGGAGGAAAAAATCCCTTTGGTCTATTTGACTATTTGTTATTAAAGGAGAGAAAAAGTTAAATCCCTCTTTATCCCAGTGAAGTCAAGACACACAAGCAGAGGAGGTTTTAATTTTTCATAATAAAAAAAGAAAAGAAGAAGAAGCATTGGCCAGACAATGCAAGACAGAACCTTTTTTTCTAAAGCATTTCCTCATTCATTTGTTGCAGGAATTAGGACACATCTTGGGACGATCCATCAAGCAGTCGTGCTAACGTCGGAAAGAGA
This sequence comes from Hippoglossus hippoglossus, assembly GCF_009819705.1. Taxonomy (NCBI): domain Eukaryota; kingdom Metazoa; phylum Chordata; class Actinopteri; order Pleuronectiformes; family Pleuronectidae; genus Hippoglossus; species Hippoglossus hippoglossus. Next base: position 22,171,041 of record NC_047160.1, read on the forward strand.
ACTGAGCCGAGTCGGTATGCAGACTCCTGCCCCCGATTCGTAGTAGCTACACACGTGAAGTAAATCATTGGCCGGAGCGGCTTGAGGGGTCTGTGTGGGCGGGGCGCTCCACAACAGGGGAACACAGAGTTCAGCAGTAAATTACCCTGGTCAAGTTCCCGGTGCTTTAATGTAGCTCATGCTATGGGAACCGGGCCTTGGCGGCGTGCACTTATCAGTCACGACTTCGCCGATGAGTCCACGGGGCTCTCCGCTGTCACACTCTGTCACAGGTGCTTTAGTGCCGTGTACCGCAGAGTGAATTTACACATGGAGGAAGAGTCTGTTCCTCCCTCGTGCCAAAAAATCCAATCCAGCCAGAGGTCACGTCCTCTCGCTTGTTCCCTCCGCAGCCAAGTGAGCAGGGAGGAGAGGAAGAATAATAATGAAGCCTCGCGTCCCTTCTGTTATATCAGTTCGCTTTCCCCTCCCTCTATTTATACAAGCGGTGTCAACTAATATCATTAGTGTACAATGTCATTACTGTGAAACTGCAGGAGGAAATGTGTCACCGGCTTCAATAACACGCTCATCAACACGAGAGCTCGCGCCGACCGCCCCTCCCAGCTCCTCCACATTAATTGGAAGGTATAAATTACAAGTAATCACTACCAGGTTTTTCACTGACTAGACAATCGGCATTTACTCATCCGTCTTCCTGTTTAAACTATCTGCTGGAGGATCGCAAAGCCCCGCTGCTTATTTTCCAACGATTAGCTGTACATCAGCATTACCACCTCAAATCCAGCAGTTTCACATCCAGCATTAAATAGGATGAATATTGATCTGCTAAAGAGGATTTATTTATTTCATGCTCTATCCAAAGATCAACTGCTACCAGCTTTGGACGGATCTGCGGAGGTCTTACCGAATAAAGCTACTGCATACATGACTTTGGACTTGACATTTTAGGCCTGGAAGAAGACCAAACAGTAAATTCACTGCAATAATCCCAGATAAATGGGATGATCACTACGAAAGCTTAGATAGTTAAGTGGCCTACACTTAAATCCAGAAACGCTAAAAACACGACTCGAAGGAGATCCTCCATGTCGAAAGGGGGTGTGGGTGGGGGGGTGTGGGGTCTGTGGTTTGCGCAGTCCTGGATAGGAAGGACGCCCACCTGAGGACGGCCATCGTGTCTCTGCCGCCTGGAAGAGGCAGAGTCGTCTTACAAAACAGGGTCAGGGAAAATGGCATCTGTAAAAATAACCTTACAAATGGTACCTGAACACAATCTGACTTAGTTAACACAGGAACAGTTTTCCTGCCTTGCTCAAATACACGGGGAGTGTATTTGTGCTAGAGATCAGGAAACTGGGCTGATATTTGCCTTGAGACATCAATCAATTATTGGTTTGTCGTTGGGTCCAAATTTTAATTTCTTCATCCACAAGGAGAATAATATTTTGTTAAAACGGGGAGTTGGTGCTTTGCTCTTGAATTTTAATGTTCTGGGATTTCTTTGAATTCTTTTCTTCTGACCCTTCCATGAAAATCTCAAGTCTTAAGCAGATTTGTTGGCATAAAAATGGCAAATGTTACATATTATGTGGAAAATACACGAGTTGTCAATTTAATTCAACTTAAATAATATTGATATAATCTACCTATAACCCCGTCACATATATATATACAAACCCTCACCGATAACCATGCACACACACAATTTAACCCCTCACACACTGAAGCGTATGCAGGCCCGTGTCATCTGGATATTTTGGTGGTGGTTAGCAGCTGGGTTCAGGGAGCTGTTTAGAAGATCAGCCCCGATAGAGAGAGACGGGCAGAGAGACGGGCAGAGAGACGGGCAGAGAGACGGGCAGGGAGACGGGCAGAGAGACAGACAGACAGAGAAGTGGCCATCTGGATAGACAGGCCGCAGGGTCACATGGTGGCGTCACAAACAGGACGGTGCTCAGCTGCTCTGTGGTTGTTCTTTCAGCCTCAAAATCTTATGAGACCACACTCAGGCGACTGGGGGGGGGGATGGGACGTTATTAAATCTGTACAGTTTTTGTTTGATTTGGGCTCGTGGGAGCAAAGTTACTTTTTCTTATTTTTGGGGGGGGTAATTTTATTTTATAGAATAAACACTTTCTACTGATTTACAGTAAAATGTTGACATTTGGGGTCAATTTGTTCAAATATATTTCAAGATAACTTCCATTTTTATTACAAATCACAATAATCTAGAATTTTTTGTTTCCCGAAACATTATCTATTTTTAAAGATTTCTAATAGATCATATAATTTAATATAATTCAATCCATTACAACAATGGTTAGTTTCCTCTCTATTTCCTCTGGTAATATAGGAAAAACATTTCCAGATGTTAGTATTATTATTATTCTGAGGTAGCCATTGTTTTAAATTTACACTCATTAATTTAAGTAATAATTACATAAAATATCTATAATATATAATAAAAAAAACACTTTGAAATGCGTTACATCTTTAAATTCATCACTTTCTATGAGAAGCTGCAAAGTGTGAAGCAGAGAGTTACAGTGACTCGAGCTGCCAGTAGATGGCGTCTGACACCTGTGTGAAACATGGGGTTTTCCTGCAGATCTTAACGTGACTGTTGGATCCTGATAACAAACATATTCCTGCAAAATACAGACTTAAAAACCACATGAGCTGATTGACTCGAAAAAATAAAATGTGATGATGTCAGTTAAGAATAAAGCCACCTGCTGTTTTAAATAAAAATACTTTCTATATTAGTACAGTTTGAGTTCAGCTATTATTATCATGATTGTTGGTTTTGTTTCATATAGAAATGAGTTTATTTCTTACAGTCGCTCTTTTTATTGTCTTTATTTTTTTGTATCTTATTTGCTTATAATTTCAAAATAAGACGAATAAAATAAGCAGTTTTTTTCATGTTTCGTGCGAATTCATAATATTCTATGCATTAAAAAAAAAATCTGAAAATGAAAACTCTTCACAGCAGGAATTACTCCACTTTGTCAAAGGCCCTGAACGCCTCCTGTGTAGTAGTCTGCCATGTCTGTCTTGAGCCCCTGCAGATTAAAGCAGGTATTACTGAGAGGAAGAAAAGCTCTAATTGAGATGTATTTGATTGCAGCTTTGAGAATGGCCGCCCGTCTCCCTCCCCCCCCCCCCTCCCTAAACATATGGGTCCGCACGAGCTGTCCGGCAATAAATTCTCAACACTGCAGGACATTGTCTTTTTTTATGCCCCCATGATCCATCCCTCATACATGCCAGAAAAGTGTCAAGGCCTTCTGGGAGTGAAAAGAAAACGTGCCGTGGCAGCGAGCGTTCAGCTGGCAGGGAGCGGGGAGCCGCGGCCAGCTCTCTGTGTCAGGAATGTCTTCTGGTCGTGTTGGTCGGCAGATCAGTCACACATCAAAAGACAATGAAAGCTTATTCTAATATTACACAGAGCTCCATCTGACACTTGATTGAGTTACTCTTCAAAATAAAAAGAATGATTTATATCACTTCTTTTGAAATGTGTCGATTGTCCAAATGCTTCACATGTATGTTGAGCTACACGTTGTTACACGTTTGCTTGACATTTGGTTCAGACATCCATCTAGAAACTGTTCCTCACAACAACAAGTATCAAACCATGTGAGACTATAGACGCTTAAATCCACAGGAAATGTTCATGACGACGACGCTGTCAAAACTTTTCAGTGTCGTCTACAAATCAAATCAAAAAGAATCCAGACCACTTTTCTTTAGAGCTCTGGTCACGTGCACAGACTCAGACGTTTCCTAACCGAGAGTGCATGTGTACGATTTGATGCATGTGAATCTTAGTATTACAAATGAGCTCCTCTGAAGAAGCAGAAGACCACACAAGTAGACAGATGGTCGCGGCTTCGCAATCAGCTTAGCAACAGGACAACAAAAGAGCAGCCACGCCTTAAATAAAGGTGCTTAACCTCCGAGCATGCAAAGTGCCCCGCGCTCCATTACCACTTAATAGACGTAATCAGTTTTTGGCCCAGATTAGGTTTTTGAATCTATTTGCCACCAAAGCACAGTGGCATATTAAATTAGAGACTTCATTAGAATGAGCAGGGGTCATGTTGTTTGGTTGGTGAAAGTGAGCTGCAGCACAGCCCTGCCACTGTAGGATTATGGGTGTGGATGGTTGTTAAGCTTTTGCTATAGGTTTGTCTGTTTCTTACACACAGAGCTTTTTTCTTATTATTAGACAGAAAATGGCTCCTTTGAAAAGTGTTCCCAGTTTTACATGTACAATTAAAAGCTTATTTATGATGATAGATTCATTCACAGAAATATTAAGTAAACGGTGTTTCAAGCATCCTTAAATGATCTCTTAACCATTAAATGCTGTTACTGCAGATTGAACATTTCTATCAGTAATTTTATGATCAGATTCAAGCACAAGATCAAAGGCACGATTGCGGTTCTCAACATCGGAATCAAAGTCAAACCTACACAAGAAAGATCTGAACCGTCGAGGCTTAAAACTTCCCACGTGATCTTATTTCAAAAGAAATTAAAGTCGTCGAGCTACTCGAGCAGCTCCGCTCGCCGACTGACTGACAGACTGACGCTGCAGCAGTTCAGCTTTCATATGAATAGATTTCTCCAACTGGGTCATATTTTCCAGTGAGGAGAAATATAGCGAGGTGCAAGCAACACCACACGCTGGCTGAGCAGATTGTCCCGAATCATTAACCCCATCGGCTAAAACACAGATGTACAGGAGACGTATAGACATATGTGCAGTGGGGGTCCAATGGTCTGAGGTTTGAGGTTTCTCAGGCTTGTGGACGAATAAAATAAGAATAAAATATAGACATTTGTGTTTATTTTCATTTATTCTTTGACCATATCTGTCATTTCTAGGGTGTTAATAACAGAAAGATCGGCTTTAGATGTGTTTTTGATTATTAACTATTATCGTATGAACTAATCATATTTTGCTGTTAACATTTCTTAAGATCATTGCTTTGAATTTGGTCTAAATGATTAACTAAACCTTATTCACTGATTTATTCCTTTGGCAGGTTGCACCTATATACACATCATAACATATAAGATGTTCTGTGGAAACCTATAACAAACATGACATGAAAGAAAAGACAGATGCTCATACACACAGGCACTGACACGGCTGAGCAGTGCATGAATGTTTTCTTGACAAATAAAAAAAAACATTGCTCACGGTGAAATTAACCGCGAGGACCAATTTCAGGCCTCATGCCCCAGTTTGAGAAATCAAAATCAGGTAGCGGAGCAGGCTGCGGCTCGGATCGATACGTGATGATACCATCATATCTTACTTCTTGACACTGTCTCAGCAGCACAGCACCACACCAGGGGGGTGGGGGTGGGGGCGGGCGGGATGAGCTGCAGGCGGCTAAATGAAAACAAGCAGGAGATAATAAAGGCTTTATAGCTGAAATGAACGTTCATATTTTTAAAAAAATGAAACAAAAGTGTCTGAAAATTATGTGTCTAGAGGATTTAGTCAGCGGATTTGTTTTTCTGGCATTATAATTTAGAATTTCTGTGTCTCTTGAACCAGCATGAAAACAGAGAATATCTCATTGAATGGTGGCATCTGCACCAGTTAACTTTGCCCTGAAGATAAACATCCACTTTACATCCACAAATCATTTAAACCATTTTCTCATTTCCGTCTATTTTCAATGCACTTGGCTGACAAACATTAAAAGAAACCTTCAAAATGAAAAAAACCCTGTGAGATTCTTTTTTCTTTGCGACCACACGTGTTCTGTCTTATTTGCTTCTTCCCATCCTCTTCCCAGCACTGAGAGAAGCCGGCGTTGCCTCGCAGACAGCCTCAGTCACAGCTGATGATAGATTAATGAAAAGGGCTCAATCCCGGCCCCAGCCGGACGGTTCTGCACATGCAGCAAAAAGCCCCTCAGTGATGTCAGGGTGGTTTCAGCGGGCTGGTGGTCAAACGAACGCACGCTCAATCATATGTGGACACACACACTCGGATGGGAGGTGGGGGTGGTGGGGAGACCCGGGGGTGGGGGGGGGGGGGAGAGAGGGTCGCTTATTCAACAGAGCGTAATACGATACTGGATAATAACTGGAAACAGAGCAGAGTGACTTGAACTGTATGTTCGAACACAGACGCGTCTCACTCACACCTGCCCTGCCGATGATTGCTCATGCTCTATAATGAGCATACATCGGGCTGGTTTCAATGGCATTTAGAGGGTTAACGGTGCTTATATGTGAAGCCTTGAAAACAATAAGCCTCCCATGTGATTTAACAGTATATCCTAGGATTTAAAACTTGGGCTCTTTAAAGTTGTATGTGAAAGCCCTTAAACCTCACCACACCCTAGAGAGGGAAGCTGCTTTCTTTATAGTCTTACATTGACTTCCATGGACTCCCAATCATGAGTCACCCCGTGTGCGTTGCCATCACCCCTCCGACCCCCGCTACCCTTCTCCCGTCCACCCCCCCCGCCCCCGCCGAAACAGAGTGCCGTAGCTTTTAATGGGCCAGCGTTGGGCTTGGCTTATACTTCAGTGGCGCGGCGTAGCCAACGCAAACCAAATTATTGCTGGAAGAAAACAGCAGAAGGCAATTAAATCCCAGTTAGGCTGATCATTCCAGTCCTGATTAGCAGGGTCATTGGAGGGAGTTCTTCTTTTCATGTCCACTGTGTTAATTTATCCCTTTTTAATTACAATAATGAAAAGTATGGAGGTTACACTCTTTAATCAATAGAGTAGCTGCTTAACAGGAGAAATTTAATGAGGCCTTTGTGTGTGTGTGTGTGTGTGTGTGTGTGCAGGTAAGGCCAAGTGTACTGTGCACATATGATGATGGCATCTCTGGCAGGAGAGCGCCCACAATTAAAATGGCCGCCGTAAAGTTTACATTGAAAGACAGTCAGTGAGTTTTGGCAGGAGGGCTTTTGCACTGTAGGTGCCAACATGATGACAATTTCGAAGCAAAAATAATCCCATTTATTCGAGTGGTGTCAGATGTTCATGGTCTGCAGACCGTGCACCTAACGAAGTAAGCATGCACGACTTATACCGTGGTTCCATCGCTCTAATGCGAACCCCTTTCCTCTGGCCAACAGCGCCGCATGGTTTTGATTATCACGTATCGTTTAAACTCCGTCTCCCTCTTTCTCTCTCTCTCTCTCTCTCCCAACATTCGCCAACATGCTTTCAATCCAGTGCGTCTGCCTCTGCCGCGGAAGAATAAACTCTGCCACAGCGATTTTACGATCAGTGATAATTCTGAAAAGTGATGTCTCTATGCCGTCTTGTCATATCACAAATGCCCGAAGCAGAAACTCAGCGATTGTAATCAGCAGCACTGATGTTGTTGATTTCCCAACATTACGATGTGATTCAGGATGCGACGGCGAGACGTCACATGGCGAGTGTGTAACCAGAACATTAAGCGCATGAATCTGCGTCTCCCCCACCCCCCACCCTGGCTGCTCTCGAGCTGTTGACATCCAGACTGGAACACACACACCAGCACAAACACATGAGCAGAGGGGAGCTGAGCAGTGATCCACTGTTTGCTGACTAAATGACTGTCACCCTCTGCGTGGGAAGTGGTGGAGGTGGGCGGGTGGAGGGGTCGGAGCGTGGCGGCGGCACATTCTCCGCTGCTGTTTGTTACTATACAGTTGTCACTCAAGTCATAAGTCAGCCTTTGAGGCTAATCGCAGCTAACTCCTCAGAAACTCGCCACAAGCCTCGCAGCGCCTCGTCTCGCTCCCACATTCCTGCAGCCCTCTCTCTCCTCGCGTCTCCCACATCCACCCTCCACAGCCCCATCCAAGCCCACCCTCACCTCCTCAATCCACTCTTGGATCATTTCAATTTGCATCCCAACTGGCCCCGGGATTCCCTAGCCCTGTTAAAAGGCAGGCTATTTGTTGTGCTCCGCGGTTAATGCCGCACAGAGCTTTAAATACCCATATCAAATCTTGGAGGCTCAACAGATTCAGTTTTGCAAACCTGTATCGAACAGAGGTTCAATCCGTCAGCTTAGAAGTGTACACTCCTTAAGTTGTGTGATAAGGTAAAACCAATCACTGGATTAGGCTCTCTCTGTCAGTGATGGTGTGTTTTCAGTGCACGCCGTTGCTTTGCTGAAACAGGATAAGCTGATAGAGTAACATTATGGTGCTTGAGATTTCTTTTTTTTCCAATAGCAATATACTATTAATGGATTCTGAAGCCGGTGCATGATGCCGCTCTTGCGGGTTGTGGATAATGCATTAGCATTAGCTGTGAAAAGCAGTTGGTGCCGGATACCATGAGCAATCATCTCCCCGAACCACAAATTTGATTGTTTTTTATCATGCAAATCCAGCCTAGTACCCGATAAGATTGATTGAGGTCTTAAAGCGGGATTTCAGAGTTTATTCTCGCAGAGCTTCTCACAAACAAACCTCAGCCGTTAGATTCACAAGCATAATTTTGCATATGGTGAATTCATTCAAGTCCAGGGAGCGAGAAACTCAGGAGTCTGTTGCTTTTTTTTTGTTTTTTGCTTACTCCAGCTTATTCCATCTGGTTTTGGGGGGGAGATGTGGGAGGTTTCGGCCCATGGTGAAAATCTGTGGCAGGTACATTAATAATCACCTGGCGAAAAACCTAGGACACATCTTCTGTTTCTGTTCAGTGAAGGCTACCCTGGCTGACATTTGAGAGGAACAGGGAGTGGTCCACATGTTGCACAGCACAAACCGAGCGTCCTCTCCCTTTTCCCCTTCACATGAAGCTGGGTTTCCACTTCGTCTTGCCAACAAGCGATCGCTGCCTGACGTTTTACGCTCAGTTGAACTCGCACTTCGAGATTTGAGGCATCGTTTGTGGCCAGTTATGGTCCAACTGTCAGATTCTTTTCTCTCTCGGTTTTTGCGTGAATGCAAAGAGATCAGTGTGGTGAGTGGTGATGAAAACCCTTGGACCACTTTTGACGACTCGAGTGAGAAAAACTCGAGGGCTGCTCATTCTGAGTCGTCTGGGCTGCAGAGTGCCAGGTCACTGCAGCCTGACAACAAATTTGCATGTGGTCGACGGTGTTTTTATGGAAAAAGGGAGACAGTTTAATGTGTGAGGGAGCAAAGGAACAGGAAGTTTGTTCACACATGACATCTTTGTGACATTTTTTTATTTCTGTACAGGTACTTGTGCCAAAATAACATGTTTATGTGAATAAAAGATAAAGAGAGTGACAGACTATTAATGTTCATGTAAGACATGTGTTTCATACAAAACCAGTGTAGGTTATTAAAAAATTACATAATATAAAGACATTAAGGGGAACTGTTCCATAAAAACAGAAACGGAGCAGCGAGTGATCGCAGAACCACGATGAACGCAAATTAAAAGTAGTAATTAAGTCTATAGTCATGAGACGCCGTGACAGATTACTGTTTATTTTAATCATTTACCTTTTTGTGAAGCATGAGAGCCCCAATCTTAATGGGTTATAAAACTGTTGACGTATAGATTTTCATAAGGTTGTTTATTGTTTTATCCAAATCATTTCATTGTAGGCGGCAGCTTGTAATGATTTGTTTATAAGAAACATTTGTGTTTGTCGTGTCAGTGAAGTATGATTCTGACCGTTCAATGCTTTTTCTTCACCTAAATATTGGACTACACAACGCTACACATCGGTAGCCCAACATGTAACACAAATCTTAAATGTTTGCATCCTGTGTGCGAGAGCGACGAGTCCCAGCTTGACGTCGTGGCCGTCCTCCACCTCTAAAGCCTCAGCTGGTGGTCTAAGTCCGCCCTCTCACTAACCAGTCCACCCAGCACGTCCCCTCAGGTGAAATGGACACAAAGACTAAAAGAAGGACCGTCCATTCCTGCCCATTAGCTGGTTGCTATGCTAATCCAGGGATTACATGAAATACATTTACCCCACTTAAGGTTTCCCAGAATTCACCGACTAGTAACGACACACCAGCTCCCAGATCGTCTGCGTCCCACAGGCATGCATGAATCTTTAATGTGCGTGTAGTCAACACACGGCTGATGTCTGTAGTGATCACGTTTGATCGTCGTGGTAATTGCGCGAGGAATGCTGATTCTGCAGATGCATCCTGTGAATATGTTACTTTAAAGTTACGCTACACGCAGTTACATGCGTTTGACTATTTAGCCCCAATGCGACAAGACATGTGACCACAAATCTGATATGTCAAACATGGCTGCTTGTCTATTTTCCCCATTGAAATGTATTTTAATGAACATGGAAGGAACTGAAGGCTGATGCCAATACCGATATTAGAGAGTACAAACTTTCTGATTTTAATATAATTTGCAATGATTCTTATGACAGAGAAATGTAATGGAGGCTTGATATTTTACAGTTTAACCATAAAGTCGATTATAAATATCTATAAATAAAAGAATCAAATATATATAACTATAAAAAAGGAACAACAAAGATAAGAGGGAAACAACCTTATGAGAAGGACATGACAGAATGGGTCCAGTGTCGGATGCAGAGCTAAAAACAAATGGTAAGAAAATTGACTGATTTCCACTTTCACTCGTTAATTCATCAGGGCAGAAATATGATTCGTGTCATTGGCAAAAATATAAAACACTCACACTTTATACATGAGACATTTTATGAAGCCAATGGCAGTAAAACATTCTGCCTCTAATTAGCCGGAGACAATGAGAATCAATGACGCCATTATCCAATTAGTTGACTCCACCAAGCTAAAGTTTCCAATTTAAAAGCCACAGCACTTGACACATGAAGAATCCCACTGGAGAACACAATGGAGGGAGGAAATCACCACGGTGGGATTGTTCCGGCCTGAGGCTTCGTTATCGTGTGCTCACAAAGCAATGATTTCAACTGGAAAACAACAATGGGAACCCGCACTAAAGAGACCACCGCACCCTTGAGCCGCTGTAACACCGAGTGATGTCTGTCAAACAGAGGAGGAGGACAAGTTGGTTCCAAACCAAACAAGTGTGCACGGCTTCAGGCGAAGGACGGACGTAGACAATGCTGTGGGCTTCAATTTCCAAATTAGCCAGAAAACAATTATCAATACGAAGAGAAATAAATACAAAAATAACTTTAATGCACACAGTTAAATGATGTATTTCAAATTAAAATACGTATTTAATGTGTTCTGCAGATGTTAAAGTGTTACATACATAACCGTGATGGATACAGGAGTGGCCAGATGGTCTCATTGATCCACTGACCTCACCACTGCTCAGTCCGGCTAACAGCTAATGTTGACCGAGGCCTGAGGATCTATATGGACAGTGCTTCTGTCAGTGTAGCATGAGGGATGGGCAAGTTTAATCCTAACATTTGCTTTTTGGGTTTGACCAGCAAAGAATAACTCAGCAACAAACCATGACGTGCGGTGTCAGGTTACCTGTGGAGGATGAGTCTGTGTTTTCAGGCCCAAAGTCTCAGAGCAAACACAGAGACACGGTGTCACGGTAGGAAACAGGTCAGGAGTCAGAGCGGTGACGTGTGATCCCAGTGCTGATGGTTGTGTTACATGGAAGCTTCGTTAATCTACATTTTGTGTCATCATGGAGGAAAAGTTTAAATTTACTCGATGAGACAATATTTTCGGGCTTTGTTTAAAATTGACACAATTTCTAATGAAGCCTACACAATAGAATAGAATCCTTGATAATGATTTATATTTATCTCAGTGTTTTACAGTTCTCCTCAGCTGCCTCCTAAACAACCTGATACAGGCGCGCCGCCATTAGACGCACAGCAGCAGCACATTACCAGTCATCACACAGAACTCGTCATCACACGCAAATTGCAAAGTATGCAAAGAGATAATTGACTGTGGCCCTGTGATCAGAGAGGATTTAAGAACATTCATACGTCCAAGTGGAATAATCAGATGAATTCTGGGACTTTTTCAGGCAAACAAAGCAAAATTTGGATTTGATTCTCATCCCACTGTGAGATGAAATCTGAGGAGGACCAGGTGCCAGTGAGAGAAGAAGGAGCAGAGCTGTGTCGTATAAACGCACAGAGGAAAAGCACAGTGACGACCACAGAGTATCTCAAGCATTCAGAGTGCACTTCTGTGATTGACGGCACGGCGAACTACAACCTCAGCCGACCGCAGCACAGGCTGAATTTAAAAACAGTGACGTCGGTGCTGACGTGGATGAAATGCGGCAGCGAGCACAGGCCCAGGTGAGCCAACTGTCAGCGTGATGAGGTCACCGCGCTCTGTTTTTATAAGTGTCGACACATTTCAATCAGAAGAGCTCCATTTGACTGTCATTGGCATGTTTATTGCCCGCGAGCATGCGGAGAGTATATTTTTAGGCGTGCGTGTGCGGTTACGCAGCCCAGCAGTGCACGTATGCACGCATGCACGCGGCTGCCACCGATTATGAACATACATGATCCCCTGGAGGAAGACAATAATATTGGCATTAAACACCTTGAGATGCGGCTGTTTTTTTAATATATCTTAAATTATGTCAAGAAAAACACTGGAACATCACACAAAAGCCACAGTCGGTGTATAATGCTTTCTCATAAAGCTACAGATCTCTCCAGCAATATTGACACGGGGAGCAGGCAAACAAATGTCAGCCCGTATAACATATGAAATACTTAACGTAACCAATTTCCTCCTGTCAATCAACCTGGGAATAATGACAGACGGCTGAGAATCAATATGCCACAATTGAATTTTCCCCCAAACATGTCTCACTGTGCACCATAAACTGTCAAATGTCACGGTGCACCGAGCGGCGGGTGGAGTCTAAAGATTTATTTTATTTCCAGCAGTGCAGTCTATTAGCAGCAGCGTCCCTTCAGCCACCAGGGGAAAAAGCCTCCGCTGCTCGTTTCGCCACAACAACAACAAGGACAGATAACGTGAGGGAGATAACTTCTCCTATATGTGATGAATATGCATGTGTTGTAAAGCCTGCGACGCTCATTTATGGCTAAAAGAGGATTTGCCGCATCTTGCGTGAAATTGAGGAAGCTTCATTACTTTGTGACATTCACGTCAGAAGAGATGAGGGTATTTTATTTTTGGGATAAAAACTGTCGAAAGTGCATTTACTGAACAAGACAACTTTCCAAGATGTTTTTTTTTTAAAATATATATACTAAATGTTCCCATGACCTCCTCATTTTAAATGACACATTTTCTTCCACTGTAGCAGAAAATAACAGAGGGTCAGGCTACTGAGCGCCGCGGTCTCTGCCTCTCACCTCATTTACAACACGGTGCCCTCTGCCTCACATAATCAATTAAAAGACGGCGGGGCTGAGGAGGCACCCTACCAGTCACAGAAGTTTACATCAAAAGGCAGAGATGCTTTTGAAGACTTGCTTCATCCTTGAGAGTCTTCCCCAAGAATGCAAGGACAGATTTAGTCACTGATAGATGTGGTTCTGGCCTACTTCAAGGTCTCGTCGACAACGGATCGGATTGCACCGTCGCATTGTAGTACAGTATTTCACTGCAGAGCGGGGAAAACACTGGGGAGGAAACGTGTGGCGGTACTGCAGTTAGCCGGATTATGAGCTGAAATATTATATTTTTATAGATATGTGCTTAATGCCATAACACACACAAGCAAAATGGTGTTTTACACGGTTTTCTGCAGAGGAATATATGACCAGGACAGCTGTGTTAGTTGAATTTGCACTTTTTGCAAAGAAAAATGAAACCCTGGAGTTATTAAAATGACCCTCAGCCCCCTGGTGGCCCTGCCCCTGCCATCTCTACCCACGTCTAGGTGAGCGAGTTAGCGTCTCATAACAAACTGAAGGCGACTGACGGAGTGGAAGGGCTGTCTCCAAATTAAGGGCCGTTTTATGGCGGAGCAGCTGTGCCGGCAGTATTGATTACCAGACACCGTGAATGGGCCCGAACACGTTTTTTTATGAAGTGAAGAATTCTGGGTCTGAATGGCTGGCGCCAAACGTGAGTGACCACAGGACGGTCTGCGTTGCCCACTGGCAGTCGCGGGGATACTGATGTGGGCTGTTCCCATCCGACTGCCAACAGACGCCATTATTTGATATGCACTCAGCAATAAAATTGTCCATTCTGACTGCAACCAGATATATTGTTAACGGCCAGCTCTGTAAATGTCATGTCTTTACGTGCTGGGAGTCGTCACAAGGCTTTGTTGGAGTTTTTGCTGCAGAGAAATTGATAACTCAATAAAATGAAAGTGACTTGAGACATTAATGTTGTAAATTATACATCTGGGCAGCTGCAAGAGTGAAAGTCCGAAAATCGTGATCGATGTCAGACCACGCTGCAAGAAATGTCCAGAATCAGAAGTTATTCAGTCTTATGAGAACAATATTTTATCTTAACATTTAGAGCCTGTACTTTCTGACTTATATTCATAACTTTATCCATCTTCCTATAAGTTAATTGCTGACTTCTGGGAACTGCAGCAAAGTCCAAAAGTTCAAGAAATACAGGTTTCACCAGATAATCAAAACCATTTATACAAAATATCCTCAAATTGCTTGACATTCTGGTTAACAATCAATTCACTAATAATATGTGTTTAATTAAAGTCCGATTGTCTGACTGCTTGTGTTTCTTGGCTCGTCTGACCTCTTTTTGATGATGTTGCCATATTCCCAGATCTTAGCAGTTAACTTGGTGAAAACAACGTTATTATCACCGGTTAAAATTATGACCAAAGCCCTTAGAATAACACTTGAGGCTGAGTTTCTCTTTAAGTATATTTTATGTTTTTAAACTAAATGCCTCCGTGACTGGCTGCACGGTGGACGGATATTTTTTGCAGTGCACGCTCTGGATGTTCTCGGTTCCCATAGACGCTTGTGGTCATCAGAACAGGTGGCTTCAAGCTGACAGTGGAGAAATATCCCGAGCTTGGGAACACATTTGTAGCAGCGATCCGACCCATATAGAAGAGAATCACTGCTTTGTAGCAGCGCAAACATGTCTAGCATCCATTTGTAATGCATGAGAAACTATGTTTCAGCAGCTGTAAATCAACCCTGCCCCTCCCAGTGAGGCAGTGTGAGTGTGTGAGTTGTTAGGCAGATGTGTTTACTAGTGTCTAGGCGTGTGTGTGTGTGTGTGTGTGCATAGCGCCAGTGTTGACGAGACAATAGCGCGGCTGGCGTCTGGCTCGAGCGGAGCTATGCAGAAGTTGTTGGTTGTTGTGCTGATCCCTTTCTGTCAGTGTCACAAGAGGCGTCATCAATCATCAGAGAGCGGGGGGGTTGGGAGTGGGGGGGCAGTCAGAGCAGACCACCCTCCCCTGCTGGTCGCTGCGTTGGGCTCTGATCGGTGTGGGAGGATTACTATATACAGTGCAGATGATGTCAGGCCTAAAAAAAAAAAAGTCGACCACAGATCAGAGGCAGCGTCTCGTAATAGATCAGGGTCACTTCACGCTGACATGGAAAATTAATAACACCATGTTAGTTGTGCCTTTCATATGCGTGACAGTGACATGATAAACAACTTTACAAAACGCTTCAGCGACTCGACTTAAAAACACGTCATGTATGTTCGCTCTTGATGTTTGTTTATTGGACAATCATTTCTAGTGAAAGGCTGAAACATGTGTCTCGTGTTACGACACATCGATGAACCACACAACGTGATTTTTGTATTCGTCAGATGCGTGAATTGCAGACACGGCGATCCGAACAGAGTCGGGTGGTTCCGTGGGATGTGAGCCGCTCGGCCGGTCTGTGCTGTACCAGGTGTGCTGTCAGTTATTGCCTCTGACATTTGCTATCTGTTAAAAAAACATCTGGTTCCAGTATCCACTCTCAGAAGACGACAAAGAGGGAGACTTACAGCCGGGGGTAGAGAGAGGTCGAGAATTAGAGTTTGGTTCACCCGACAGAAACTTTTTACCAATTTACATTCACCCCCCCACCTCCTCTCCTCTCCCTCTTTATTTATTTATTATTTTTGAAAGGGCTTATGTCATGTTTTGGTCTCCACCACAAACTCCTGCCTCCCAAAAAGCATTTTTCAGATCCATTTTCTTTTTACGGAGAAACCACACCAGTGCATTGCTGTGAAATGAGTCGTCATATCAGTCGTCCCTGACAGGAAAACAGCTCTCCTCCTCCCCCCCCCATCGGCACACGAGGAGCAGAGCTCTCTTTGGTCTCTGCCACTGTCGAGGAGGCTGTTGACAGAAGTAGAGACGGGCAAACATGTGTTCCCTCCAAAATACAGGAGGGGAGAGCCGTCTTGTTTTCAAAGAGGCCATTATCGCCACAGTGTATCACCGCCCCTCGCCGTTGTTTGAGGAGGGGATGTCTCCCGAGCTCCTCCTGGTCCCAGCTGAAACTGTCACAGCGAGTCTATTGAAACCACCGCACATGTGTGTTTGCACTTCCACGTAACACAGATGTGGACACACTCTGCACAGCAAACTGTTCTACGTTACAGTTTGATTACAAGTAATAAACTGTGTTGGAATGAACGCTGCGGACTGGAAATGAGAAATATATGAGAAAATAAAGTGTAACATAACATCAAATTTGCAGTATCCCGAACCACGATTGCCGTATAAAACAGGTAATCCTCTAAAAGTATCGGTAATCTGTAAAAGTAATCCTCCGATACTGAGCCGCACCCCCCCCCCCCCCCCCCTCCAAAGCTGCTCCACACATGCACGCACAGAGGGGCCTGTTACCACAAAATGACAAACTAAATATTTGGGAATGGTGATATCATTCTGCTCGGCCTCATTACCATAGTCTGAAGCACAAATGTACTTTCAAAGACTCCAAATCCCCATCTCATTTAGTCTGCCAATATGCAGAGTCTGTCCTCCAACTGCCACAGCCATGCCAAAGCAATTTGTTTCTTATATTGCTTTTGGAAGCCAATATGTTTTAATTAAGGAAATACATAAAGCGAAAACAACACCATAAATAATCGTCGTTCCCCACCCATGACAAAGGAATTTCGTCAGATGTTTCTCTCTCAGTCATGGCGTATATATATATATATATACTTCAGTGAAGAAACCAAAAGTTATCCTTGATGCAGGGAAATATGGTTTCTCATATACAGAGCAACAAAAAAACTAGGTTGTATTAGTCCATGGTGTGATATCATTTTAGTCCTATACGGTAAATTAAAACATTTTACTAATTAAACAGACTTGACATATATCTACCAAACTTTTCTATAAAAGGAAAAGATTGTTGTGAAATTTACATCTAGGGCTATATGCTTGCAGCACATATAGATAAAGCCACGGCCATAAAATATAAAGACATACATTTCAGGTGTTATAAAACAATCGAAAGTTTGTTTAAACATTTAGAATGTATGTATTCCTGTGGCAGACTGTTATTCATACGTTAATCTATACGTCTGTTAATTCAAGTGGTGTCATTAAGACAGCGACTTTGCAGCAGTCAGTTAAGTGCTCGCCACTTGTTGCTGGCTCTGTTGTCTTTGGCTATTCTGGTAAATGCCTATGCGATCCCTTATTGACGTTGCAGCGGGCTGCCAATGCCTCCAGAGGTAGATGACAGGGTGGCTCACATATAACCCCCGATGCGTAGTCCTCAGATGTGATGCCAGGTTTTCCGTGTCATATCTGTCGTCGCTGCCTCATCCACATTTTTGGGCTTTTCCTCTTCGTTGGGCTCAAAGCCAAAATGCTCCTTCACAGCAGAAGTCACGCTATTAGGTATCACTACGACGTCCAAGCTCAGAGCTCAGAGTTTAGCATGTGCTACTTAAAACAGATGCCATGGTGATGTTTTTTGCGGTGACGTGGTCAGTGTGATTCTGCGGTGGCGAGACGGTGTAACTGCAGTTTTGCGATAACCCTACATCATTCCTGCGTTATTATCACAAAACCTGCGCTCACACACAAACAACGCTGCCAGTGTTCGGCACAGATTAGGTGATGCTGTTTAAATGGCTCATTAATAATGTGCTCTCCCTCCTTGCTTGTGATCCCACAGATTAAGTCAGCTCTCAACGTATTTGACCACGGATTAAACGGTGCCATCGCTTCAAGGGCGGTTTCACCTGCTGTGGAGCTGTGACAACTCAAGAGATCCACACCGCATGTGGCAGCATGGCGATGTGCTCGAATGTGGCGGCATCGTGAAAAACGATTTAATTGATTAACAGGTAATGTAACTATGACTTGATCATTCTGGACCTTGAGGACGACGGCCTGCTGAAGGTTTTTAGAATCACTACAAGGCACCTGACAAAGCTGCCGTTACAGCAGGTACTGATTCTCACAGTTGAGTCGGGGATGGGATGAGACAATTACTCGGGGATGTAGCAGCCTCCTCACAGCGGGCGAGCGCTGAGATTCATCAGGAGACTTATCCGTCCTGAAAACTCATCTGGAGCCGTCAAATCTGCCGACCTGTCGCCTGGTGGGCGGCGTGCTTAAAGCAGCGAAGACGATAAATATTCAGGGGGAATTTGTTACTTGTTGGTCTGAGGCTTGTTCTGACAAAGCTCTACACAACAAGTAGATCCAATACACACAATGTGTCTGGCCTTGTTGCACAATCTGACACCAATTAACACCACAGCCCTGTTCAACAGATACATCTCCAAGTTATTTATCCTTTAGTTTGGGCAAATCTATCCGTTATCTATGGAGGCTGAAGGCCCTGATACTGGGCGAGAGGCGGCGTACACCCTGGACGGGTCAACAGCATATAAAGGCCTTGCTCAAGGGCACTGCAGCATTGTTTTTGTGGGAGAAGACAGTATTAAACTTTAGAATAGGTGCTGGAATCAGACCAATTACTCATATGCAACATTTGATCTTTGGACAGTACTGTATTTATTAATTTTTAATAAATACAACAGGTAGTCTAGGTAGCATGGAATCATGGTGACAGTTCTGCTCGGCCTGTTGTGTGTTATTCAAATAGTTTTTCTTATTATTTGGCATATTATTGTCTTTTTGTATTAATGTTGAACTTAATGGCTTCTATATTCTTTTAATTGCTGTTATATTACAATGTACGCTTGCTGTATTGTTTTATCAGAGCTGCAACAGGTGAAATTTATAGAAGTTTATATTATAAAATATATAAACTGCCTGAACGACAGATGTTTGTGGAAATAACTTCTACTGACGGACTCATTTCTTTCACATGTCAAGGTTTCTGCGTTTGTTTGATTTCCTTTTGCTCGGTTCAACACCACAACTCCAAAAAAAAAGGTTGGGATCCCCCACGGAGCGGTGACAGATTTGGTTTTCCCTCTCGCCGAACTCGGCCTCCACATTTCCATACATACAGCGCCGCTTCATCATGGACTCATTTTGAAAAAGCTAAAACAAGCTTCTTTCTTTTTCTCTCTGGTTATGAGTCAACTCGGGTAAATGGATTTTCCATCTTGACTCTTCGTAAAGAGGGAGCATCGTTCCCTCCACTCCCTGTGATGGCAAAGTACAGTCAGTCACAGAGAGTGAGAGCTGTGCTGGCACCCATCGCAGAGACAGTGTCGCCCCGAACCCAAAGGGATTACATGTGTGTGTCCTCTTTGTTCAGGCATCCAGCGGCATCTGGCAACAGTCAGTCCCCCTGTGCTCCTTTATGGAGACAAGTGTGTTGTGTGATCAGGTTTCTCAAGCCTCATTTATTAAATTAAGAAATGTATCGCTGTGATTTGTCTAGCTTTTCATTTTTCTTCTTTTTTTTTTTTGCAAACATACGGCTGGGAAGATACAAGGCCTTTCATATTTCGAGACAGTGGAAAGGAAGGAGGGAGGGGAAAGGACCAGAGAGAGAGGGAGATGGAGAAATAGGGAGTGAATGATGGAGAGCGAGAGGGGAAAAAAGAGGTAAAGGCAGGAGGAGGGAGGGGGATGGAGGCTCCTCTTCTCCTCCCTCAGTATCACATCAGAGGGAGAAAACAAACCTCCGCCAGGTCGTTTCTCATCATTTGTTCGATTTGTGCTGATCCTCCGTTATTTTCATTAAAAACAACTCAGAGGTGCTTTAAGTTTTGCTCCACCTGCACTCCCCCCCCCACCCTCCCTGAGGTGGAGCCAGAATTTTCATATGCAGGCAAGTTAGACTTAGACTTTTCTTTAGTATAAAAGAAACGAGTGAATGCTCACACATTAATCTTCCAAAACAAACCTCACTTATATCAAGGGCAGTGAAATATTTGAAATAGTTCTAAAGATATTTTATATAGTTAATTTTATATCTCAATAAACAAAAACAAAAAAGTCAGCAGCCAACATCTGAGTATATTTTATATAACCAAGTGGAACGCCTGCGACAGAACCCCGTTTTCACACCTTGTTCAAAATTAAAGTTAAGGTTACAATGCATTAAATTGCAGTTTGAACATTGTTAGAATTATATTCTATTATATTCATAAGATAATGACACATTTTCAGCAGCTCTCCTCCACCAGAGAGGTTTATTTGTACTCCTGTTTGTTGGTTGGTTTATTTGTTAATGAATAAGATTAATAAATTAGTGAGAAGTGAATGACAAAAACTACAGAATGGATTTCTACAACACTTGGTGGAAGGATGGGATATGAGCCATGACTGAACTCATTCTATTTGGCGTGGATCTGGATCTTTAACATTTGTGAGATAATATTGACTTCCTGGTGAATAATGGATCCTAGTTTGTGCAATATGGTTGTTCCAAACTATTACCATAGATAGATGTGCTTTCATAAAGAGGCTGTTGGGCATCGGTATGATCTCTACTATTCTAGTCTGTTTGTGTATTTGTTCGTCTGCAGGATTACTCAAAAAGTCTCAGAGCGCCCTGACAGCTCTTTATAGTGATTTAGATGTATCTATGGTTACATGTGCATTCTGATACAGGATCGAGGGATATGATCAATGAAAAACAGAAAACTAAAAATGTTTGAATCCAGGGCAACCCTGTTACAAACAACATCCAGACACAAGAGAGGTAGATAGAATATTCCTGTCGAGTCTGACCTGTCACCGTCTGCTCTTTAGATCCAAACTGTGAACCAGAGGTGATGTTAACTCATAATTTCAAACTAAATATGACTTGTTAACCATATGTCACACATTTTACACGTGTACACACGACACGCGGTCACCAAAAAATCTCCAATTTGAATCCAATTTTAGAAACTTTCAGTGATGTTTGCAGATGTGGAAAAGTAAAGAAGCTCGGAGAGAGCAGAGGAAAGTGAAATGAAATATAATCATAAGGTCTAAAGTATTAATTTGACATGTATGAGTGCCACCTTTGTTTTTAATTAGATATGTACATTTGTTTGGGAGAAACATGATCGTATTAATTTAACCCACAGAGCAGCTTTTGAAAAACGCTTTACCGCTGTGGAGGCTGCGTGGCCGCCACAGCATCATCACATTAGTTCGGCTTTATTCTTATTCCCATCAGGTCTTTTGACTGCGAATGAGCACGAGCAGGAGGCCAAGAGGTCACTGGTGACTAATTTTCTGAGCACTCACAGATTGTGTAAGTAATGGAGCACTTATTGCATTCGCTCCCCCAATCACTGCAAACAAGCCCCAAAAAATCCATACAAATTCCCACACGTAAGGTGGCGCCAGGGGAAGGGAGAAGTGGCCCATCTTTAAGACAAGGCGAGAAGCGTGGAATGGGCCTAATGTGCAATTTAAAATCAATATCTTTAAAAAAAAAAAAAATACCTATCCTACCCACGATGGCATCATCTAAATATCAATAGGGCCTGTGCGCTTGAGGGAGAGCCGGGCGCGAGGAGAGACAGATCCACGGTGCTTTGACCAAGGATTTCATACTGTCTATCCGGAGGAATCGGGTTCTCACTGACTCTCTTTTTCAATTTTAATACGCTGCCGTACTTGACGCATGAGGTTTAATAAAGTAGCACAGTGTCTGTCAAGCCAGGTGTAGCTTCAATCCTTTCATATTCTAAGTAAATCCCGCAGAAAGGTGTTGAGGATACCGGCAGGAGAAGACAGGCAGGTGTGGAGGGGGTGGGCTTGTTTTTTCCACTTTCATCTGCCCATTGTACTATATTCTTTTTTTTCCCCCCCTCCCCCTTTGCAAGACTGTGGATTTCAAACTAGTGTTATCGGGAACAATGTAGCTTCTGAGCATCTTACTGGATTCTCTGGGAGATGACCTGTGGCTCTGTTCCTCTTACAAACCCACATTTTAACAAGGAAATGCACCATATCATCACCCAGGGAATCAATTGGCAATGTCCCGGACTTCAGTGGGATAATAATAAATTCTTTATCATTAAATCAAACACAAACAAATGGTAAACAGACTGAATTTATGTTAGAGATGTTCCGATACTGATCCCACCATTGGGAAATGCCTCAGATGCAACATGTCAGATGAGTACGCAGATCTACAGTATATGTACTGATCCGATATCATGTCTTTAAAGTGTATTTGTTTCAGCTTGATACAACTGTAGTTTTCTTTTCTCCCAGAAATCACTTTTTCTGTACTAGTACTAGCATTAGCCAGACCTAGCTTAAATGTCAGCAGCTTTTAACGTCAAGGTTTATGTTCTGTATGAATGAAAGACTTAAGATACAAGCTATTTAAAGGAAGTAATTGTTGTCCCTTATTTATTCGTTACATACATTACAAGTGGTGTTTTTTTTCAGTTATGACTAGATGTTCTATAAATAATAAAAACAAATATAATTAAAAAAAATCAACACATGAATAAATGAAGTAAAACGTTAAACATTAAAATCAGATTCAGACACAAACACATGTCAACACAACACACGTGAAACAATATTAGTAAAAAAAACATTATATATGAACATAAGAGTGACAAAAAAGTTTAAAATCTGCTTATTAAGGGACAGATAAGACGTTGGTAGGTTGATCTAAACAGATGTGTTTTGGTGTTTCTGTGGCTTTCAGTCTCCCTATGCATGGTTTAACCTGAGCCAGGCCATACAACAACATCCCTTCATACAGGGTTAGTAGCATACAGCTGTTAAAACACGTTATATTCAGCACTGGTATCAAATCAGCACTGGTATCTGTATCTCTCCTTCAGCCCTTCATTCAAACACTGATGAGGCAACACCAGGAGTAGTCAAGGGTTCAGCGTCTTGCTCAAGGACACTTCGATACACTCTGAGGGAGCCGGGGATCAAACCAGGAACCTTCAATTCATCATGTCACCACAAAGTCCTTAATATCTTTTCTCTCACGTCGTATTTAGTTCTGTAACATTTAGAAGCAGGAGATGAAAGACGCCATCTACAAAAGGAAAACTGAAAATATAGCAACATATTTCCCCCCCGCCCTGTTTGAATTGTCATATCTGGCCCTAAAAGTGGGCGGGAATGTGATCAGCGAGTATTTTTATTCCAGGCCCTGGAAAATGTGCCGTTTAAAAAAAAAAGGTAATTAATGTCTCTATCTTTGCCATGTCTTGTGTTTGCTCATCTCTTCGCATCTGGATTCCATTACGGACAGGATTCCTCCGATAAGGCCGTCAGAAGTGGAGACAGGGAGGGAGAGAGGGAGGGAGGTGGCGGAAAGTCTACTGATGCACTGTGGGAAGACGGGCAGAAAACAACGTCTTCGCTCTCTTTTTTTCCCCCGACACATGAGTGATGTATTTGTGATTTCTGACACGTCGGTCACGTTGTTATTGCTGGATCTGTGTCGTCTGAAATGGGAAACCTGCATGGAAATAAAGGCCCAGCGACAGGCAGGGAGCCATTAAATAAATCTGAGTATCACAACCTCTCAATCACTAAATATGCAGAGACTTGATGACTGAAGTTAAACTGTAATTATCTCAGCCAACATCACAGGTATTAAACATCTTATCTTATAACAACTAGCTTGTGACATGTTCAGTTTCGGCCCAGTTTGAGTTTCGACTCCATGGTTTGTATCTTCTTCTCTTACTCAGTCATTGTTCTATCTAAATATATAAACTATTCTATAAATTATCGCTTATTCATATATTTCATGATTTCTGCTTCCAGTGATTTAATTGAGATGATGTGAAAGATCTTTGTGAATCTGTTTTAAATAAATATCTTGGGGTGAGACAATTAATCAATGAATGCGTCAGTTGGCTGATCTGTAAATTCTTGCTGGTTTGTTCTTTTATCGCTCGGACAGTGTGAAAAGTGTGAAATGGGGAAACAGAACAAGGGAAGACAGGCACAGCAAAGGGCCGGGGTCAGATCTGAACCTGCAGCCGCTGCAGGAGGAGCCAAACCTCTGCAAATGAGGCGTTTGTGTCATGTGCCCAGTTTGTTCGTCTTTTTTCAGGCGTAATTCACCATTTTCTGATGCTTGACACACTAAAAACATATATCAATTAATGGATTAATTGAGTGAAACAAAACATAATATTAATCAATTTCACTTCCTCATAGATATCAGTTCCCTAAATATCTCTGACTTATGTCTTTAAGATCCATGATATTCCCTTGGATCAGTGAAAATGTCAAAAAACGACATGAAACTGTGTTAAATATGGAAAAATAAAGCCTGGATCTGCACCAATATCTAATGAGTTCCTTCTCGGACCATATCTCATATTTCCATCAAGTTTAGGGGAAATTAATTTATTAGTTTTTGCCTCATTAATCTGACAAACAAATAAACAGACACGGTTTGAACGTAACCTCCTTGGGGGACGTCATATAAATAATCGCAAGTTGTAGCCTTAAATTATCTCCAGTGGAAAACGCTAACAAAAGATTACATCTTTGAGTTTTTGTCTATTGAAGTGATTTTTTTTTTAACAGTCTGTATAACCAACATAATTCTGTTGCATCAGATGCAGACCGGCCTCATTAATAGATCACATGAGCCAAGGTCAGCAGGAGCTGCGGCGGTGACCCCTGGACGACCCCTGGACGACCCCTGGATGACCCTAACTGCACCAGCCTGGGGGTTTCTGACCAACTGCTGCCAAGACCACAAACATTGATTGGTTCTCTGGTTTGAACGGAGCAATTAGATGAAGTATCGACACCAGATATCGTGTCTGTAAAGAATTAATTTCATGTCTTTGAAGTTGGCCTCATGTCTCAGGTATGGACGCAAAAAACTCCCAAAGCCGGGGAAATTACATATTAACACTTACATCTAATAATACATTTTATTACACATATTCTGTCATAAAACCTTAATCACTTGTAATATTCCACACATGGTCTGCCATTCAAATAATGCTACAATTATACAGGAGCAGAATATCACTGTGTGCTCTGCTCCTGTTAGCGTGACAATGTTTGGCCCCTGGCCATCGACATGTTTTATTTAATAATGTGGGAATTTTCTACTGTTTTGCTTTCATTACAGTCTGGGAGGCTAAAGCTGAAAACAGAAACAGAAAGCCGGTCACTTTAAAGCTTGAACTTCACCGCCCAACAACTGTCAGATGCAATATGAGCATCTGGATTCAAACGGGAGGGTTTTCTAACAGGATGCCTGCTTAACGCAGCTGTATTCTGTTTTTTAATCTCAAAATGTGTGCTCTCGTTCTCCTGCTCCTCTCTGGGTTGAAAGTCTACAACTTTCCCGGTGACCACCCATCGGAAGCCAGGTCCATGCTTGCTCTGGGGTCCGGAGATTTAGGCCGCAAAGGAACTATAAAGCCAAAAGCCGCAGGGGAGTATTTCCGAAGCCGGGATGAAAAGTGCGGCTCAGGCTCGGGAGTCGCGGGGACACAGGGAAAGAGAGGGGAGGGGGGGGAATTTATTTCTGTTCTGTTGCTCCTGGGCCAGTCCGCAGGCCCATGCATCAAAAAGACCACCGCGATCGGGATGAGCCAGCCGGCCCGCTCGCGGCAGAACGCTCCACACAGAGGAATCTGCTGCAGATTTGGTGAAATGGCAAATGTAAAGAGCGCTTTAAACAGAGATAAATATTTGTCCTCACGAGTGACTCTAAGATTACACTTGTGATTTGTTGCCTGAGCAGCTCAACGCTAATAAAGTGGTTGATATTATCGAGGCGACGTTTAGAATACAGGCAACCTCCAGCAATTCTAAACAGACACTTGTGTTTTTCAATCTCAGCTTGTGGTGCTGATCTGAGGCTGATTTATTCCTTTGCATATAATCAAGGCCCTCGGTGCAGTGCAGGTTGGGAGTAGCTGCATGTACCCGATGTCACAGCCTGACATTCACCTCCCTGAACATTTAACCACACGTCACGACGACACACAACAACAACTGGGATTGGCTCGTTTGATAGCTTGTCTCTCATTGGCCAGACAAGAACACAAAACTACTGCTACCTTATTGGTTTCTACTGTTTTTTGCCTTGCAGTAATTTCATTTTCAGTTAAAGTAACTGCAATTACTGTATAATTGTTCAACATTTACTTGCTCAAACTCCAACATGATTTGCTCAGTGTCAGTCGTAATTGTTTAAAGTACAAACTCAGAAGAAGAGAAACTGCCAACTAGCGTTTTGGCTACGTAACTGCAGAGCGACGAATATATGTCTTATACTCCAGTATCTAAATGTTATCTTTTATTCTTTATTAATTCCATTCGTATTGACAAAAATACCAATTAACGTAGATGTTAGCGCGACTGTTATAGCAAATGACGATACAGATTAAAAAGGATTAAAGCATTTCTGATACAAATAAATCTGTGAACATAAATGTATTATACCCTGGCATTGATTCACGATGAAAACCTTATCACAAAAAATGTATTTGAGGCTTGATATTTCACATTTTAACAATAAACTTTGAAGAAAACACAAATACGACCAAATATCTCTCATCTCTCTGCATTGTTTATTCTGTAAAATAAAAGTTTTCATATCAGCAAACATAAACACTGACATGTCTGAAAGGCTCATATTAGCCGGGCTCTAGGTGATGTGGTTGGCAAAGACTAATTTTATGCCTTTAATGTTTTCAGTGGACGTATGAGTCAATGAGCAGCGGAGCAACGCAACCAGAAACAGCCACTGGCCCGTGATTCATGGTGGGAGGAGCCGGCACCAGCCATGGTGCTGTTTTATTTTTGCCTCAGTGACGAAAGATCAACATTTGTCTCACGGTAGCGGATCACTGAGAAACTGAGTGGATTTCATCTGGGGGTCAGATTTCGTTGTCTTTCTTCTCCTCGCTCAAAGGCCGGACCCCGCAGCAGATGTGCCTCCGAGGCACAGGCCATCAGGTTGAAGGGTGCAGGCCGCGCCGAGAGTTGGTGTTAGGGTTAAATTTCGGGGTCGGAGGGCGGATGAAGGTCAGGGTTATGGCCAGGTTGGGGTCACGGCGAGGTCAAAGTGTGCAGCCCCCTCTGGGGAGAGTTTAAGTGGTCACTGTTTACCTCTGTGTCCAGTTGGAGAGATATCATCTAACATACCGCGAGTACTGGGAAGAGCTGTGGTCTGTGGAACATGAAAAATAGTGTTGATCATTAGTGGATTAATTGATTAAACTATTGAGAGGAAATTACAATTAATTACCTCATAAAATAATGTCAAACCTCTGCTGGTTCCATCCTGCAAAAATTTGATTTTGATGCTTTTCTTTATCTTGGGTGCTAATTATGTTTTTATATAAATATATTATATATTTTTAGGAAATGCTTTTAAATATTTTGAGGTTTTTAATCATTGCAGAGCATTTTTTACTGCATTTTATAAAAGAAAACACAAAGCAATGATTCAGGTCAACAAGAAAATGATTGCAGAGTCTAAACTAGATATTAAAAATGCTAAATAATTATGACATTATAATATTATTTAAAGTGTAGCCTATCATTGTTGCAAATATTCTTTATTATTTGAGGCCTTAATAACAGGACTGAGTATTTACAGTTGTTTCACATTAACATTACTGAAATTCACACTGTTTTTATTTTCTGTATCACCTCCTTTGATTTGTTTTTAATGCCAATAGTTTCTTTCTCTTTGCTGACGTCACCCTTTGCTTTCGCCACCACGCCCGATGCTGCCCCTGTTCCCGGAGGCTGAGGCATGCTGGGAAACTTTACACCGTCTGGAGACGGGGGACACGGGATGAGTCTGTGCACATGTGTCATGCTGGGGGGCATAGACGCTGCGTCATATTGTACAGCCTCCCTGCCATGTCCCCCCTACCACAGGACAGCAGCGGCTCCCAAAAACCAAAATTATACTTCCCAGAGATGAGGCAGAGACGACTGAAGCTGCTGCAGTCAGACTGAGGAAGAGTCCAAAACACCGCTGGGCATGTGAGAACTGTTCAAGACTGTGGCAGTGAGTTGTGTTTATAGCTTTTCAAACGTGCCGTGCCAGACAAATCCACTTAGTGCTTCCCTGAGTAGATAGAGCAACAACAGTTTGTGACATATTCCCCCAAAAAGTTGTAAATTCAGCTAATCTGAAGTGAAATACGAGATAGAAGACAACTTGAGTTCGATGAGAGCAACAATAGACTGTTTCCTGAAATGTAAACTGGGTCGTGAGAGGTGAGGGAACCGCCTCGGGCAACAGTTTTCAAGGATGCAAAGAAACAGGACAGAAATATTCCAGCGATTCATTATCTCCTTTTCATACCATCTCTCTATTGTATTAGGAAATCCAACCAGGGGCGTTCTCAGGCTTTGGGAGGCTTAAGATCTCATAAAATGAACTGTCACCTGCTTAGTTATTGGGTGCTTACAAATAACCAAGATGCATAACTTGAGAAAGTACCAGTCTCCTAAACCCTTTCCAGGAGGAAGAAAATAAGCTCCTTTCAATGCATTATTAATATTTTGCCTAAACTCAGTCTGGACCGAACAGCGAACTGGATTAGCCAAAGGAATTTAATATAAAATTCATGCCTTCATGCCTCTTTTCTCTCTCTCTGTCTCTCACACACACACACAGATATATTCAGTCTGTTGTTAGTTAGAAAAGCCACGGCATTCCTCCGTGCACTGACGCACTCAACCTATGAGAGCGAGGGGCGGGGGCAGAGAGTGAGTGGCCCCCGCTGACGGCCATGTGTTGTCATTTAAAATGATATTTTTTGGAAGTTAATGACTTACACAGGCTTATAGGTGTAAACGGGCAGTCTCTGGTGTTAATTTCATTGGCCGAGTGGGTCCCATAAAAAGGTCATTATGTGCGGTTTGTGTTTAACTCGAGTTTAATTCCAGGCAGCAAGAACAGGGGGGGGGGGGCCTGTATTGATTAAATGACAGCTTAACAACTAGTCGTTTAATAAACAGCTTCCACGTATTGGCCTCGAGACGAACGAGGAGCCAACAGAAAAAAAAAAACCAGGGCTTGAAATTGGTGTCTGAGCCGACAGGGTGTGGAGATGAAGGATCGGAGAGGGACAAAATGGACGCAGGGACACTTCAGGCTGCTAACACCTCCTCTCCAAACCCCCCCCACCCCCCCACCTGCTCTGCTCCCTGACAAATTTATGTTAACAAGCAAATTAGCCACAGTGGGGCAGCCGGGACCAATCAATACCCACAATAAAAAAGTTGGTGCTGACCACGTAGTGTCTGCAATGTAAACTACCCAGCCCGGGGTCCCCAAGGCCAGGCCAACAATAACCTACAACTGAGCGAGACACAAAAGGTATCGACACGGAGAGCGCTTCAATTTCCCCAGACGGCGGGGCCCTGTCACATCAAACTGGCTATTAGTCACAAATTCTGCCTGCCACCGATCCATCCCCCATCCTCTGGGGGGACCTTGTCAACTTGAAAGTTGTGCCTCTGGCAAAAGGACATCTGGTTCCACTGTAGTGTGTGTTGAATACAAGAGGCTCGGAGCTGCCGGGCTGATAAAGGAGAACAAACAGGGCCACTTCAGACTTGTCAGACCTTGTTAGAGGGAGCAAATGACAAAAGGAGGGAAGAGGAGAGGAACAAGGGGCTGTTTTCATGGCTCTCTGGTAAAACGGCACAGGAGGTCTGCGGAGTTATGAACCGCACATCTTGAAATTGTCTTAGCTGACACGGCAATACAGAAGTTGATTAATAATCCAAAAGAAAATGGGCACGACTTGTGAATATCATCTCTTTCTGGATGAAATATCTTAATAGTTATTCTTCCCCGTGATTCTAAAATACTTAATTCAGTAGCTAATAAGTTCTTTCTGCCCTCCTCTCACATCCGACAGCCCGTCCCATGCCTCCACTCGCATGCTTTACTCATTACACGTTTGGCTCTGCTCAAAGAGTCCGATCCGACATGGCTGTCAGTGGCGTGCGTGTAGCCTTGTAGATTTCAATCAGCGTCTCACAGCGGGGTGCCAAGGTTCGACTTCATTTCCCTCCACACTGAACAGGTGGCAACAGAGCGGTCGTCACTCAGCGCCGTCGGAGCAACGGGCTGCCCCCGCCATTACTGCTCTATTAATTGCCCCATGGTGTTCATGACAAGAGGCCCGGGCCCCCTCGGTTAATGTTTAATGTGGCAACGCCTCAGATCAATGCGTGTTTTGAAAAGGAAGACACGCCGTGCTGACCAGGCTGGATCCTGAGCCGTCGGGCAGTCGGAGGAAGGAAGTGTCACATCACTCTCGCTGCGGAGCGCCAATTGGGGAAGGCGGGATGTATCATTTGGTTAATTGACTCGGACAGGGGGAGTAAATCTGAAGCCTTTCTGCTGAGCTATTTAAACCATCATTAATGTTAATTGCAGGGGAGGGTGGGCAGATGGTGAGTCTCTGCTTGACCCTTGAAATCCCTTAAAGACTGTAAAAAGACGAGGGAGAAACAAATAAAACATGTTGACTCTCACAAGCGCTTTTCACACACAAGACCTACATTTTTAAAATTGCAGAATAAGCCGTTACACAAAGTGTGAACTAAGGTTTATTTAATTAGATCCTATCATCCCACCAAACATGCACATGTTCTAAAGCGAGGATATTTTAAAGGAGATTTATGATTCTATTGCATTTGCCTCTTGATCGAGGCGGTATCATCTGGGAATGGATCTGGAATACAGATGAGATCAGGGGATGGCTCAAAAAAAAAAAGAGGGGAGAGATCAATTTTAGAGGCAAGGGTTTGGCACATTTAATGAATTCATGCTCCTCTCTCCCTCTCTCTATCTATCTCTCTCTCTCTCTCTCTCTCTCTCTCCATCTTTCCCTCACTCTTTCGCTGTAAGGATGAAAAGGATGAAAAGAAAAACCCTCACACAGTGACCGTTAGGGAGCTGCTCTGCGGGCAATCAATCACCAATCAGTCATCGAAAGTGCTTGTCCTGCCGCTGGAGGATGTTCTTCATTACTTACAGACTTTCAATGTGGTAACAGAAGGCTGAAGGAGTGTGTGAGTGTGTGTGTGTGTGATGGGGGGGGGGTAATTATTCATGGCCTTCAGCTCTTATACCTTTACTACCCCTGCAGGAGCAAGTTTCAACCTGTGATATGGTTGTTAGCGTCCACATGTGATCACAATATCATTACATCTCTATTTCTGCCCCTTTACACACACACTGAATTTCACACACACACACACACACAGACACACACAGACACACACACACCGTCCTTATGAATTTGGACTCCTCTGCAGACCCAGTGGGCTTTGGATGATCCCTGAGGTTGATATTACCTCCCATGATAGGCATCAGAGAATAACCCAGCTTAGAATGTGTTTAGATTCACCAGCCCTAACTTCTTTAAAAGCCACAATAAGCACAGCAGACCTGGAGTTTTTAAGACCGAAGGTAAAATGTGTTTGCGGTGCGTTATTGCTTCAGAAACACACCTGGAGTCACGTTGAAGACGTTTCTTAGGAGAGTGAATGAATTAAAACGGGGCTCGAAAGTAGAGAACATTTTATTTTAAATGAAATTACAGATATTCTAATAAATATAATATTTCAAAAAAATGCCACGTGCAGTTGTTAATTATCCAAGATTGATGTTTCGCACAAAGTAACAGCTACAAGATGATGATTTCCCACTGCAACAACTGCGGATCCGAAGAAGAGAAATATTCAGACCCATCCCACAGCAGATATCCCACAACTTATTAGATGCATTGCTGGAATACCCTATTAGGAATGAAGAAGGGAGGTAGAAGGGAAAGGGGGCTTTACTTTAAATTGAGGAAGTGCCAACGCACATTTATTGGCTCTAATGTGGTACAGGCGACCCCCGTCACAATACCGGAGCTCCGTGGGCCGGTGCTGCCACAGTGAGGGAACATAATAACCTTTTTAAGGGTGCAGCGCGTCGCCGACTTACAGAATAAAGACTTCACAGTCAGCGCCCGGCGAGAAAACAGAGGGCCTCGCCCCAGATGAACATAATCTTTTGTTATTATGCTGTTAATACGTTTTCGTTCCACACGCTGATCTCAAACCAACCCACCCCCAGCGCCCCACAACCGTCACCCAAATAGAAGGGATTTATTCCTGTGTTCTTCTAACCTTGTGAAGAGAGCTGCAAAGTCGCACTATATCAGGGACACCATGTTGTTTTATTCAGTAATTGTACTGGCTAAATCTATTTCTGTTATTTGCATAGAGACAGGAATTCATAATTTTGTGTATCTTCCTGGAAAAAAATAAAATAAAAAAAAAACTGGTGGGATACATCTTCCAATCCACTCGATCAGCCACAATCCCAAATCACTGTCATCTCCCACAATCCCTTTCACCCAGGGTGCTGACAGCGGGAGGTTTTGTGGCTGTGTGTCGCTGCTCCGTGTGGCAGCCGATCGACCGGGCCATTGATTAACAGATTGGAATTATTAACTGGGGGATCATCCATCCCACGTCGCCCATGTCATTTCCATTACTGCATTTCCATTATGCCTCATTTCAGAGACGAGGCACGGAAGAGGAGACGGGGCCGGGCGGGAAAAAAACCCTCCTCCTCATTAGCATTCTAATTAAGAGGCCATCAGATAATGATCAATCAAAGCAATCAGCAGGGCGGGCGAGCAGCAGCATGCAGATGGAGGAGAGGTGTATCCCTGCGAGCATCAACATAAACACACAAACACACTGTTAAACACACAAATAATTTGTTATAATGAGTTTTGAGGGGAAAAGAAAACATCTGGTATCTTGTCATTTGTTATTCTGTCCGTCGGTGGGATATATTGTATTTTAAATATTGTAAGTCCCAGTATTCAATGAAATACAGCAGGAAAGAACGTATATAAACTAATATAATATGAAAATCAAAGCTAAGAGACATTATAAAGGCAATTCTGAATTTGGACATGAGACATTTCTGCACCTATGCATTCAATTTATGGGGTTTTACAATAACTGCATTAACATATAATAATTGATCATAATTTATACATTTCTGGTGGTTTTTCGAATCTTTGTCCATAAAATCTGTTGCATTTTTCTAAAATTCCTGTTTTAAATCTGAAAAAAATCTACTTTTCTGTGGCGTCTCTTTGGACGGACAATAACCCTGTGATGGACCACCACCTCCATGCAAGCAGCAGATGTTATAAATTAACATGGACCCTTTTTCTTTCTAGCAATAAGTCAGC
The DNA here is from genome assembly GCF_009819705.1 of Hippoglossus hippoglossus. Taxonomy (NCBI): domain Eukaryota; kingdom Metazoa; phylum Chordata; class Actinopteri; order Pleuronectiformes; family Pleuronectidae; genus Hippoglossus; species Hippoglossus hippoglossus. The sequence continues at coordinate 22,204,526 of NC_047160.1, forward strand.
GCTGTAGAGTTTTTATGAAAGCAGTATTTTATACCACCATTCACATTAACTCCATAAAGCCGCGCAGCCGCCACTGGCGACCCCACGCCGGGCCACTGCTGCCGCACAATTATGCAGAATCCCATTGGCTTTGATTTAGGAACTATCAGCAGGCCGGGGCTGCAGAGCTGAGAGTCAAGGTGCAGGGTAAGGAGGCGTCATTGATTGAATTTTATGTCGTTGTTGTCGGAGATCTTAACATGCCAGAATTTATAACCCGGGGAATAATAATGTCGTATAAAAACTGACAGAGCCAAATAGGGCCGGCCCTGTCACGACCATCCTTCATTTCGAATGAATGTGAGTTCTTTCCCCTTTTTTTTCTCGCCTGAAAATGAAACATTTGTGTTTGACAACTGAGAAGAGAAAATCAATATAAATGTATAAACCATACATAGTGTCCACTTCATTATTTTGTGACAAATTTGTTTGTCTGCTTTCTTGATATAAGACAGCAGGCATACAAGTTATAAATATATGAGTTTGGGGAGAGATGGAAAAACTGAACATAAAACACACCTCCAAAATGAAGTCATTTATTTTGCGTTAAATAATGTGTATTTAAACCAAAATGACAAAAAATAACTTTAAACTATTTTAAAATTATTTAAAAAAATGTCTAAAGAATGCATTAATCCTAACATATTAAATACAGTTTATGTCAGTTTGATTGGTTTATATTTGAATATAAGTAAATGAAAATTAGCTCTTTATACCATTCAAATTTGTTTTTTAAGAATGACAACCAATACATCTCTCACCATTATTTCTATAGTCAACAACACATCTTATTAATAACTTGTGGATAACAACAATTAGAAACCAATCTAAATCTGAAATATTACTACAAACGGATTGTGATGAATTAACCTTCACTTTATACCATTTAACGTCATATTGACGTCAGCTTGGATCCATTACTTTCTGCAGTGAATATGAAAATCTACGTCATCAGCTGCAGAGCCACAGATTGTTACTAACTACAAACTAAAAGTAGAGGCAGACTCTCTCATGTCACTTGTCTGTTTCTCTGACCTGAGCAGTGGTTTCACTGGGCTGAATGGGCCCCGGTGTCAGATACAGCTCTGCAGGTATATACTCCTGAAAACCACCACTTCACCCTCACCCACACCCAGGCCTGTCCAGATGTCAAGGTAGGGCGTTGTAATTATACACCCCATCTCCCCCCCCCCCCAAAAAAAAGACACATGACGTTGACTGAACTGAATTATTGAATTTTCATCGGTTGCCTTAGGCCACGTCGGGACTGTTCAATTTTAGCCTGAGGAGGACACGCCATTAAAGGAGATGAGTCAAGAAAGTGTCTGCGTCTGATTGCCCCACGAAGCCATTACCGCCCAGCGGCGGCAGCAGGACGGCGCTGGTGCAGAGTGGACACATGCCCCAACTTAAACACACACACACACACACACACAGGGGCAAGCATGTACTCACAAATGCATACACACATACACAGCTGAAAATCCACATATCCCCATCCTCTACCCCGCATCCCCCCCCCCTCCTGCAGAAAGCAGACGCAATTTACATGAGTTGAAGGGAGGTGACAGGTAGCAATCAGCCTGGGGAATAGGGTTAGAGGCTGACGCCTGGTTGCGTATTACCGCCTGCCAACCAAAGCCTACAGATTGCTTATACCAGGCCACGACCTCCGACCCTGCCACATATCAACCAATTGCCCTTTAGTATAATTATGTGGAATAATCTTTTAGAGTTTGATTCGGAGGAGATAGGCGGGGAGGGCCACTTGTAATTTATTTTTTTAAGGCGGCCTTGTTAATAAACACTTTTTTTTTTGGTGCAGGGCCCGTCTGGCAGCTGTAAGTGAAATACCCTTAGTGCTGGGGGTCAGATTTATTTATTTGCCCGTGCATCTGTCAGTCAGTCCGGCCAGACATTTACACTGGGTTGGCTGTAGGTGAAAACTGTCGGGAATGTCATTATCGTGCGATGATGTTTTATTGATAGTATGTATCATTGGAGGTGGCCCTCTTGGATCTGTCAAAATAATAATTGCATTGTTTAGATCTCATTAAAGTTGAATGAAGTGCAGCAGCCAGTCGGAGCTGACGACAACCGGAGGTTAAGTCCAAACCTTAAAGGGACATTTTTCATCCTCTCTCATATTCCTACGATGCCTCATGTTGTCCGAGTGTCATCAGTGGATCTCAGGATCATCACAAAGCAAAAATAAAAAAGGAAATTCAGTTTCAAACGCCTTAATGATTCAGGGTAAAATTTAAACAGGTAATTGAATAATCAATTAGCCAACAGATCTACATCATCAGCAAATATCTATTGATTTTGTACAAAATAAGTAAATTGGAGATGCCACCATAGCCACTGGGAAAGTTTGAGGGGATTTCTCTTATTTCATAAATGCATTTAGCACATTTTACTTACACAATTGTATTCATAAAGCTCAAAAATCACAGATTTCTGTTTCATTCTGCACATCTATCTCTCTATAAACCCTCAGTTTGGATGAGAGAAGACTGCAGCCAACATGTGGTGGATGTCATACACAGAAATAACTGGAATAAAATTAGATTATGGAGAAACAGATAGAAAGGGGAATAGAGTGCAATGCATATATACATATTTATGATGTATATGAATCCAGAGGGAGATTTGTTGAACAAACCCAAACACACGTAATCTAAAGAACCCTGAAATAAAAATGATGTTAAATTGAAATGACAATAATAATTTCAGCTCTAAGATACTTGAGTTAATTTTTTTAAATAAACTGTTCGACTTGGAGCATCTTCTTGGTGAAAAGGGAAAAAAAAGACTTGTTGCTTAAATATTCCCCATAAATAGAATAAAGGTGTTTAGCTTCTTTTCATGTTTTAAAAAACGCTCAGAGCATGAACATCAATGAGAAGAGTCAGGATTGAAAGTCATTAAAAGTTGCTGTTTCCTCTAATCTCCGACACACACATCCCACTCCTGACAGTTACATTAGTGTGTTTTCTTTTTGCGGCGTCTGATCTTAACCTTGGCCCGTTTTAAAAAATCATGAACTTAACCCTTCAGAGTTCGGCTTCCATCCCGACGCCACACACAGTCACATTAGTAGCCGGCCTGACCTTAATCATACAGTCCCATCAGAAACCTGCTGACCTTCACCTCCCAGGAGAACCCTCCTCATTCACACACTCACTGGGACCTCCGGCTGCCCATTTAGCGCTTTAATGGTGGGAGGCGCCCGCTCAGCCACCCATTTCATTGTGTCCTCCTCCTCCTCCTCCTCCTCACACACACACACACAGTGCACATGTACACACACGGGATGAGAACACATGAGCCCATGTGCACACACACATCAAACGTTTACATCCACACAAATACAAATACCACACTCTCCCTCCACAGGGGGTTAACATCAACATATGTCCTTGTCACACGCATAAAGGTGAAGGTTTGTCTGGTCACGTGTGTGGCACCACGTACGAAAGCAACTGTGAGAAAACTGCACATTTTTCTGTCTTTTCCTTTTCAAAAGTTGTCGGTTTCATTACCCAGACTTTTGACAGACGTTCTGAGCTTTATCAGCGGCGGCCGACCCGGCTCCCATCCACTCTGCAGTTTGAGCAGTCTGTAAAGGGCAAAAAAGAAATCAATTCCACCCTGACAAATGTAAATAAGGTCTTATCGGGGCAGCGGCGACGCATCGACAGCATCAAGCGCGCGAATGTTCCACTCGCTTGCCTGTCATTTAACTACATCACCGGATCACTCCTCCATATTTTGCCCCGAGGACAACCAATTCTCCATCACACTGGCGTGCACATGAGCCCGGGCTCACGTGTGTGTGGGTATGTGCGTGCATGTATAATAACGCGTGTGGCTTTCATGTTTGCTTGTGGACAGCATCACTTTACATTTATTGAAATGAGCAGCCCTCCCTGGGGCGCCCGTGCGGAGCTGAGGCCTGCAGCCATGCCAGCATCTATCGACTCCCCAGGATTAGGGCTTGGCCGAGGCAGCCTCTCCCCTGTGGCCCCGGCGAGGTGACCCACACCGAGACAAAGTTCAGGAGGGGAGAACAGGGTGAGCTCTCCCGGGCGCAGATTAGGGGGCCCCGCCTGTCCCAGTGGGGACATGAAAGCGTGAAACGATACGTTGCGTCTCTGTCCGAGCGGGAGATCGCACACGCAAACAGTCACATCAAACAGGCTCAGGTTTGTTCAGGCAAAAACTCCAATTAGGAAAACGTGTCACATGTGAGAGGCAGATACATTTCTGTGAGTGACACAAATACCTTAAAACACAAGATGACCGTCAGGGGGCGGATCCAGGAATTTGTTTACATTGAGAGATTTCAACATTTTCATAGATTTTTCTGAGAAAAAAAAGAATCTGGCATATTTAGGGGACTGATATTTATAAGTGTGTGCAATTTGGTGCATATATAGAAAACAACCAGTGAATTTAAATATGGTTTCATAGGAAGAGTGTTGGGTCAATCAGTTGAAGGAGTTAAAGTGATTTCATTTTGTGTTGTACATATTTTAATAATTGTACTTAAACCTATGGTCTAATTCGATGTGATTCAAAAGTTTTACCCTCGAGACAAAGGCAAGGAAATTTCTGATTAGTGTAGTGTTTAGTTTAGTTTATATCACTGTTGAGAAGATTGATTCAAAAAGTCACATCCAGCAAATAAGAAAGTAAACATACAAACTGTTTAGTCGTTACAATGCAATTCTCACTACAGACTCAAATCTGTCGTCCACAGTTTATGGTTTTTGTGCCAATTTTGGTCAAATATGTACATTTTTGTCTAGAAGATAACTCATCTGTGTTCACTGTCCCAAAACTATATTTCTCACCATGTTCTGCAGGTTGTGTGTCCCTGAGCATCTTGTGTGTGTCGTCCCTGTCCCTCATCAGCCACAAACATCACATTCATTCAGCCTTTCCCCATCAAGTTACATCAAGTAGAGACTAAGTGAGAATCTCTACAGTATTAACTAAAGCTCATGTTTCTCATAAGATTCCCTTAATTCCCCTAAAACAGAATTAAAAGTCTATCCACAAATGATAGACAACATTTTCTGTTGTTCTAACATGTGGGCGACGTCTTCAGGAGGAAATCCAATGGCGAAGAGACAGTGGTGTATTTCCTGTTTCTAGCATCGGCATCAACAAGCAGCAGAAAGAGTAAGAACCAGGCTGTTAGCATTAGCAGTGGTAGCCACCATGCTGGAACAGAATGAGAACAAAATGCCACCGTTGTTTGCGAAGAGCTCCCCTGATAGAACAGAGCGAACACAACACCAAATATAAAACCAAATAAAAACACAAACAGTCGAGATCTCTTGTTTTTTTTGCAGTTTACCACTTTACGCGCGTGTGATATTTACGATTGGCGAGTCGAAACGAAACGCGTCTATTTGGTGTCTTATCTTCGACAAGAACATTTTGGAGTAATCGCTGCTTTGAAGTACAGTCTGAAGTGCCCGCTTAAGTGAGATATTTTCAAAAACCAAAAAGCAGCTGCATTTGTTTAAGTTGGTTCTTTCAGATTGGCGTTCGCTGATCCCCACCTAAGTCCACTAATTGGCACGGGAGAAATGCAAAAATCTGTGTTCAAACAAGGCCCCTCTATTACAGCGAGGCAGACGGGGATATACGACTATTTTTAGATGTTAAAGTAGTAATTAAGGTTTCGGGGATTTTAATTGGTTCTTTTGTTTCATATAAGCCTCTTTTTCTTTGAAGCTACAATTAACAGGGTTTGCTGTTTTTTGGGGGGGGGGGTTGTTTGTTTTATTCATCTCGAGAATTTCCCACCACAAATGTAGAGAAACCGCACTGAAACGTACAATTACTTTATGTGTGTGTGTGTGTGTGTGTGTGTGTGTGTGTGTGTGTGTGTGTGTGTCTCCTGAAACTGTAAGAATCACATTAGCACTTCACCAAATGAAATATCACTGTTTCTGTTAAAAGCCAAGAGGTTACATACGGGAATTGGCTAATCCCAGGGAAGGGGGGGGGGCGGGGTACATGGCGAGGTAGAAGGAATGAACTCCTTAAGTCGAGAAGTGGCTATCTTGCCGCTGAGTGGTATCATCATCATCTTCATCATCATCACCACACAAACCCCTCTCTCTTCTTCGCGAGTGGAGTGGCAAAATAATTGGATTCTTTCCCACAAATAACACCTTCACCCCTGAGCTTAATTAACTAGACAAGGCTGCGGGGCCAGGGTCCATTCTCCTCCACTCTCACTGGGCTCTTGGAGAGAAAGAGGAAAGCCCAGCTGTTATTGCCCACTGGCCTTTATTACCATGGCTGAACGATAATATAGGTTATTAGGGCAGGTTGTTGGAAGAGATGGTCTTTTTTTTTTTTACTAGGCCCTGTTATATTGATGTGCAACACCGACACAGCCTCGTAAAAAAAATCCCAAGTATGTTGAGAATAAAAAATGAGTGGTATTTATCCATCCATCTAATATTTGTATCTATCCATCTATCGTATCATATCCATCTATCGTATCATATCCATCTATCGTATCAATCGTATCAATCGTATCGTATCTATCTATCTATCTATCTATCTATCGTTCTATCTATCGTTCTATCTATCGTTCTATCTATTCTTATCTAATCAAAGCAATGCTAAAAATTGGTGTGTTTATTTTATATCTTATCTGAGCACTATCTGAACCACAATGACATATCAACAACAACAATACAATAATCTAATTGAAGGATGACAGTGGGCAACAGCTTCTCACACCCACACGGTCCCATGGAGTCATTTGTCTTGACTGACAGTCCTCAACACACTAACAAATCCCAGGATTTGGACACGTACGACAACAAACACAGCAGGGACTCAACCAATCATCACGGTCGGCTGATGCTACGACACTATTGGTCAACGCATTAACAGTAAAAAAAAAGACAACAGCAACATCCAAGTATCCCAATTTAAGGGGATAGTGTGTTTATGGTGTGTGGATTTAAGGGTTTTACTTTATTACCGTGGGTGTTGTTTTATGGCAAAGAGCAGCGTGCGAGCACTACGCCCACAAGGCCCTTCTAGATGCCACCCTTCACATTATAACTCTTCCTGAGGTCCTTAGGGCCACTTTGTATGGAGGAGTTGCCATTTTGCTGTCACTGCCCCCCCTAAAACACACACACACACACACACACACACACACACACACACACACACACAACACTTCCCTTGCGACTCTAAAGCTCCATGTTTGTTGTTCCATTCTCCTCTATATCTCCCAGAGGAGCTCCCTCATTTTAATATAAATAGAAACGCTTCATCATGCAGTGGGCACAAACTTCCCCATGTTGCATTGCTCCAGTGACATTAGCAGCAGGCCAAGGTAGGGGGACGAGCCGAGGGGAATGGAGCACCGGTACAGCACAGACCAAAAAAAACGTGTTGTGTCTGGCTAGTTTCAAAACGACTGGTCTGGTTTGTTTTCTCCGAGAGGTTACATTTTTGGAAAAGAAGTAACAGATATTGCTCGAGAGAAATGAGAAGAAGTAGCACTAACGCAAACCAAAGATTTATTTCCAAGCGAGTTGATACTGAGCGCAAATTGCACTTCTCTTAAACATAAGATCAATTGGCCCCTGTCAGAATGCCAGCGCGCTTAAACAGACATGAGGGATTTAATAGCTGACTGATGGGCAAACTGCAACTCTATTGAGAATTTCCCCCCTTTTTTAAGTGTCAGATGAGAAAGCCGCTGAGATCTAAGAGAAAGCACTTCTTAGCCGAACTGGACCGTGCCCGCCTCGCTCTAATCAGATGTGCACAGCTGTATCCCAAATGCCAGAGGGATCATTTGACGAGAGATATTTGCAGCCCCTCTCGGCTCAGGATTTCTGCTCTCTCCTCTGTAGTGGTAAAGAGCCCCGAAAAGGCCAGCGGGGCTAGGACACAGCCCGGGGCACTAGCCGCCAATAACTTCGCCCCTGAGAAGCGCCGACTTGTGCCTTGTGATCGGCGGACACCTAAAGCCGTCACCATTGACTAATTGTGCTTCATCTGGGCGCAGGATCCATCTTGGCTAACAAGAAAGCACTAGAGGTCTTCATTTAGCTATCAGGCCTGCTCTCCCCAGGGAGGCTTCTGAGTGCAGCTGCTGTCCTTGCTCCTCTCCCGATCAACACATCAAACGCCAACCCCAATTCATTTTCCCTCCCTCCCCTCCCTCGCTGCTCCCTCCCCCACCCCCCCTCTCCCTCGCTCCATCTCGCCGCGAGAGAGGAAGCAAAGAGGAGGAAAGTTCCAGGATGGTGGAACCAAAGAGCAAAGAGAGACACAGCGGTGAATACTGAGCGGCAGCTTTAGCCCGGCCCTGCAGGCACTCTGGATTTAGCAGGATATTTATTCTTTTATATCCAGACAAAAGAGATTGCACATGCCCTCCTGTGCTCGCCAGAGTCACTCCGGTAAATCAGCGAGAAGTAGCCCGAATATAATCAGACTCCATTATGAAGATTCTCACAAAAGCTTTGGCGATAATCTGGCATAAACAACGTGGCAAATGCAGGCCTAACCTTTGCATGTGGGGAGAATCTGACTGTCGGCAATGATCTTTATTTATTTGTTTATTCATCTATAATTCTATTTATCCAGTTTTTCATCTCAGATTTAAGAGATTTGTCAAATATTAAACAGTTTGTGCTGAACACACACGTCCTCATGCATTATTTCCTGTGTTTCAGATTTGTAAAATATAAAAACATCATGAAACACTCATATTTATTTGCAGACACATTTTAAATGTTATTTCTGCAGATTTTTCCTCAGAAATAAACTACATGGCAGGTGACAGTGCTAAGTTTAATCTTCATCCTCCTCCTCCTCCTCTTCTTCTTCTTGCCCTTTTTTTATTACATGCAGGAATCTAATAACGTGGACGTAACTCCACAGCTCCCTGTCCTCCGTCAGCAGCAGCTCGCGTGTTTATTAAAAGCCTAATTTAGCATATGCATTGATTAGATTCTTAATTACAGAAAAAATTACCATAGTGCCACAAAAAGTATAGGCTATCTTTGTCCACCCGGAAATAAGAAGATGAATTCCTCTGTGATCACTTTGTGCTGCTCACTTTGGTCACGCACAGTCCTCCTGGGGTCCTTCTGAGGAGCGGCGGCATTAATCCACTTTAATATTAGATGTGATGTCACTTCCACTCTCTTAAACAAAGCAGGGGTCACCCCGCCAACAGTCTGCAGAGAATGGCAGAGATGTTAAACATATGTCGAGGTCTCTTCAGGGGTAATCCTATTTTGCTTTTGACAGGTGAAGAGCTCACTGCGAGCTGGTTGTCTTTTTTACTTGTATTTACATTTTTTATAGTCCCAAGGCCCAAAAATAGATACTTTGAAAATGCACAGATATAAAAGATTTACTCTGTTAAATTCTGATAAAGTTATTCGAGGGGCATCAGAATAATAAACATCAAAATTATTACAATTTCTTTAGCAGTTTTTGAGACTAGGTTTGGCACACAAAAAAAAAGGCAACAGCAGACACATACTTAATACTTTTATCACAGCTCTACTTCGAGTATTTTCACTGTTCAGATATTGAAATTGTGATTAACAGGTACTTCATATTATGGGCCAAGGAGGAACCCATGGACTTTTGGAGCAGACTCGATGAAAGGGGACTGAACATTTTTTCAGTTTCTATTTTTGACATTATTATGAATTTGTATAGAAATGAAGAGAGATCCTTTATGAAAAAGTGCTAATATCTATGCATAGGTGATATGTGGTGTGAATCTAGACAATGAGCCAGATTTTTTAAATCTAAATGGGTATATTTATATATCAAAAAAATGCATCTTCATTCAATTAGTATTAATTCATATTTTGGAAATATCAAAATATGTTATAGGATGATAAAGTGGCCAATCAGCTTTGTTGGCTGTATGTGCTCTCCGAGTCCTTTTCTAGGTTAAAATCCAACGCTGTGGAGATGTTGCTTCCTTTTTCCTTATGTCTATATGGAACATGTGCTTTCTTATGATGAAAGATCGTCGTCACCATCATCAGTGTCAAAGAGAAAAATCCCTGCAGTTGGACATCAAAGGGAAGCAGATGTTCTTTATCATCCTGTTAAATATGAGCGCGACACTCAGACGCTGCATCTGCGTAACATTACAGGTTCGACATAATGTGACACTCACATCAGAGGGCCATCATTTTAATAAAGGCCGTGACATCAACTCAAATTAGTGCAAACAAATTGGGTGATTAACGTGAAGAGAGAGCTGTGAGCAGAATGTCATCCTCAGCTAATGAATCTGTCGCAACCCCGATAACCAATAATCAATCGCAGCCCCCACCGTCTATTAGGCTAGTTGCAGATTGGTGACAGCAGAATAAACACCGGCGTGTTTGTCGCCACGTGTGAGCGTCACGAGCGGTAAAACAAAGTGGCATTTCTGATGTCACGCTAACACACAGCAAATGAGATAATGAAGCGCTTTTAGGCAACTGGGGTGTCGAGTTATTTCCGCTCGGATCAATACGCTGTTTAAAAAAAAAAAAAAAGAAAAGTCAATAAACATATGCGTAAATTGATTCCATCTGCTTATTATCATATAAAACAGCCGGGTAAATATGCAAGTAATTACCGGTGACGCTCCGATATCCGATAAGTTGTGAAAGTGATGCTCATGACTCAACGTTCAATACGTTATTATTTTTTTATCAATAAATTACACAGGAAATTAGTTTTGGAGACTGAATACTTGTGTTATTTGCTCTTTTTTTGTATTTTTTTGAATATTTCCATTGATTCTTACGTAAAGAGAGTATTAAATGTTGCTTTACTGCATTTTCTACAGTTATAATTTGTTCCCATGGATATTCTCATTAATTGTGTTCCTCTACTCTATTTTTCCATCCAGCCGTTCCATGTGATACTTCATCTGACGACTGTGTGTGTCATCATCACCGCCCTCCCTGGCATCCGCAGGCACATCCACACCATCCAGTTCAGCATCTCGGAGATGCCAGCCCTGCGACATGCCATCCTGTCGTCTTTTCCAACCCTAAATCACCGAGGCCCACGCAGATGTTCTCGCCCTAATCCCCCCCCCTCTTGCTCGCACTCCCGTCCCGCTGGAGTTGGTAATTCGATCTGCATGCGAGATGACTGAATCCCCCCCCCCCCTCCGTTCCGTCCAATATCACCAGGGGTGCCACAGTCCCGTGCCTCCCCGTGCTCTCTAACAAGATGAGCTCTTTTTCCATTTGGGCCCTTAATGCCACTCTGGGCTTCATTGTGCAGATCCCTGATGTGCCACAGTGCAATGTGCCCCTGGATCAAAAAACCTGCTTGTTGATCTTGAGATTACTGCCGACAACAGGTCCCCCCCCCCCCCCCCCCCCCCCCCCCCCCCCCCCCCCCCCCCCCCCCCCCCCCCCCCCCCCCCCCCCCCCCCCCCCCCCCCCCCCCCCCCCCCCCCCCCCCCCCCCCCCAAGGCCCCGTCCACCCTCGATGGGGAAACCCAGGCGTGGGATGATATTGAGATGTCTTCCTATCTCTCTCTCTCTCCTGCTTTCTTTCCCTTGCTTTCTACCCGTGGTCGTCCACAAGTGCTCACAGCTGCTGGCGCCACCGTGCCGCTAAGCAGGTTTTAAGACGGGTCCCAGTCGGGCTTTCTCTCGCCCAACCAGGAGGCAGAGCCCTGGATCCAGACCTTTTTAAGTGATCATCCTTGTATCATAACAGATTAAGGGCTGCTGCTGCTCTGGATTAGGCCTAATCTAACCTTTATCCGCTCCCATCTTCACCTGAAACTTACAGCGACCAGGAAGTCAATCGCCCGGGCCCCCGTGATATACAGTGACACTGATCTTCCTTTTCACGCTCTAATTATCGGGATTAAGAAAAACACTTTTGAGTAATTATTTTCACATCGGATAAACATTGGGCTTGCACGGATTTAGCTGAGCTTTCGCCCAACAAGAAGCAGACAGGCTGATGGAGATCCTTCCTAATCAGGAATAACCAACAAACAGGCAGCGGGAGAAAGAAAAAAAAAAGGAAGAACAAAGATATGGATGTCTTTCTTTCATTTAAACGACTGAGGATTTTCACAGCTGAGGACAAACCACACACATAATGCCTCATCATAAGTATATTTACATTTCAGATAAGGGAGACACAGATAAGGGGGAAATTACAGTCGTGTCATGTTGTGTCTTCTCCTCTCGCAGGTTTTTACACCCGAGCATGTTTTAAATTACCACAGATATGTTTTCTTTATTTTATCTTTTTTCTTGCTAATGGATTTGCCAGACAAGTCACACATTTGGAGAATGCTTCTCACTAGAGGAGGGGGAAAAAAAGTGAAACCATGGGAAAAAAGATGACCTTCAGAGCTTGTTTGATATTATATATTATTTCAATCATACACAATTACAAACTGAAATCACATCACAGCACCAAACTGAGGCCCAGATAACCTTTTAAAGGGACAATTCCCTCAGAGGGGCGACCCCTGACCCCGGGCCTGCCAGCAATCTTCCGCAGGATGACTTGGCCGTGGTTCCAGAGGTTACATGCGCCCAACACATACACATGGACACACACTATTGCTCTGCCTCTCATCTTTTTTTCCGTCTCTTTTTGTGTCTCTTACTTTCTCCACCTTGCAAACATGAATGCACCAAACCACAAATTATCATGATCTATTATGCACTTGTTCCATTGGTCGGCATTGCTGTGTAGAAAGGAGGGTCTGTGGTGAAAGAACAGTTAAAAGCCTGTTCTTGTTTTCTTACTAGTTTTGAAACATGGAATTGGCTAAAAAACACTTTTTAGACTTCCTTTGGTAAACAATGAATATTATTTTATTTGAGTTCATTTAATTTAATGGGGTAGAGACTTCCCATCACATTATCATTAAAATGACTACAGTTCAGTCACTAAATACAAAATTCAGAAGATTTTATTTTGGGTGATTCAGCACATGGGATCTCAAATGACACCATAAGGTCAACATGCTGCCTCACAGCCTGTGGCCCCCCCACAAAGAAAATCCACATTTCCTTATATTATTTCTATACAGTATCAAATATATAGTAACTTTTTTGTTTCATGTTCAGTGTCCTCAAGCAGAACCAAGAAATTAAACTATATGTTCAAGCAGAAGTTATCTGTTCTGTTTCTTCTTCCCAAAATAATGAAACAACCCACCCTATAAGTTGACACTTATACAAAGTTGGAGGCTTCACTCCAAACACCACATGCTCAAAGAGCTGTTGGTAATTGCTGCTGTTCCTAATGAGTTAATAGCTGTGACCCATCATGCAACACAAAGTTCCTGCTTTGCCGCAGTTAACTCAGTTTTTTATGAAGCTGATAAAACCTGGGACAAGATGACTAAACCTATCGAGATTTACTGCCGGGCTAATTTCCCGACACTCATCCAGGAAATGACAATCCTGTTCCTCTAAACTCTGATTAATCTCCCGGAGTGTGCGGTGAACATTTCTGTGTTGCCACTAACCCCCCGCTACCCTCTAACATCCCCCCGCTGCTAAAATGAAGACCTCTTGTGTCCACCTGCCCTCTGCCTCTACTCAGAACCAGATGTGCTGCGGCTTTGATGTGGACCAAGCATTCTCGGGTCAGGGAGGGACGAAAACCCCCGAAACTGTCTCGCACGAAAGCCACAACACACGCTGCACTTCGGGCTTTCAGCACAAGTATCATATAGAATTGTGAAAAATGTGAATTCTTTAACTTTATAGCCACTCTGTGATCACTCAGGTGATGAGGGGGGGGGGGGGACAGATGTTCTTCTCTGCTGGGGTAGTGGGTCTGCTCTCAGTTTCCTGTGAGTAGTGGGACCTCCAGACCAGACTAATGTACGGACGTATGAGTTATGGCCATTATTCTATAATTTAGATAAAGTTTCCTTTCAAACGTGCACTGGTGTAGATTTACTCTGAATTATGCATTTCCCATTAACATAATGTGTCTCTGTCTTGATGTCACAAATATAAAAGAAGGCTGAATATGGACTGTGGTCTGAAAACACATCAGTTTAAAGTAAAGTTTATACTTATACATGTTAAACATGATGTTTTTTCTGCTCTAAGACGTAACTGTAACTGTAACACAGCAAATTTCCCCATAGTGACGATTATCTTATCTTATCTTATCGGAAGCTGTCTGTGAATATTTTGAATATTTTTGAATTGACCAAGCCAGACTTCCATCTGAGTCACTGATTTTGATCAAGAAACATTTGTGCATGTTTCCCAAAAAGGTTATATTAGATCCAGAGCAGTTTCAAGTGTTATCTGTCATTTCCTGTTATTTTCACACAGGCACAGCCGACTTTACAACTTTACTCCACCTTCTCCAGCCCAGGTTTGTATTTACATGAACATGATCACAGTTATTTCTTTTAAACTGCAATATAACCTGCGTAATATGTCCAACCTCAGACTGTAGCTCAGGGCGAAGGCAGCATGAGAAGGTGAGTTTACTTGTTTTCCCAAAGCTCTGTTGGAGGTAAAAGAAATCACCCAGACTAGACATGCCACTGGGCAACGCAAAGAGAAATGAATGTATTACTTAGTCAGGAAAGAGGAATAGCTTTGCTGCTTTGTTGGAGCTTAGCGAGTTTGTCTTTGAATGTGGAGCTTTCAAAAGAAAAACGCTTCAAACTAACTGTATATTTAAGGCTTTGTCCCATAACGACCGGTTGTTTGTATGAGGGATGGGCAGGTTTGGTGTGGTGCAGACTTCCTGTACAAACAGGAGGGACCAAACATGTCCAAGGTTCACTGATGATACACTTAAGCAGAGTCAGACCTGACAGCAGCAGCAACCTGCTTTGATCAGCCGATTATCTCACACTGTCGACTCCCTGAACTGATCGGGGAGTGAAGCAACTTTTAATCATTATTTAAATCAATCAATTAATCAACCTTTCACACATTCATGTTGCAGCCACAGTTTAAAATCCAAGTGAGAGATGATTATGACAAATCATTCATGTGATCATTGACCTTTGGATCCATTTTCTAACATTAGGACAATGATGTTTTATTTGTCATGTACCGTTTGTTAACGGTACATGAGTATTTTGCTGTTCATTCTTGTATTCTTACATTTCCCTGGCCAGGGGCCGCAGTAAGCTCTACAGCTAACATGCTTCAATTGAATATAAAGATGGACGACATGACAGCTCGCCTAAAGTGAAGCCAAGGTGTCTCGATTGCCACCTGGTGGCTGGCTGCAGTATAGGTCATAGATCCCCCCCTCCTCCATGTTAGTGGATGGCACATGGACCAGACTAAAAAGACAAATAAAAGTTTGTCAAAGATGGCTTCTGTCATTTCAGGTAATGAATGTCAAAGTGTTATTTTTTCTGGTTAATTTGGTTTTAATTAGTTATTAGATGCTATAAAAATGGAGTTAGGGTTAGTAATGAGACACCATGATTGAGCTGAGACTGTCTCGTGATTGGTCAACAAGATAAACAAGATGGTTTATTTTTATACAGTCTATCGGCTCAATGGTTGTGTTGTGCATGGTCCTTGTTAAATAAACGAACAAACTCAATTAAACTAAACTGATTAGTCTGCTCAACAACTGATGATCCACTGGAACAGGTGAGTTTACAAACTAAAAATCAACGTATCAATTGAGGAGATAAACGTTTTACATGATATTGACAGAAGTGACTGAGCCTCATAACTCATATCTTCCATATTAGCTGGATAGGCAACTGTAAAATGTGCAGCATGTGTATTTTAACTGACATAATGCGAGTGGAGTTATTTTGTCGAACAGAAACACACAGTCATGGTTAAAATAGGATCTAAAAAAGACTTAATTGACGAAATAATAATCTGTTAGCCGGTCCGTTCAAGTTCTGAGTTTCTCACTAAGTTCAACAGCGAGAGGACAAATTACAAACAGGCCGTCTTGTTTAGCTGCTGGTATGTTCGCTGGAATGTGTCCCTTCTGGTGAACTAGAGCGGTAACCTCTCACGAGTCACAAGTCACAAGTCATAAGCTGAAATTAAAGGCGGTTTGTTTTCTCTGGCTGGGCTTGATTAGCAATGGAAACATTCGGCGCACATGCAACATTTATAAACTTTCTTAAGAGCATAAGTGCAGTTTACTTAGTCTCTTGTCACTGAGGCAAAAGGTCAGCGAGAGGCCGATGTTTGGAGAAGCACATTAAATGTTGGTTTACCCCTCAGAGTTATTTTTGAAATGTTATTGACCACAGCTGGCTTCTGTAACGCCGTATAATACAGGGAGATTAAAGCAGGCCTGACGAATTATCGCATTCTACCGTCCTGTAGCACTTCACATGAAACATAGTAGCCTATAGCGGTCTATACACGGAGAAGGAAGAGAGTGATGGCCATAAATCTAAAAATAAAATAATTTACTAAAATATATGTTAGAATGGACAGTGTAGAAGCACAATAAAGACTCAATAAAAAAAGATATAACAAGTGTTAATTACCACAAGAAGATGAGGAAGGACTTTCATCAGGTTGTCAGACAGATGTTCTAACAGATGTTCGCAGATACAAATATTTTATCACGTAGGATAATACAATATAACGTATACAGGCCAGTAAGTATGATGTTTACTATATTTACTATATAACTATATAGATCATATAGATATGAGGGAATTATGGAATTTATTTGTCTAATCTTAATCAATAACAATTATTTCAGTGACTTAGTGTTATATATTTTAATTAAGTTGAAGGTGACCGGTCAAAAGTCATAGAGCAGAAAATGACTTTGACTGATTTGATGGTCAACATGAAGAACCAGTGACTGCAGGGGTCCATGTTGAGTGTTACCCTCTAATATATCTGACTGTTTTGTAAAACCTATACACAATGTTAAATCATTCAAAATTATGTTATTCCAAAACAAAATTTGGGCCAAATACAAGTTCACATTCGTTTGTTGACACATGAATTTAAATCTAAGTAAAGTTTTATGAAAAAAAAGAAGGGTTTTGATTTGAATATGGAAAAGAGTAACCATAAACCTGAGAGTAAAAAACAAGGGTCACCATATTGCCAGGAGGGCTAAAAGAAATGAAATCTTGAGAATAGAACATATGACCTATAAGGGAATTGCTTATTTCACCATAACAAACTTAACTAAACGGTTACTTATGGATTTCTTGAAAGAAATTAAAACTTGGGGGCCATAAATTAAAAAAAAAGAGTTGCCAGAAAGAGGAGATCTAACTTCATCCTCTTTAGAAAAGATAATCACAGAAAATATCGGATCTGAGGATTTCAGAATAAAAAGGGTCGAGCTTTTGAATACCGATGCAGACGGAGGAGCAACTACAGCATCTGAGTCAGAAACTGCAGCCACATGAGTCATGTGACATTGTGAAAAGTCTCATCATCTTTCCTCAGATTAAAGTGTCTGACGTTGTAAGAAGTGTCATACGTCTTCAATAGAAGCTGGAAAATGTTTATAACTGGGTGTAATCCAGGGGTCACGATGCAGAAGAGTCCCAATGCTTCCTCAGTCCTATAACTTTGTGTGTGTTTTACATCTGAACCAAGAGATGCGATAAGAAAAAGACACAAATCCGTGAATGTGCTACACTGAATGTAGAATGAAAACATCAACAGTGCATCACAGAGTCTCGCTGCGTCGTCTCCTGCGTTCCCCCACATCCATCTGTCACATGTCCCACAGCGAGGTCCACTCAGCTCCAGCAGTAATTTGATTTTGTCATTGACGATGACAATGATGGAGATGGAGATAATCCCCACTATGCATTCACAATGGAATATTTCCCAGTAGCCTCTATTGATCGGTACTGTTATTTGCCAAGCGGATCAGTGTGATAATTAAAAACTAAACACATTTAGCATCCGACTTCCAGACTTTTATTACCTCTGATATTTCAGCAGGAAAAAGAAAAGGTCATAGTCAGGAACGGAGCAGGGGACAGCCGATAGGTCTGACAGGTCCGGGTTTGTTTAGGATATGATGGATTCTAATTTATTGTATAAAGACAGATGAGCTGGTGGTGATGTCTTTGCTACGGACATCTGAAACATCACGGATATGAATTTTATACTAAAATATCACATAAAATAATACTGGATGGAGCTTTGCTGTGTTTGTGATTATTGTGACAGAGTTTCTGTTTTATTCAACGGTGCAGAATAGAGTCCGTTTTGACCTGAAAGAAAGAAAAAGATAGAAAAACTATAATGAGACTATTGTGCATTCAGAGGTGAAGCCAAAACTACCTAAAAAGTTACTCAACTGCACAATCAAATAGAAGTAAGAGCTTGTAATGGTACTAAAACCAATTTGTTTTCGATATAAAAAACAGTATACGCTATTACAGTAACTATCTCCCTACCAAACTACCCGTTTGTCTCATGTTCATCGGGCCTCGCAGTGAACCCGGGACACAAATGCAGTGCATGCAATCAATAAATCACATCTGTCGCTCAACACGTCTAATAAGATCATAACGTCCAACATACTGAGGCTCTAACAAGTGATAACACGGTCCATATGGCAGGAAGCGGACCCGGGTCTCCTTTTCACCAGACCGTCTGCACACAGGACAGAAAAATGTACATTTTAACAAGCTGTTTAATCTTGTATTCAGACTTTATATGGAAATGAAAAATTATGCCCATTCTGTGCTCATGAATGTCCACAGCGACTTATAGACATCTTCCTTGTTTTAAGAATTCCCTCGGTTTTCAGTGCAGCTTTCTTTTCTGTCTTCCAGGCTGAGGGGGGGGTGCTGAGCCAAAGACAAATGGTTTTTCTTGCTGCTCTTTGGCAGCTGGGGCCCTCAATGGCTCCCTGAAGACGCAACACTTAAGAAGCACAATAAGGTGGCAGGGGGCTCTCTGCAGTCCAATCGCACTGAACATGATAGAAGAAAAAAAAAGTCTGTAATCTGGAACCACAGTGGTCTGCGTCGTTGTTACTGGGGACACAACAAGGGTCCGACAGCTCCCCGAGGTCAAGGCATCAGTAAGTTTCATGAGAATCACTTTTGCCTTCCAGGAGAGAAAAGTGGGCCGGCAGTCGGTCCCCTATCATTCCCCCGGACACTGAAGGAGGTGTTAGACGAAGCAATTTGTTTCCGCTGTCACATGATCGACATTTACGAAGTTCCGTCTTAACTGAAAAATGCTTTGAAATGTGGTATCTATACGCGTTTACCCTGCTTTGTAGAAACCTGAGGCAGTTCAGAGAAAGTTTTGCTGTAACTCATGTGTTCCCCTCAGTTCTTATTGCCTGTTTGCAAGAAACAACATCAGACACAAAACCTCATGTGTCGTTCTGTAAAGATTTAATATCCCAGTGTGTTTCTTGAATGAAGTTTGCAGCTGTAACTTTTAAAAGGACTCTGTGTTTATGTTTGGAAACATGCCGGCTTGTTTTCTTGCTCAGAGTAAGATAAGAAGATTGATACCACACGTCCATCCGACCATTAAGATACCATTAGCAGCCTGTTAGCTAAGAACAGAGGCTGCAGGGGAAACTGGCTCTGCCCCAAAAAATCTCAATCGAGCTTATATCTCATAGAAATCATAGAAAAGAGACACTTCAGTTTTTATAAAGATTGAACAAAAAATACATGTCGTCCCCTGCCACCAGGTTCTGCTAAGCAAACTGACTGCAGCCTCGTATTTAAGGGAGAGGCAGGTTATCGACCTTCTCTCCACTTGAAAGTGAATGAGCATATTTCCCAAAACGTCAAGAATATTGCTTTTTACAAGCTCCACTTTATTGTTGCACAAATAAAAACGGGCCAACTCGTTGCCGAGCGCCCCGCGCTGTGCACCGCAGTCCAGCACAAGTCACAAAAGCATTTTGTGTCCCTTATAAATTAACGGTGTGGACACAGGCCCTCACCAGGAGCAAACACAAGCACTCCCCTGGGAGAGGCAATTCAAAGGGAGGAAGGAGGGGGACAGTGCATCAGGCCACTGTGTGGACGGATCAAATCGACCTTAAAGACGATCCAGTGCGAGATGCGGCAGAAATTGATGGCCACGTGTCAATGAGATGGAGACAATGAGTAAATGTCCCAGGGTAGATGTTTGTGCATGGGCATGGCTGAAGTTTACATTGGGCCTCTTACTGTGTGTGCGTAAATCATGAATATCCTCGCGGCCGCCACTGTTTAAGGCCCCTTTGGAGCGATCTCACCTATTTTATTAAGCAATAACAATTTAGAAATTTCAATGGAAGTGGATATACGGCATGCCACTGGAATGGATCCGTTCATACGTGACCGAATCAGATGATGGATGTGGCATTACTAATCAAATTCATTGTGTTAGCCACTGGGGAATTGGGCCTGGAGAAAACAAACCCTATGTTTATGAATTGCTATCAGAAGGACAATTATAGAACAATATCTTAAATTATAAACGCTCATGAACTCAAACAATAACTTACATGAGAGTGCACAGTTGGACACAGACTCTGAAGACATAAAAAGAGACATGAATGATTGAGGATGAAGCCACTAGACCAGTGTCCAAATATGGCCCACGAGACAATTTTATCAGTCTCACTAGACAATTCATAAAAATGAACAAAAGCAAGATAGAAATAAATAAATAAAAAATATTTTATCTGCAATAATAGGAAATCACATAAAATAGACTGAAATGTACTTCAGGGTTGTTGTGGCTGCATCCTCCTGTCAGGTCACAGAAAGGATGAACGAGACACGATAACTGTCAAGAAAATAAAAGACGATGCAGATTGTCGTCCCCAGAGACACTGAGAGACAATTCATTTTAAGCCAGTGTTCCTAGTTTGTGGGGATGAAATCACAGCGATGAAAAAGGCCAAATTTTGTGTTATTACAGCTGGAAAACCTGCAGCTGAACTGGATGAGTCGTGAGGACGAATGTGCTTGGATGTCGTTCACGCTCTTCGGTGAAGTTTGTCCAATAGGCGGCTTTTACAAGACCACATTCTGACAGAGACAGTGTCACACCGGCAGATTTTGTGGTGAGAGAACCAGGAGCGACGAAGCTGAAATGAGAATTTGCCTCGTTGTCACTGCAGAGCTGCGAGAACATGACAAAGTCAAACTGTCAGTTTGTCTTAAAGAACCGTCACAGAGCAGATTATAAATATGGCACAAGATGTTGAAAATACATGACACCACAAGCACAGAAAATCTGTTTTAGCATTGTGAGGTGTACAGGCTGCCAATGTGCTCACAACTGAGGAAAGAAGTCAGAAAACGTGGGAAAAAACACTCATAGAACTTGTGACAGCATATGTAATTTTCTTCAAGATGGAAGTTACCAACTACCTCTCAGAGCCGTACGTCAAACTAGCTCCCAGCTTCACAGCTCTCTGTTTTCTAAAGGGAAATATTTTGAAATGAAGTTAAAGCTGTGGCATCTGAGCGCATCTGGAAACACACTGTGCATTTTTCTTTCTCTGCAAGAAGAAAGGTCTGCGGTGATGTGTGGATATGCTATTTGTAAAACATGAAACGTCAACAAAAGGAACTGAACATATAAGTAAATGTGGAACCATCAAACTGCAAAGCAACATTAGCTCAGAGCTAAGTACAACAAAATCCCACAAATCAAGTTCTAAAAACTGAATGCATGTCCCAACGATTTTCCCAGTCTAAGTACAAGCTACCTCGGTGAGCATCTCTTTTCAAAACCAGTCATTCCAAGAGTCAGACTGACTCAAACCTGGAAAACCATCATCACTACCATCTGACATCAGACGTCTCCCCAACGAGAGGCAGTTCCAGGCAGCGCATGCAAGACGTTAGAGTGATATATGTGATCAATATTTTAATATGGCCCTTGAAGGGTGTTATAAAAATTGAAATGGCCCTTCGTAGAAAAACGTTTTCCACGCACCAGCACTAGTCAATAAAAACAAGAGACACATCCATCTACCTCTCTCATGACTTTTAATACAGTTTGAATCTCACACCTAACGTGGTACAAGTACATCAGAGCAGCACATGGGGACATTCCAGTCATCTATGTTTTTATTTATGATTAATTTATTAGTCAAGCTCTTGTTTTATTATATTTCAAGAGGAGAACTTTCTTAAAATGATCAAATATACTCCAGAGGCTGAACTTAAGTCATAAGGAGAAAATGCAGTGACCACGATATTCTCTGCTGCCTTTTCAACTCAACTGGCTTGTTTAATGAACTGGTCATTTCGGAGGAATCCCATTACAGCCTCACTGGGATTGGAATGCAGAATTTTCTGTGAATGAGAATATGACTCATGACAAATCATCTCTGTTGAGCCAGACGGAGGCAGAAATCAACCTGATTCCCAGATGTGATAGCCCTCCACCCCCCCCCCCCCCCCCCCCCCCCCCAGCCCCCACCCCCATTTCAACCCCCATCCTCTCCCAGTTATTCCTGTAACCTCCGAGACGATAAGGAAATGAAAAAGGATTAGTGGGACTCGGAATCAACGAAATGACTTTAAATGACTTCTTCGGGTAGCCACAGGCCAGGCGCGCAGCATGTTTAAGTTGACATTTCAATTGTACAAGTAATTTGCATTCTATTTGACTCTAAATGACACCTCCATATTAAGGATTCCTGACGGCAGGTTTTTGATTTCCTTAGTTCAAAGATGAGCCCGAGAAACGTGGCTTAATCAAGGTGTATAGGACTCCTGTCAATCTCTGACCAAAAAAAAAAAAGACGGCTAACAAGGTGAGGTCTTAACTTCAATCAGATTCTTAATGTGTCCACTCGTGACACGAAGCAAATCTTCAACCAAATCTTATTAAATAAAGATCACTCACCGAACACATGTATCTGTAAAATGGCAGTCAGGTGAAAATTAGAAAAAAAGAAAGGAGGTGATTGCTTTGAGGTGATCACATGAAGCCGGGGAGAGAGAGAGAGAGAGAGTTTAAATGAGGGGCGATCCTGTTGCTAAGATACTTGGTAATGTCACTGATAACGTATCTATAGCATCTACAGCAAATGTATGTTTTTTAATTATTGTCATAAATAAGTCCGTCAGTGTCCTGAGCACAAGAATCATTCGCATTCACTTCGGAGCAGCTTTGTCTTTTCCTTCTGACAAATAGGATTTTAAGACACAGCACTTGTTAGCACCGAGCCACGTCAGCACGTTTATTATTACCGACAGTGAACAGTGAGGAGTAAAATCCTTTTCAATACACGGAGACAGAACATGATTTCCCAGACTATTAAACCGAGGCGGTTAAGTTAGTGGAACACACTGTAGCTGGGTGTTTTGTTTGAGGTAACGCCGCTGTGGTAATCCTCCACCTGAACAAAATAATACTGGAGACATTAAATGGGATATTTGCAAGGATGAATGTTCATCAGTTGCTGCAGGACGTGTTGTGTTGTGCTGTGTGAGGGAAAGACTTGTGGAGCTTTTTGCCGCATTTCGAATCCAGTGTCTTTCCTTGTTTAAAGTACTATTCGCTTAGTCGTAATAACCTTTGCAATAATGCGTTATGTTTGCATTATATGTGCTGTTAAACCCTTTTTACCTTTGCCATCTGCATTTGTCTGTCTATTTGTTTGTTAGTTAGCAGGATTGCGCAAAAACGTCTGAGCTGATTTACATGAAATTATGTGGAGGTTTGAAGAATGACCATGGAGTGTAGATAAAGATGGACGACTCGTCTCCACTTCCTGCCACCATCCAGAAGTGAAGCCAAAATATCCTGGATACGAAAGCTGCCATCTTGCGTATATTTGGAGCCACCGCCTGTGCAGCAGTGATCGGGGGATGGAGTTAAGGTAGCGTAACACACACTTTGTCAATCGAATGAGATCTACCTAAAATGACAGAAACCATCGCGAATATAATTGTTCATTAAACCTAATCGAGGTAAAAGTTTTAAATTATCGTGATATTCCAGCCCTATGTGTACTTTGGACTTTTTAGTTAGTCAGTGTCCCATCCACGACCATGGAGGAGGCAGCCACCAGGTGGTGATCGAGACGCTCTGGCTTTGCGGAGCAGTAATGTCGTCCATCTTTATAAACTGTCTATGGGCATGATATGGTGAGTATGAACTCTAGAAGTGCTCATCTAGTTGTTGATGTAGCTTAGTTAAACATTTTTTAATTTTTCTGTATTTCATTTCATAATTCCAATGTCTAAACATTGATCAAATTGGTACCATGATCACCTCAGCACAGAGATCTACATTCACCCCAATGACTGTCTGTTATCCTGCAATTTTATCACATGCAAGTTCTTCCTACCGTACTTAACTACACAAATACTTCACTGCACAACAACTCTAAATTTAGACATTGTGGTTATGCCCCCCCACAGGAGCGTGGCAGGAATATTCTAACCCTCAAGCACCATTTCTTCCCCTCCTTTGTAGAGCAGTTGTCACCTTTCTATCTATTTTCTCAAGGTCAGAACATGATAGCT
The DNA here is from genome assembly GCF_009819705.1 of Hippoglossus hippoglossus. Taxonomy (NCBI): domain Eukaryota; kingdom Metazoa; phylum Chordata; class Actinopteri; order Pleuronectiformes; family Pleuronectidae; genus Hippoglossus; species Hippoglossus hippoglossus. The sequence continues at coordinate 22,229,055 of NC_047160.1, forward strand.
GGATGGCCAGACACGAGACAGAGGTAATGAGTTTGGAATGGCATTTAGAGCAGGGACGGGCTCGGGACTCGCACCCCACTCGTCACACTATAGATTCAGAAAGAACAGATAGTGAATATACAGCTCGATGCTTGGTTCAGACTGGAGAAGAAAGAATGTTCATATTATGAAATAACGATATTCCATTAAGGATTGCTTTCGATAAACAATTTACAATCATCATGACAGTTAATGTGAATTTCAGTTTCTCAGTAAATATCTTTACGTATTTTTTATGTGATGGAGTTAAATCAAACATTTCACCAAAGTGTTGTTCTTCCCTTTTATTACCTTCGCCGAGGAGATTACTTGCAGTTTGTTTGTCTGTTAGCAGGATTACACAAAAACTACACAATTGATTTCCATGAAATTTAGTGAATGTGTACAGCGTGACCCAAAGGAAGAATCTGTTAAAGTCTGGAGCAGATCTGTGGGCATTAGGGTTACTACTATTGCTATGTTTTGTATTGTGTTTTGCAATTGAAGGGTACTGAGAGAGAGCATATCTCCACCAAAGCTAAAACCCTGAATGTTGATCTGCTCCAAAATTCAACAGGTTTTTCTGTGAGTCAAGCCCCACCCCTCCGCAAAGTGTGATGGAAACCGACCAACAGACAAAAGAAAAGCGATTTAAAGACTACAAAGGCACAGGGAGAGAACATACCTGCAACGCCCGATCTCGAAATGTTACAGGAACTGAAAACAAATTCTTGGATCCATCCCCATAATCAAATCTGCTCCAAAAGCTTCTTTGGCCCGTACCCGACCCCCAAGTTTCAATAAAATTGGTTCAGTCTTTTATGCAAAATCCTGCCAAGACGCAAACAGCAATGAAAACATAACCTCCTGGGCGGCTTTGCCACATTGACAGGATAGTTGAGCTTGTGTGAAGAGCTCAAGTTAGGTTGAACAAAAGATGTTTGATAAAATGTACAGTAAATGAACTCAAATATGGAGCCTGCCTGATTTCACCGAGGGTACTTACCAGTTTGTTATCTTATAGTGCAACGTTCTGGTGGTGAATGAAGAAAGTTCAGATTTCAACTTTACTAGAATAGACTCAATATGATATGATCTCCATTAAAATGCCATTATGATGGGACTGTCCCATTTGAGGAGGAGTCGGGGGTTCAGCCTGTAAAGACAAGTAATCATATCAGCAAACATCTTCCACGTCATATATCTCTTCTCATGGGCCGGAGCGAGCATATAGAAACAATCATGTTTAGGCCATCCATGAATGACAGATACTTTTCAATTGTCCTGTCAGCAGCACTAAGGGGGGTGGTGGTGGGGGTGGGGGGATGGATAGAGATGTTTTTCCAAGCCTCTTACTGCTCTCAATCTCTGTGCCCGCTGCGCCGCGAGAGGAGTAAAATGCTTGTTTACCCAGAAACCAACAGGCCTCCCTGATTGCCATCCCAACGGTAATGGCCAAGGATGAGGCAGATCAATAGCCATCTGCGCCCCATTCCTGAAGCAATAACATTCAATAGGAAAACCCATTTACTTTTACTTAGCTTTGCTTTATTTTGTTTTACCATAAAGACAGGCCACTTGTGATGAAGATGGGATTTGACTGGACGCAGTTGTGGTTTTAGATCTTTTACTACTGTATTTTTTCTCCATTGGAACGTTGTGAGCCCAATAAGAGACTGAGAAGGTTGAGGTGGTAAATTTGAAGCTAAATTTATATATATATATTTTTTTAAATGGCGGCTCTCATCGTCCGATCATCTCTACTTGTCTAAGTGACAGATATTCCTGGTGTCCTCACTTGACCTTGGAGTATGGACGCCGATGTGGAGCAGCAGCTTTAGTGTTACAGCCGAGCGATGATTGCTGCCATATAAGGATAATACCAATTTATGGCCCCGGGTACGTGTAAAAACACACAGTCATTATCACGAAGGAGAAATCGTTCTTTTATGAAACGCACAATTTTTCCCCGATCGCCAACAAAAACAAGGTCGCAGAGGTCGGGCCGCACGCTGCATTCTGCGTGTATGTGCGTCTCTGTGTGCCAGCACATGCATGTGCGTGCTCTCGCTCTGTGAAAACAGGAAGTTTAATAAGAGTTTGTGTGTACTGCTGAACTTGCCTTAGAGCCAGTACACAAATCCTGCTGCAGTCAGAACAGCCAGCTCTCCCAGGTGAGCCACTCTCCAAGCAAATTACCTCCAGATAGAAAAGAAAAAGATGCTTTACTTGTTGAAAACACTTTTCATTACACTAACGTGCAATATTCACTTGGATATTGCACCTCAGCCCCGTATTGAACCGTTGGCTTCCTCCGCTTCTGTCTCGACAGCGTATTTTTTCCTGATGCAAGGTGAATTATGGTTCGGTATCTTTTCCATTCTGTGGCTGTTGTTTGACTCCATCTACAAAACCGTACACCCGTTCTGGCTGCCCCCCGTCTAACCTTGCCTCTAACTCCAAAGACTTCCCCGAATCCTTAGCAAAGCTTCTGGGAATGATATTTCTTTACTTTGGCACATCACTGACCTGCTCTAGATTTTTTATTTTTTTATTTTTATTTTTCTTCAAATGACGTGATCACATTCATCGTGCACGACCGTGGACAATCTGCCAGACGAGCATTGTCCCTGGTGTGTCAGTCTGACTTCTGTCTTCACGAAGATACTGCATGTTACATTAAAAAACACCACATGAATACGATTCCTTTCACCCTTTCACCCTCTTTCTTAAAAGTCAGTTGTTGCACCCTCCCTGTCTGGACATTTACTTAAGCAGAATATTCCATCTGCTCTTATTGCTTCCAGAAACAAACTCCAACTACAAATCAAATGAAATGTTCAGTTACAGTGAACATCATTGGCGTGTAGGCTGCAGCAATAAAATTTAATTTCAAACCTTTAAACCTGTAGCAGTGTGTAGCACTGCAGTTAAGTCCGCGGGGATTTGAAGAGCTCTCTGCGCGTTCTGTATATTGGCCCAGCTGAAGTTTTCCAAGTATGTCACCAGCACAGTCCCTCGCTCTAATCCTACATTGTGTGAGTATTAGGAGGCCATGTTGATCCAAGTTATCAAATTATACAACTTAATAGAATATATTAAATAATTCTTAAGGTGTTAGGTCCACGGCTCATGTGACATTTGACACTGACTTACTGAGTCTGTTCTTCATATTTAAAAACTGAGGACAACAGAAGCTGATAGATGGAGGATATCGGGAGTATTCATATTGGGATGCATACAAATCTATATAATATGAAAGAAGAAACAATGGGTGGATATTGATACATATGGTGAGGGCACAGTTAAATATCCCATTTAATTTCTATTATAATCAATGTAGGAATTTAAGAGACATTGGTCAGTCCTGTTATAGCAAATGTGGTTCTCATAAGTTGGACATTACATAATTTATCCCCTGCTCATGGACGAGTCAGGGATAAGTAATAAAACATAAGAGGAAGAATTTTTTGTATTTTGCATTTGAAGAATAAAGTCAAAATGTCAATTATGAACTGGAAAACTTTTAAGAATATATCAAACTACTGACATTAGCACTAGATAAAACACATTGTGATATTAGGTATTTGAAGATAATGTGCCCAAAACTGTCTGCTCAGAAGGATTAACCACACAAGCTTAGAAAGATGGGAAACTTAACTTTCAGTCGCTCCTCTAACTGGATTCAATGGACCAGAGGAGTTGACTCTCAACATTTCAACTTTATTCTCAAATATACAAGTTCAGTTTAACTTTATTCTCAATATTGCAACTTTACTCTCTAAATGCAAGAGGACTTAGAGTCTTCCATACCTGTGCATACGTTTACAATGTCTGTAAGATCTGAAAAATCTGCCAACTGTTGAATCCTGCTCACCTTAAAATAGTTTCCTCTACAAAAACGGATCATTTGGGTTCAATAGGGCTTATCCCCAGCATCTTGTTGCAAGACGGTGATATTATAAACAACCATCTTTCAAGGATGAAAAACTGTATATCAGTTCATATAAGGTTCTAAAACTGCTATTTCTCCTCATACCTTAAATTTCCATTTGGAACACGACAGTTCGACTTCCTCTTGCTGTCCCGAGGAATCAGTTGACAGGAGTCGATTTTGACGGGGCAGCTGCTGCTGAGAGGGAATTCATCACCTCACGGGGCTTTACCCTAAAAGGTTAGGAACACTTGCAATTAATCATCGGCACCGCAACGAGTATTGTTTCCAAATTTATCATGATGCCGGGCTCTCGCAGGCAGGCGTGTCTCACATTGTACCATCCAAGCGCCCACAGTAGGAGACACGGGATGTCAGCTGTAAATTAGGTGGCACACGGTGACCGCGCGCTGTTCCAGCTTTGGCTAATCCGAGGCGAGGCGCGCAAAGGACAAAGCAGGACACATTGATCCCGGTGACTTAGGTGCTCAAACACTATTCATGTAATTCATGCTATATCCCCATTTGTGGATGCCATGACTATGTACATTCAGGTGGATGACTCGAGTGCAAATCAGTTTAGAAATGCAGGACATGTCGAGGCTCAGGGCTTCACACAGGAAATGGAACTCCGACTTTTAACAGTACCAGTGTCTTTCATTGACATCGGACCCACATATTATCTGAATTCTTCATACAACATCCCATAATGTACAGTACAGAGACAATGAATCAGATGGGTCGTGTTTAGGGCTGTAACCTAAACCCTGTGGTTACAGGTGGATCAAACCTGACCCATAGGATTTGGAAATCAGGTTTAATGTAAGAGATGCAACAACATTAATATGCAGACTGTTAGCATAGCTTTATCAGCAAGTGAAAAACGATGCTGACACGGTTATATCTAAAATCAAAGGAAGAGATTTGGATTTCGTAAGAAGGACGGAGAGTTTGACAAAAGTCTGACTGTCTGTCAGAAGGAAAGCTGAGACCTGTGCAGGCGAGGAGTTGTTCTCAGTGTTCGAGGGGCTTTGAAAAGTTCATGAATTGCAATGTAGGACTAAGACCTCTGGCTTTTTGCTTCATATTTCTCCAGCAGACGTGTTTGTTCATACTTTAGGCCGTCTGTCTTTTTGTGTGTCTGTGTCTATTCAAGTAATAAACATGGCATATAGTTCTGGAAACATACATACAAATATACATCCTTTGTTTTTGTCTTGTTTTTCTTCTGTGTCAGATATTAACACTTGGGATTCCTTGGTTTTTATGAATGCTTGGATAGAACTGGCTTATTCTAATAAATGATAGCAAATGAAAGTTTACATATAACAAAGAATTGGATGAGATTTAAGATTATGACGTCAAATCGCACAAAATTAACATATCAACAAATATCCTCCCTGAATCATATTGTGTATTTTGTAGTTTATTCATGTCTATTGAATTCATGTTGTCGATTGAAAACTGTCTCTGGTTCTATTACAAGTTCGACGTCTCTATGTAAAATGTCTGGTTCAGCTCATTCAGCTGAATCCAAAATCTCTGCAGGAGCACCAGGGCGGTCGAGGGGTTTAAGTTGGAGACCGTTAAATGCAACATCCTCCGTTTGAGTCTCTCTCTCTCTCTCTTTTCTCATTTCCTGTCATCTCTCAACTGCTGACTCTCTCTCAAACAAAGTCCCAAAAAATCCTTGCAAAACAAATAAAGTTAATTTTCAGATTATTTTGCAACTTTATGACTCATCATCCAAATACTTGTACTCCACCAGTGGCCTTTAATTACACATCTCCTTTTAGCTCGCAGCCATTGTTGCTCATCCCTTTGCTGTTTCTTCGAATTTCTGTCGGATTTTCTCAAATCTATTTCTGGATTACAGTTAGATTACCTCTTTAGTCTTCACCCCCACTGCTGCACAATGTGCTTAACAAGCAAGACACAGTCACGGTGAGATTACACAAGCTTGTATTTCTATTTTCGGACAACGCTGCCTTGAGGGACCAGCATTTTTTAAAACTACCGGTCAGTTCAGAGCTCTAAAGCAACGTAAACTGTGGCGAGAACTGGAGTCAGTTTAATTATCAATGAATGGATTGAAGTTTGATTTAAGTGAGGTTAATGTGTGCGTCTCCGTGAATTCTTCTCTCCACCGTGTCCCATCACTTCCTCCGTCTGCCTCCATCGGCCTTTATCAGCATAAAGCTGCAGAAACAGCTGCAGCCGTCCACCGAGAAGTGCGGGACAGCTGGTCGTCCACACAAACCCCACCACAACATTTTCACGCACACAAACACACACACACACACACCCACACACACATTTCCTCTCCTCAGCCCATCTCCAGTCCTCTTGTGTGTATCCCAGGTGGAATTGGGTTGAACAATGGCATGATGGGAAGGGTGTTGTTCGGCGGGCTCGGTGGATAGTGGAATCCTCCCCAAGGTGACCTCCGAGGGGCGGTGGGGGGGGTAGAGTTGAAGGCTTTGACGGTGTAATGGACTGGTGTCACTCTGACCAGAGATGCTCGGCAGAGTAATGATATCATCTCGATGCTGGAGAGTAAAAAAAACAACCTGCAGAGCAACAATTTATGTTTTTTTCTTCTCTCCTCTCAACTGCTGGAATTGAAAGTTGACACGGTCGTTTTGTTGGATGTATTTACGCAAATTTCACAACCATGAGGCCTTAAAGTCAGTCTAATTAAATCAAATATTGATGTGATTCAATGATAAAAAAATAAAAAAATAAATCCCTTCTACAAACTCACAAAACAAGCATTTATGCATGTTTTTACTGTTTTATCCCTCTTATCGTTTAACTATATACATCAGGTGGGTTGTATGAAATATGCATATGTTAAACATGCATCCTTAAAATACATATTAAAATGTTATGTTTGCATTTATTTAAAATATGATAAGTTGATGTATTTAATTGCTGTTGAACAAAACTACAATTTCTTCTCAACTTTGATTTGTTTTTCCATGAATCAATGTTTTTTTTCATATACAGAAAATAATAGTATTTGAATTTTTTTCCCTGAAAATTACATAAATATAAAAAAATAGCCACCTCAACTTTTTATTTTTCTCTGCTTTTGAATTATTGTATTAAAAGCAATCAAATTATTAAAATTATTAAGTATATCAAAATGACTATGAATTAATGGAATTCAAGCGTACAAGAGAGGGTTTGTATACGTTTGTGCTTCCAATAACTCTTCGGCACCAATTCAGCAGAGGAGTATAATTAGCAGATGCTGAAGCAATATGGTCGGTAAACCTGCCCATCGCAGGTGAAACTGTATGTCAATGAGGCGCCGCAGACTCACACGAGATCCAGACCAGGGCTTTAATTACCTTGAAATGAACCAACTTTGGAAAAAAAAATAAAAAAGCATCTTGAACTTTCATATATATTGATCTTAATTATTTCAGCCCCAGAGGGTTCAACACACACACAAAGTGAAAACAGAGGAGCGTTTCTACCTCTCCCTCCCTCCCTTCCCCCTCCTCTGTCTGACAGTGATTTTGCTCTCTTGGTGTGGAGGTGTTCAGAAAAAAAAAAAAAAAAAAGAGGAAAGGAAAAATAGCCCGGGGCACCTGGCAGAGGATTTGACCTGTTCCCTTGCAGTCGGGAGGCAGAGCGGTAGAAAACGCACTTTTTCCCACACTAGCCATATTCAAGGTTTGCAGGCTGCAGAGGAGAGCGGTGCCCCTATAGGTGGAGAGCTTCATCTCCCAGTCTCAGTATGTAGGTGCGTGCGGCGTGTAACAATCCCAACATTGTGCCGACCCGCCCCCGTCTGCTCTCGGCTTACACGCCCAAAATAAGATAAATAATAATAAAGGGTTCCACGTTTATCAAGGGTCCCGGGGTCCGCCGCGTCACGTCCATTTACCCTCAGTCTTATGGCATCACAGCTAGTCACGCGATGGTGTGTTATCCCCCCCTTGATGATGTATTAAGTTGGATATATAATACGCCGCAATAGATGAAAGTCGCCCATATGAAAACTTTCACTCGGCGTCTTGTGTTTGGTGCATTCAGCTCTGTTTAATACAGAGCTTCCCGTTTCCCAGGCGTGGAAAAACCCGATAGACTTTCCCCTGTTAATCACATTAACGTGGCCTCGTGAGACGCTTTATTCCAGCGACATCAAGACCCTTTATATTTGGAGTTCAATTAAAAAATTCACCGTCCTTCTATGAAGCAGCATAATTACAAACAGTATCTTTATTCTATTGAGGCGAAATATGATTTAATATGGCATAAAAAAATATAATAAACTACTTCTCCGAAGGATAACGTGTATGTCAATCACACTGCAGCTATTTGACAATAACTCATGTTTTCCACAATGGCTCTGGTACCACGGAATAACACTGCACAATAACCATATTTCATCTCCCTGAGAAAAAGGGGCACATGGAATCGCTGACGGCGTTTTTTCCTGCTCTGTATTTTCATGGTGGAGCTGTGCCCGATGATGGTTATGATAATTTGATCTGAGAAGACACAGAGATTTGAACTAGCAGAAAGGAGGATGCAAATCCCTCAGTAAATCCCTACACTATATAGCCCGCAGCCTGCCGGGAGAGTTTAATATCTACTGGAATGATTAAACTGAAAAGGTGAAACCACCATTGTAGTAATAAGAAGTAGGGCTGTGCAACAGGGGTTGGGGAGTGGGCTAATAGTTTGCACTGCAACTCTGACCTCCAATGTAAACACACGATCCACGACGCCGATTCCTCCCACTCATTTGCATCTTCACTCTTTTCCTCCGCTCTTTTCCCTCCGTGATGAAACCCTGAAAATCCAACGTGAGTGGGAAAAAAAATTGGAGAAAGATTGTTTCCATTAATTTACGTTCTTGTTTTTTTATATTTCATGAACTCTACAATAAAGCAGTGCTTCTGCTGCTGGGAATCGATTCACCCGAACCAATAAACAGAAGAACGGATACGTAAAGACATTGCTTGGAAGATTACATGTTATGAGGCGTGATGTTATATATTCAGTTTTGTCCTTTAGTGATTTATCGGCTTATTTTTCCTCAATGAAAACAGCTACACTTTTAGTAATTACAGAACAGAACATCCACAGAAATGACCCGTTGTACAAACTGGGTCAGAGGCCACACAATAATTACTACACAACATTATTCTGAGTGCAGTTAATGTCAGTTTCACAAAGCTAAACAAGGAGGAAATATTATTTTATCATTCCTCCAAAAATATATCTCAATGTTGCCTCTTTCTCAACTGCTGTGTTCAAGTCGATTATTCACTTATTATTTAATCACATCAGGAAACCGTCAGTACCTCGTGTTTGTGGTCGCACTGCCTTGAAGCACATGAGAGCAGCAAAAACTGGTTGATCGTGATTGAACCCCCCCCCCCCAGATAAATAATGCATAATGACATATACCTTCTAATCCCCCTCGTTTCCAGCTCACGTGACAAACTGTGAAAAGCGTGTGCCGGGGTCCTGACAGACAAAATGAGTGGGCATGGTGTCACCGGCGGCTGATTTTCCTCCTGCCAGTCTGGAGGTTTATTCACAGGACTTAACACCCAGGACACACGAGCATTAAGGCTCCGGCACCGAACTGCTGCCGCTCACACCCTCGCATGGGGGTGAGTTCATGTGTCCACACAGCAGCATGAGTTCAGACACTGGCCTTCAGTAATTTAAGGTTCGGATTCTTTTCAGTATATAATTAATTTACTGATTAATCTTTGATGTAATCAAGGTGAATGAGTGTCATAAAATAACAATATAATTAATGATGATAAATAAATTAAATAATCTAAATATTATGAATATCATCTTCTGATGAAGGATTGAAGACGGGTTTGATAAACCAACAGAGCGAGTGGGCCCAGGTCGAATTAGCATCTTTGGGTGAAACCATTTGAAATAGAGGGGCAGGGGGATAAACATGTAAAGGCCTAAGTAACATCTGCACCAACATCTGTACACGTGGCCTCCACTTTCTCCACGTGCAATTGTTAAAATGGCTGAAAAATATAATAAGTTAGGATTAAATAGTTTCTTTCATGTCTGTATCATATTCAGTTATTCCCTCGATATCGTTTTGCTGGGACCTGAACACGTCCCTCGTGAAAAATAGGCGAAGCGACGAAACTCCAGAAGATCCTCAGCTGCAGCAGTAAAGCGCACAACACGCACAATCTCACGCACAACACATACGGGCACTGAAATTAAAACCGAGAGATTCCGCAGGCCGCCACATAACGCAGGCTAACACACTATCCCACGATCAGGTTCCCAAACTAAGTAATAAGGACGTGAACTCTCTTTACACCTTCACACTTCTGTTAGCCCCTCATGGACAACTGGGTGTCTGCAGCTTTCTGCCATTTTGAGTAAAACGACCATGAGAGACAATGAGATTCAAGGCTCCAAAGATCTGGAGTCGATTCTCAGTGGTTCATTTTTTTCACGTAGTATTCATCACATAAACATATTGATAAAAGCATCAGTACAATTCATTTCTTAAGATGTAAGTGCATTATTACATGTATAACCATTCACACATGATACTGTAGAGGCCTTATTTATTTTTTCCTTAACTAAGTGACTTGCTTGACATTTCAAATTGTCCTGTAGGGAAATTATCTTCACTTTGATTGGTTTCTTATTTGGTTGGTCAACAGAATCAAATACCCAGCTGACGCCGCGGCACCCGACTCCACCACACCCCTCATCTAAATGTCTATTAATAGCATTAATAAGCGTGGGCCTTATGAAACCCTGGAGGTTTTTCACTAGAACTGGAGGGAAATCGGATATTGTTCCATGAAAAAGGTCATGGAAGAATTCAAAGTGCACAATTCATCTGAAAGAAAAGTGAGGAGTCTTGTAAAATCCAGCTTGAGGTAGATAATGTTACATATGAATATAATGAAGCTGCACCTGCTAAATATCCTTATTGAACAAAACACAGCAAATTAAAAGCAGCATTATTTTTCTCAACACATTTGGATATGTCATTGGATTGCTTTATAGTTACTTTACTTATTTTTTACTTGTTTTTAATAAAGAAAATGTAAGAAATAAATACTATAGATACTATAACTGTAAAATAAACTATTGAACCACTAAGAATTCTTTAAAAAATAATGAATTACACTCCTTATTTAATAAGAGAAGTAATTATCATTGTGTTACTTATCACTCAGAACTAGTTTTGCCAATTAAGTTTGATTAAAGACAATAAAGTCACGATATTTAAGTGCAAAAATGTAAAACTGTGTCTCAGGTGCCGCTGTTACATTTTAAAAACCACCCCTTTAAAAACACGCCTATGCATTAACCTGTAACACTGGATAAAAATGCATTTTTGTATCTTTTGTGTTATCCGGCTAAAACAGTATCCAGGCACAAACGCAACCAACTTGCAGGGTAAATGCCGACGACCCATTCAGGCTCCATACACAGTAATTCTGCTCGAGCCCCTTTAGTCTCTGCTGGCTAAATCCTCTGTTAGAGATAGAGGCTGGGTTTGATCCCCTGCAGGATCTCAGTTTATCTCTCTTGCAAATCTGCTGCCAGATGACAGGGTTAGCTTTGTGGACTGTGGCTGCCCACGCTCTCCTCGAGATCGACACGATGCCTGCTACCACAGTGTTTCTGCAGTTTCACTCCTCTGGACTCGGGGACTTACACCAGGTTGAAAAGCCGTGAACACCGAGAAGAGGCAATTTATGCATTTGTCTTTGTTATTGCATATTTTCATGAGGTTTTATCTTTATTAATTTTGTGTAAAATTCAAATTTCTATATGATGCTTACCCTGTTATGATTTTTTTATTGTGGAAATTCATGACTTTAGCTCGCAGTTTATGAATAAATCAAAATATATATTTATTTTGTGCTGTGTCAAATATCTCCAATTTGAAATGATGTATAATTTTGCAATGTTTTCTATTAAACACACAATCATATGCCTGGTGTATAGCGTTACCACCGAGCATCAATAAATGTACAGAAGCAGAGAGTGGTTTTACAAACACTGCTCACAGGGATGGGATCTAAAGGAAACAGGAAAAATAAGAAGATGTTTACCAATACGACTTTGGTGTGTGCAGTGCTGTGCGTGCCGCTCAGGCCCAGTTGCTGCAGGAACACATGTGTGTCTTGTGTCATCATTTCATCAGTGCCATGCAGCCAGCTGCTGTTGCTGCTTGCTCATTAAACATTTGTAGAGTCAATACAAATTCCACCACGGCTCCCTTCCTCAGGGCAAACACTGGGAAATACAGTATATAAACGATGCCGCACTCATCATTCACCTTTGCAGAGAATAGAGTCATCTTCCCACCCTGCTATATCAATAACCGAGGCATGGAGGGGGTCCGGGAGCAATCCTCCGCAAGTCATTATGAGCCCACGTCGCCTCCGGCAGATGAGCGGGGTTTGCTGCTGTTGACAGCTCGTCTCTCTGCAGAGAATCGCTGATTATTGTTAAATGTCAATGTGAAATATCAAGTCACTGTGTGAGGGTACTTTGATTGGAGCTGGAGCATTCTCATGCACAGGTGATACACACCAACTTTCTGCAAAACTTCACTCATCCACAGATTCCCAGTCGATTGCCAGTGGAGTACATTTAAATCAGGCACCTTCCTCAAACAGTTTAACACTTACTGAAAGTTTTACTTTTATTTCAGCGTCTAAGAGAAGAAACATTTCTCTCTTTTGATTATTACCACATCTGTGCGGCTAGAGCAATAACTTGACCCTTTTAATACAACAGATTCATTCTCTGAACTTGCATCCTCCCTAAACTTGTACCTGAAATACCACATATGATAAAGTAATGCATTTTACGTGAACAGAAATTTGCAATTAACTCAATAAATGTCTGGTGTCGGGTATGAAAATTATGGGCATAACACGATATTGTACACTATGCATGAAATCATGGCTGAGAAGGCGATATTGGCTTTACACATTTTGCAGCTCAAGCTGGAGGTGAGTTTGAAATGTATTGTTGTTTTAGTCGCAGCTACACGAGTACGCAACATCCAGTTTTGTGGTCAGTTTGCTCTCATTTGCGATTGCAGGTTTTTGTTGGAGAAGATTATCCTAAATATGAAACATGTTTGATATTTACGCTTCCAGATCAAGGAGGCTGCGACTCAATATGTAAACACAGGATTATTTGAGCCGATAATCGGTACCGACTGACCCCTGGTCTAGAACACCTTCGCAATTGTCGAAAGGATCAAATCGGGTCTAAAATCTGCCCGATCATCCTGTAGTGTGCAGTCCTTAGCCTTTGCTTTGCATGAACTCTGATGGTAGGATTGGAATGGGGTTGGAATATTTGTGAAAAAACTAGAGTTCACAGAAGGTTTTAAAGCTGTTTACTAAAGTTCACTTTTCACTCCGTAACAGAATGTGAACTAAAGGTCACACAGGTCGATCACTGTGGCTCTGGGGGCAAATGACTCCAAATCCCTAGAGACTGTTATTGTTATTGTTATTGTTATGTGAGTAGGGGAACTATTGTCTGTTTGAGAAACACTTGATGAAATCTTTTTAGTCACATCAGCAATGTTTTTGAAAACTCATCCTCATCTGCATCTTATCATATTCAGCTCTTCCAAGCCGAGGAATTATAATAAACTTATTATGCATACAGTAGCATATTCTTCTTCAATTAAAACTACTATTTCTACTTTATTACAGAGTTTTTAGGCTGAAGTTGTCCAATAACCATCGTTTATTTCAGTATTTTGCACATTTAAAAGATGATATTATTATTACTGACCTCTTGGACCACGTGGTATGAGCTTCAGCTAACCTCAGCGTGGACTGGGACGAGTGCATTGACTGCTGTGGTGAGTAATCTGGCTACTGGCGTGACGCCCCCGCACTGCGAACGTGAGAATAGCCCGCTGGGAGCAGAGCGCTCTGGGGCCTGCTTATCAAACGTCTCTTCCTGTGATCACAGCGAGCTACAGGCCCTCGCAGTTCACTCTGCAAGGAAGACGTTGCAACGAGACGCTTGTGACATCAAGCCACCGCCACGAGAAACCCTGGAGTCTTGTACACATTACTGCTTTTTAAAAATCACGAGACGTGTGAACATATAAAATGTTTTGTTCTACTTTTTCTAAAGTACTTTCACATTTAAGGCAAATAAAGAGCCTGCCTGATCCACTGATTCCTGAAAGACATCATGACACCTATGACTGAGCCTTTAACATTCATCTTTGCATGATCCATGATCCTTTAAAAACAATTCCGCTCAATTTCTTGGTCGTATATTAACAAATCCTGAAACATTTTAACTCACACAATGCTCTTTGTGATCGTACTTACTTATATAATATAAACAGCTTTAGATAATTAATTTGCAATAGACCTTTCTAAAGGATTTGACAATGTTAATCAAGCTATTTTGCTTTCTAAAATATATAGTTATGGCTTTTATGGAAATGTTTATTCACGGCTCAGTATTTCTGTTCACAATAGAAGTTAATGTTTTGATTGATGGTCAGGAAAGGAAATATAACCTATTATCTATATATCATCTTAATATCTATAATGTAATATTTTCTCTGGATTTCAGACAAATAATCTCATATACTTTTTAAATGCATGAACCTCAAACCAGCGAGCGTATTGTCATTGTTACTGTACTACCGGCAGTTGCGTGCCTCGTCCAGCCCCAGCTCACAAAAGCAAAGTGTGCAAACTCCAGACGTGAGTTGTTTTACTCCCCCTCCACTGACCTCGAATTTCCTATGTCGCAGAGACTTTGAAATCCGGTTTGTTTTCGGGCCCTTCGAAAGACAACACGCACTTTTTCATGGTGTAAATTCTTGCGAGGCTGAATTTCAACAGCAGATATAAATAGTTTCTGTATATTTCTTTTCCTTTATTGCTTATTCGCCTCAAAACCAGTAAAACCAGTTACCCGTTTTAGTGTAGGTGCATATCTGAACAGCAACATTTTATTGTCCCATACTTAACCTCTCTCATCAGTTGAGACAAGATTTAGGAGATACGGCAGAAATGTAACCTTAACATGAACTGTGCATGGACGTATGACCCCCGCGTGGTATGATCTTCCTCTGGTGCAGGACTAAATAAGTCCAATGTGTGCCAAACGATTCCGAGAGAATCAACATTTATCGGACTTATCTGTCCACAATCTCAAGTTTGCTTTTGATCTTATCGCAAATTTCATTAGTGAAACTTAATCAGATTCACAACAGAGGAAACGTGTGATGTAGTGCGGTAGGAAAAAAAACATTGTTTTTCTGCCCAGGGGGTAAAGTTTACACGAAACGGGGTCGTGCGGAGCGAGGTGCCAGAGAGCCAACACTCGGCTCCGCTAAACAAAAGTAAACACGCGGTCCAAAGATAGCTGACGGCTGTCAATCAAACCCATCCCCAGCTGCCTTGGCCTGTCAGCCGTCAGTCTTTTCCCAGGGTTCCACAGGGCCGGAGCCTCCCCGCCCGTGTTTTTAGACAAACAGATCGGATTCCTCCTCAAACAGGCCGCTGCCGTCGCTTTCGATAACAATGTAATAATTCAAAACAAATGATCCGGCCCTTTGATGAGAGCACATTTATGGGTCACAAAGACTCACCCTCACACTGACATCTGTTTGATTTTATCTTCTTGAACTTTATCCCCGGCTGGAAAATTTACTGGCTCTGACCAGAGAAGTGTGTTAAAGCCTGACTAACGCAGGGGCAAAGACAACTGAGACACTGGGCAGGACAGAGCTCAAGGCCTATAACACGTACAGGGCAGTTACCATATAACCCTGTCAAGCACGTAAGTTATATCCCCTTTTCAGCATGGTGTCATGAAACATATTAAAAATCCAAATAATACTGTGAAACTCGCCTGGTAGACGGTCGAGCACCACGAAGGCTTCACAAGAACAAGTTCTGTGCTGTGAGTAAAGTTTTATTCTGATTATTTATTCTGAAAACCTCATTTAAATAGAAATAAAAAAAGTTGGAACATCACCAAAGTTTTTGTAAGAGAGAGAGAGAGAGTTTGAGCAGATTCTGACACGAGAGGATGTTTTTAAACAGGAAAGTTTCTCTGTGATCGATGTCGGTTTAACACGAGTGAGCACAAGCGACGAATCTGTGAAATCACGACTAGTTTGCCCAATGATCCATTTACTGTATGAAGAATGTTTTTAGTATATGTTGCACACGACTGTTGTACGTGACGTTTGTGTTTTCTCCCGTGTTAATAGTATTTTTGGGAGATGTTTTTCCTCACCTTACTCAAGTGTTAAGGACAGAAGATGTTGAGCCTCGTACAGATTGTATATGAGGTCAATTTTTTATTTGTGAACAGGGCCATACAAATAAAATTTGATTGATTGAGTGAGTGAAACTTGAAACATCCATCGTACAGACTCTGCAGTGGACAGAGGTGTAAAATTTTAAATCTGGAAAAACTATGTCAGTCACAAAGATAATTTAAATAGGAATGTTTTCACGTCTGGGAAGATATCTAGAAATTCTACAAAAAAAGTTAGTTCTATATCACAACTGACCTTGATAGGTATAAGAAAACTGCAGAGAAAGCTGCTACGTGGTTATAACATTTGTATTTATTTTCTTTGTGGGATTAGATGAAGCTCTTTCACACCTTGATTTAACCCCAATCGAAACCACTTCCTGTTGTGTCACATTAATCTTTTTCACAGTGGCGGAGGAGCAAAAGTTAGAGCAGAACTTAAAACTAATCACCAGCCGCACTTTACTGGACCGGGTGTGAATCTGAAAAACAGCATGAAACCAAAACCTGGCCCTCTTAATTCCTAATATCAGCACTGCCTTCTCGTGCTTCTCTATATTTCTCCCTTTAGTCGGGGGGGCCGAGGGCGGGGAGGGGGCAGCTCTGCACTAGGCCCCGGCCATGGTCGGAGCTGTATGCTAAAGCCATGCAGGCCCCAGAGATTTCCAGCCTCTTAGATGCCTATAACTCATCCCTAGCCCTGCTTCTGAAGGGAGATTTTCCCCCCTCTCAATCCCAGGCCTGAAATATCCTTTCAAAGGCCGCAGACTGGAGACAGATATGTAGGTGTTTTAGATAAGGTAGGAATTGCATTAAAGGATTTTTCCGTTTTAAAGCTGTTGCCGTCTTTTTTGCCCTTTCCCATAGACTTGAGAGGAGCAGCTGAGAAAGGATGGGAAGAAGGGGTAAGGGATGTGCTTTGGGACGGAGCCGTCCGTACATTTGTGGTCAGTTCACAGCTCATAAAGGACTTGCACTAACCTCAGTAAAAATTGAATAATGTAGAGTGGCTGGAGGCAGCGCAGGAGCCGTCTCGGAGAATACGAAAGTTATTGACCCGAGTTTTGGAGGAGAGAGCCTCCCAGCTCATTGATCTCCGCACCAGCATAATTACAGAGCAGCGAGATGAATCTTCGTGTGGAGGAAAACAGAACAATTCAGAGTGATGAATTTCCGTCGGAGTGACGAGGATTCGTGCCAAACGCAAAACGTGAAATTAAAAGCTCTTCCCCCCCCCGAAACCTCAGCAGTGGGATCATTTTGTTTTGCGAAAGGAGAGCGTGGCCAGAAAGAAACTGTCAGGCTGCAGTGTGTGAACGCGTAAAGTCGATTTTAACAGCAGGTCCGTTAAGGCCCTTTAGGTATGTGCGTAGCAGGACGTCTCCTGTCCCTGCCGCTCTGTTTTATAAGAGCTTATACGCTTCGCTCTGCCATAACTTTATAATTACATGGCCTCCTCTCTTCGCCGAGCCAACTGTGTTTACATTTGCCAGCTTACCGTGCACACGCAGCTCCCCGGCATCCACATGTCACTCTGTGGCAGCGAGCGTCGGACTGGGCCACAGGGAGATTAGACGCCTCGTTCCCGCCGGTGCCTCAGCGTTAACGTTTCCTCACCCAGAAGGCTCGGCTGCTCATTTTTTTAAATCGGACCCTGGCGAGGGGGAATTCCCTCTGATTTTGAAATGAGCTGTTACTTTTCCTTGCGTCTGACTTCATTGATTACACTTAAATTGTTCATTGTCAAAGTTTCCAAAGTTTACCCCAACGTAAACTGAAATATTTGAAATTCAGTAAGAGCCTGAAAAAAGCATTATGACCAGCGGTACGCCCTCTTTTTAATATCATAAATTAAATTGAAAGTTTTTTGGCAATGACCTAAGGACACATGGAATACATGGGGATATTTTCTTGTTGCACTTCTACTCGCTTCATTGTTTCTCAAAGTTTAAAAAAGACTTCACTTCAAGAGTATTTTAAACCCGGGACGTCTTTCGCTTTAATAAACCGTAAATATGCCAGTGGTTATGATACAAAAACATCCAGCCATAAATCAGAGCATCTGAAACGCTGCCGAACTGAGCCTGGATATTTGCTGAAATAATATATCACATATCTCACATTGAGAAAATTACAGACGAGCGCGCTCAGTCGTAGGGAAGGGCGCTAGACTAGACAGGGACTAGGACCCACATGGTCAAAACCCACACATCAGTGGATTGGTAACGGCATGAGAGAGAGAAAAATAAGAAAGGGGAGCAGGGAAACTTGGGGGATGAGAGAGTGAAATTTGCACGAAACAGAGCTAGAAATTAACTGGTGAATGGTTTTTGATTAGAAGCAAAGCGTGTAGTCTTCGCCATCCTCCCTTTGTCTTCCTTAAATCTTCATTTAGAATCTGCGAGCCGAGGACAGCTGTTTTAAAGATCTCTAAGGTAAGTCTGGCTTCATTTCTATTCTCCGCCACAAACACCGTGCCGTGAGTGTGTTTCTTTCTTTCTTTCTTTCTTTCCTGCACCAGCCTCATTGACTCATTTGTTGTTTGGTGGTGTACATTTTACTTATCGAGCAGTGGAGTTTTGTACAGCCTAGGCAGAGATTAAGACAAATTCTGATAAGGACTGGAAGTTGACTCTCAGCATTAAGGAGGATTAATGTTTAGCTCTGTGTGGCAGGGGCCTTCTCAGTGGCGGTGTTTACGCAGTGTTGCAGACCCCGCATTAATCCGAAATTAGTATAAAAGATCAGCTGTGGCCACTGAGGCGAACCTTCACAGGGCTTAGGCCACTAATCAAGTCTCACTTTGGGACAATGAGCGCCTGGAAGGTCAATGAGGGGTCTGGGTTCAAGGAACGAGGAGATTGAGGTGGGGGCGGGGGGGGGGGGGGGGGGGGGGGTCGGGGACTTTTGGTGACCACATGGTTTAATTTAGGTGAGATCCACACACACACGTTTTGCCGCCACAGTGTGTGTGCCGTCTCCCCCTCTCGTCCACCGTTCACGACCACGGTTTGTTTTCATTGATGCTGCAGATGATATTGAGTGTTTATACTTTCACACTTAAAAGACGTTTCTTCCTTTTTTTTCTTCCAGCCCGTGTGAAATTCAACACGAGCATTTGATGTCACACGAGTTTACATTCCCGCCACGCTAAGTATTAGCCCTGTCACATAATTATAATGTGTGCCGAGGGATTATAACAATAAATAGCAGGAGACTATCTAGCTGCTCGTAGCTGTAGAGCAACAGCTCCCGTTCCAACGTAAACCAACAGCGAGCAGAGCCGGTCGGAGAATCACAGGAGGGGTGTCTCCGCTCCACGACTGACTTTCACAGGAAAGTAAAACTGTGTCAAATTGAAAACTAGCAATATATATATATATATATATATATATATTTAAAAAAGAAGATTTTTCCACTGCCAAACTGGTGCTGGCTGGAACAAGAGGCAGCACCACTGAATTCAGTTAGGAAAATAAAATAAAGGAAATATAACTCTGCATAAACCACAGGCCTTGGATGACGAAGACTCGCAAAACTGTTGATATCTGCATTATTTTGTGTTTTTCAAACCACTCACACTGAGAGCGGCCACAGACAAACCTGCGTCCAAACGGAGACAATTTTATTGGCATTTTAAATACGGCCCACCATACGTGCAGCGCTGTAACGCTGCCAAGTGAATGTCGCCGGGGTCCGAGGAGCTCTCCCTTGTAAATACTTTCCAAACTACATCTGTACAGTTCTTACATTATTTATTTATAGGGATTTTATGGGCGCTCGGGCAAATTACAGTCTCCTTGAACGGAGAAACGGGAAAATCATCTCCTCAATCAGGGGATCTTTGGCTCGTGGCGAACTTCAACCCGCGCTCACTTTTTTCCCGCAGTGGTCCCAACGTGTGTGTGTCTGTTGTCCACACATGTTAACAACAGACAAACTACAAATGAAAGGGGAAACGGCACAAAAAAAACAACAGCGACACAGCCAAATGGTAATTCAGGGCATTTGCACCACATTGTGGTGGAAGTAGTTCTCTTCGAGTGCCAGCAGGGTAACAGCGACCCCCCCCCCCATCCACCTACCCCCAAACACACACACACACCCCCACCACCCCCCACCCACCCACTGCAGCCACCCACTGCTCCTGCTAAGATTAGACAAATTAAACACTATTATTCACGTCACTCTTGCAGCTGGTCTTTTAAGTGGTTCTACGTTAACTATCATAATGGTTTGCTTTGAAAGCCGCAGTCTTCTCCTTAATTTACAATATGAAAAAGCACTTTTGGCCGAGTCTGGGTTTTCTTCTTTTTCTGCCTCATGTTGCAGAGGAAAAATGGGTTTTCTTCACACACTGTACTTTCTTGTGCTTCACTCTATGTTCATACAGTGTACTTCAGCTTAAAAAAAAGTATATTTTGTATACCAGTCGTACCTCTGTCTTTACTTTATTTGTTTAAAAGTCAGCTACGATCGTGTCTGTCCCTCTGCACCACCTCATCATTTACAAGAAGACATTCCTGAGTTTGTGTCCTCAAACTGGAGAGTATCTGCCGGACTCCCACATCTGTCCATACGTTTTTAATGCAGACTCCTGTTGGGGGGGGGGAGGATAATGGATGTGGTTTTGGAGAGGGACCTGTGGACTGAGGACGGCCGGTGATTGATAACCTAGTTTCAGACCCATCATCACCGTACAGCATGTGCCGTGTATCTGTGGCAAAGTAGCCCTCCACCCACTGAGCAGCTCCAGATACAGTAGGTGGCGTCCTGTTCGCTGCACTACACTTTAAACCTCCATCACAAACTCATAGCTGCTTCCCAATTAGTAAAGAGTCAGTTTTTAAAGCAGATGATGATAATAATAAATAAATAATGAGCAAAAAGTCTCTGCAAACAATTCATAATCAGGTTTAATAAACCAAATTGCATAAGCAAGGACGTGTAACATCCACACGGCCTGAACCTCAGAGCAACGAAAACATGAACTATCTTTTATTCATCAATTTAAGCACATAACAGAAAGCACACTGCAAGTAGCACAGACGACAATGGAAATGTTTCCGGGGAGACAGAAAAAAGTGATGAACGCGGCTCAGATGTGGTTGTAGAAAACTTCAGTCACTTTAAAACGTAAAAAGCATTTAACGACAAGTTCTTCTCAGCCTGGTCCATCGCTTTTTTGTGTCCCCTGGAATCACTTCCACTGTCGTCTGTGCTACTTGCAGCACTTCTCTGAATCGTGTGTATGTGCACGAGCCTTAGAAGTCAGTGTTCAACCTCGTGTAGCAGCATCATAAAGCTGGGGGACAGTCTAATACACATTTTACACATTAACTAAATTATAGTAATAACAAATACCACTGAGTGTAAATCATCAGCGAAAACCACAAAACACAGATTCTTGCTTCATGATCACACTCGTATGACTCCAGCTTGCGTGTTCTCCCCAAAACCAACTCATTTGAGCCAGTTTCTGGTGTCAACACCAGCACCGGCACAGCAGCTGAGAAACACCCGGCCCGCTCCCACTCGTCTGCTGCTCACATTATTAAAAGCGATGAGGTTTGCATATCAACTTCAAATCAAAGCACCGGGGGGGGGGGGCTGCACATAACAGAGGAGAAAAGCAGGTTGAGATTGCAGGTCTATAAAAATAGTGACATGCTTCCGTGAAACTCGATCACTTTGTCTACAAGCTGCGTACTTGAGCTCCAGGTCACTGAAACACCCCGACGTCTGAGTCTCAGATTTACTGGTGGATTATTACTCCGATGCAAGTGTCTTTAGCAGAGAACTCATAATGACTATCACACTTACACATTCATTCTCAACCATGTATCTTTTCAAAGCAGTTTAACTATATCCCACTAGTTTAGGAGCAATACTTAAAGATTATATTTATGAAAGGACCTGTTGAGATGATCATTTTGGGGGGGGAAAACCCCTGCAGCACTAAATGGATTTCTTGTTTCATAAAACACGGGCATGATTACTGCACAGCACAATTCCTCTAACTTATGAATCAGCCTTGAGAACTTTCTTTTCATTGGTGGGAGCGGCACTCGGTCCACGCAGGGTTAAAAGCTGTGACACATAATTTGAAGACAGCTGTGCGACTCGCTGTGCAGCGTGAGTCTGTTTGTCTGCAGGCGGCTGGTTCTCATCCTCGCCGCGATGATTTACGGCTGACAGATCTCTGTACAGTGAAAAAGAGTCAGCATATAAAAGAAAATGAAAGGAAGGAAGGGAGAGAAAGAAAGACGCTCTTCACATTCACATGTTTTGCATTTCTGCCTGCATGGACGAGGATGACATTTCATTTCTTAGCCCGAGTCATCTCCAAAGGGCTAATTCAATTTGCACTCCAAGCTGTTTCTAATCCTCGCTCCCTTCGGTTTTTTACTCCGTCGTATGAATACCAGAACACTCGCTGTTTGATTGTCTCTTAATGGTGAAATGTTCTGACACAGCTGCTGCCACAGAGCGAGAAGAAAAGGGTCCGTCAATGTCTTACCTTGGTTAATTGGGACAGTTCACTAACTTCTTTGATTATGGTTTTTAAAAATGTCTGTGCAAGTGTTGACTACAAGGGATCAACATCCTAATGAGTGATGCCACTGGTAATTTAACATGGAGTCTGGTCTTGCATGGATCAGAGGGTGGTGCATAAGCAGCACTGCCTGAAACAGATTTTTTTATTGTCAATTGTGCATTAAGTGGCCTGTGCATTGACTAAGAATAAAGATGGACGATGCATCTCCACATCCTCCCGTTGAAGAGAAATTAAGCCAAAATATCCAGATACGGGTGTTGCCATCTTGCCCTTAGAGCCATGATCACATGGGCATGCCAGTCCAATCGTAAGTTGTCAATCATTACATTTCATCGCGTTTTTAAAGCTTCAGTGTATATAATTTAGTGACATCTAGTGGTGAAGTTGCATGTTGCAGCTGAACACCCCCGACCTCACCCCCTTACCTGTGGTAACCTTCATTTGTATTGAAAACTAAAAAGGTTTTTAGTTCGTCCAGTTTGGGCTACTTTAAAAAAACATGGCGGCCTCCATTTTAAGTTTAGTACACATTCTATCCACTAACATGGAGGAGGCGGGGTTTATGACCTGTACTGCAGCCAGCCACCAGGGGGCAATCGAGATAATAACATCTATGGGCCTGTGCAGCTAGCACCGAGAGCAGAAGCTTAGCTCATGATTGCAAGCTATTCCTCTCGTCACCCAAAAATATTTATACCATCTATCTTCAATAATGCGTCTATTTTCAAAAATATGACTCCTACAATTCCCATAATGCAACAACAAATGAATTCCCTGTACAAGTAAACTGCAAATATGTTTTGTAGGAAACTGTGGGTTCTCGTGATGACGATATGTTGGTAATTTACATATTTGGTGAGGCCATCACTACACTTTAACATATACCATCAGCTACTGGTACATTACAGTAGCTGCAGTTTTACAGCCTGCTCTTCTATATTTAAGTGTTGTGGTCATGCATGATCCATTGTGGGCTCAGCGAGGCGCTCGTCATGCCGAGCTACAGTATCAAACAACTGGCACAGACTGTGGCCATGAGAGTTTCTCCACACTGGCCACAGGTTGTTTGCTCTGCTCCCGCCACCAACAGCCCTCACAAGGTAATCCCCGCCCACTTATGTGCAGCATGTGAAACTCATTTTCCTCAGCCGCTCGTCAAATTAGGAAGAGGATTTCAAAGTAGGACATTCATTTTCCTCACTTTCCTGCACAGCTCTTCTGAAATATACAAAATGGGTTGTTTAGCATGCTATGTTTTAAATAGGCAGTAGGCCTACGAGCATTAACAACATTTGATATCTGCTTTTTTCCCCTGTTGGACAGTGTTAATCTACAAACTTTCTTTAGGTAACTCTTGAGGGTTGTGGTGATATTCTTTGTAATTCAGGGAAGGTTGAGTTTATACAAGACAGCAGCTGGGGCCCGACTCCAGTATCTACTCTAGCATTTGGCACGAAATCCTAGGGCACATCATCAGGCCACAAAAGTGAAAGTAAGAGGAGAAAATACTGTACATTTCTCAAGTTCTTAATTTGTCTCTGAGGGAAAATCTCACATGTGCAGTGTGTAAATAAATAAGACAGAAATATCTGCGTTTCCAGCCTCTGCCAAGTAACCGAATACTGGACGTAATAGCAGAGATAAACTGAGAGTCCCTGGCAGTTTAACAGGCTGCGGGAGAGGTTTCTCCTGCAGCCCTGCACGCCATGTCCCCGCTCCACATTTCTATCCATTAACACATCCACTGTGTACGTACTCAATTTGGGTGCGTAATAAGAGGCAGATGAGTCTCGCAGCCACTCCCCTCGCAGCCGGGAGAGACCCTGTAGGGGTTGAAATTTGTCCAACTAAAACCACCCCAACAGGGGGGGGAGCTCTCGGGTCAGAAGCCCTCGAGTTGAGGTGAGCAGACACTCGTATGAGTTTGTGATGAAAACCGCGTGATCCATCATCGCCGGCGCGTTTGTCTGTTAAGGGACCGTAAGCATGCTGGGAGCTCCCACAGGCCTCCACTTGATCACAGTTAATCTGAGCTACATGGGGCACCAGAGCCATCACTCATTATGAAAATAGAGGGAAACGGAGATAAGCTTTCACATTAAATAATTAAAGCAGATCATCACAGGGAGCGATTCAGACAGAGGTAAAATATGATTCCAATACTGTAAACCTTTATTCTCAATATTTACTCCAGAGCATTTAAACTGCAGATCCTGCTCAACACTAAACATATTTAATAAAGCTGGAATCAATATCAATAAGCATATGTGTCTCATGTGATGGAATGTACTATAAAAAAATAATAAGTGATATCCAACAAACAGTTGCCATCTGTTCCAGATTACATAAGATTACATTATGCTTCAAATATGTAGGAAAAAAGTGTTTAATTGACAATTAGCTTGGAAACATTCATTCAAACAAAGCTGAAGATCATATGTTTGATTCATTCACTATATCCACAGCAAGAGCTTTTGAATTTTTTCTCGCATATAATAAAGTCTTTGCTTGACATGACTTGGTTTGTTTAATCAAGATATGATGATATAATGATCAGAACATTTTACAGCAGCAACACATGGATCTTTTATGTGATGGAAATATCGTTTCTAATTTTCATTCATGGCAGTTTTGTACTTTTTGTACTCATCAGGTCCGAAATATACCAATCCTCCTAATAACGTTAATAATAATACATATTACAGTAATAGTGCTATGGAATTACTGTCCTGCCAAGCACCTCTCAGGTCTATTAGTAAACTCTTGACACGACATCACATTTCCACCTCAGGCCAGACTTCAATGAGTTCTTTAAGTAGTTGAAAACTCCAGGTGATAAAACCTTTTCAAGTTCTTTTATTTAAAATCATCACCAATGATCTCACTCCCCTTGAATCCTCTTCCCAACAAGAGCTCTTCTTAAAGAGCGGCACCGCATGTGACCTCCCACTCGTCCCACCGCTCCAGCCCAACGACTACATATAGGCTAGGTAGCAACATCCCAACGTCTCGGAGCCAGGGAGAGTCTGGCTCTGATTACCATGGGAGCTACTGGGCCAGCCTGAGAAAAAAAAAAGTGCTGCTGCTTTAAAATAAATGTTATTGTTTGTCACAGGAAACCAATCTGATTACTGTTTCTCCTCTCATGCTCACACTTAGCGCCGCGCACCGGGGTTGTATTTACGCATGTGGTTTCCATTCCGCCCTGCCCCGCCATTGGAAGAGGCTGGAAACGGACACCTCCTGGTTTCATCTCTATTAAGTCACACTTTGGGGAAGGTTAAAATGAGGCTTGTTTACACAAAGCATTTGGAAGACAATCTGTCTGGTCACATCAAACAATAGATTGGGTTTCTCTGCAGCGGCAGCGGCAGCGGCAGCGTCTCAGCAGTGGGCCAGGGAGAGGGACGACTCCTCTGATAGTCGTGACGTCTGTGTTTGCTCAACTTGACAGGGAAAGTGAGGAGTTGTTAAAGTGCGGAGTGAAGCTATTTTGGGTTCAGCGGGGAATTGGCCATTTTGAGAGTATGGTTTCACATTAGCGACGAGCGTTCGTACGGCAGCATGGTGTGTGTCCATGTGTGTGATTGTGTCTTCAAGTGGAGCATATAGCTGATTGAAAATGGCATCTTAAGGAACCCCTCTGCCACTTTCACTCTGTGCCCTGTATCGCTCCGTTTTCTGTCTTTGTCCCTTCCTTCTCTTTCCTCCTATCACTGTGGGGATTATTGAAACGCGCACACACTCTAAAAGCAGTGCAAAGAAAAAAGGAGTAAAGAGTGCTAGTAAAAAAAAAAAAAAAAGGAAAAAGAATAAAGGGCTTAAAAAGGCATCTGGGAGGAAAGCTGAGAAACCGAGGGACCCATCAGCGGGGTCTGCCAAGGCTTAGAAGTCAGACTGTTTGTTTTGCTTCGAATGTCGACGCGGCCGCGCTCTCTCTCTCTCCCGGCGTAGCTCTGTCCCACCGCGATTCTCCACCAGGCTGCTCCTCTGTACCTCCGTGGGACCCCTCGACTTGACACCCAGCAAACAGGCAAACACCCACCTCACAGGAGGACGTGGGGGGGGGGGGGGGGGGGGGGGGGGGGGGGGGGGGGGGGGGGGGGGGGGGGGGGGGGGGGGGAGGCAATATGTAAATGTTGTGAAAGGACTCAATTAGGAAATTTATCTTGTTTGGAGGGCTCGTAATAGTTTAATTCCAAAAACATGTTTTGTGCCTCCCTGATAATGTCTCACATGTGAGGCTGTGGCTTTCTGCAGAGCGGGGGGTGGGCGGGCGGTAAATGGCGTAGGCCGTGGAGGGGTGGGGGGGTTAGATTTGAACGTGCCTGGTGGCAAACATTTGTTTATGTTTTCCTCCTGGTGCATCGTTTCAAAGGGGCGGCGTGCATGCCCCATCGCGGGCTTCACATCTCCCGCCGATTGGAAACACATTGCAGCGCAGTCCGCACGCTGACACGTCAAACTAACAGTCCTGTCATGTATGAAGCAGAGAGGGAGCATGACGTGATGCACTTTCTTTTTCCTTTTTTTTTAAAGAAACAATAACTTGCGCATTTAATCAGGGAGACATCAGCTCATTTGGTTTCACTTAAACCCACAAGGCGTCCCCCACCACCCCCTGATGTGCTGAAATGGTTTTTTTCCAGGCCTCCCACCACCACCAGTGTGAAGGAATAAACTGTGTGTGTGGTTGTGTCTGCTTTCAAAGATAGTTTCAAAACTTATTTACATGAATGTGTCAGAGGATTATTGAGATTTCTCCTCCCTATGTTTCACTTCTCTTGGAACAGCGGTTCTGAAACTTTTTCTGGCATCTCGCCCGAACCCTCCGAAAAAAAGTTCCCACCCCCTGACCCAAGTATTTTAATCATTCATTAGTGGAAGTGATTAATACGGATGAAAATTGACTTTTAGAGAAATAAAAGGTTGGCACACGTTCAATTGGTTTCAATCCATATTTTACCCCGATAGTCTGATTCCACCCATTTGAGAACCACAGTGTTACAGATAGAGGGAGAAAATAATTAGGAAGAAAGAGAAATGTCTTTATTAATGAATGAAGGCGGCTATTATAAAGTGCATGTGTGTTTCCTGTTGCTATTTATTTTCCACTTTGCCTTTAATTGCTCCCACGAGTTGAGGAACACGACCAAAGCAATGACGAGCAACCTCCTTGAAAAGGCCCAAAAACATCAGAAACTTTCAGTCAAACTCAATTTCCTTTTAATTTCCAACCCCTGAAACCAATTTTATATTTCATTTACAGTACATGGGAATCACATACACCTCCCCACTTTAATTGGATTGTGGGAAAAAAGTGAGACTCAATCTTTTGACATTTCATTAGTGGATGCGTCTCTCACTCCTCTAAATGGAAAGCTGTCATTTTGAACACAATTTAAATTAAAATTAGGAGTTTTTTTGTAGATGTCACATTCACGGAGGAATGACATTTATCCAAGTCCTAAAAAATGGTCATGGACAAGGTTTTTATGAAATGGTGGGAGAAGTAATTTGCTGCTGGGAAGATTATACCGACAGAAACTACTGGATTTGTTTCCCTTCTTCAGGGATGGTTCACTTTATTCTGTGAAAGAATGAAGAAAATACATACACAATATTTACAGAGAACACAAGTATCCGTCTTTAAGCAATTAGCACTAAGTAGATGTAACTATGTATTTTTGTCTGATGAATTCATGATATTCATGATATTTATGCTGTTAACTGTTAAAATCTGTGGTACTGTAGAGTAATAAAAGTCCAGTGTAGATGTTGTTACTCATTGAAGTTGAAGTTATTATTTCTCAATAATTATGTATTGGTTTATTTCAGATTTTTTTAGCATTTTGTTTTGCAGTAAAGCGTCAACTTAACTTCTTAGAAGTGACAAAAATAAAAAATGTTATTGTAATCACTACAAATTGTGATCATAATATTGTTATCTAAAACCTTGCTGGGTACTATATGGAAAATAAATCACATTTAACACATTAAAAGACAATAAAACACAAACACAAAAAAATACAGGAAAAAAAATCAGTTTTTTCTATTACCTGTTACTCACAAGAAATAATAAAAAAAATGTATGTTTATTATATTTTTGATCATATCACCTTTAGTGTGTGTACCACTGCCTACAGACGGTGAAATTGAGACGGACCAGGTGTTGTCTGTGTGAGTCTCCAGTAGCTGACAGCAGTGAGGCGACGGGCAGCACAGGGTGAACATGGTCCTGGGCAGGGTAAGGCCTTATCGCCGCTTTAATTTTTCTCCCCAAGGTGAGCTGGGAAGAGATCAGTGGCACTAAACCCTGGGAATTACCCTAGATATTGGCCCCCTGTGCTCTGCAAATGAAATCCTGCCGTCGGCAGGAAGAACATGGTGGTTAACACTCTGAAAATCAGTTTTTGTGCAGACCACAGCTGGCTCGAAGGGGCTGGAGAAAGTAGTGGAGAAAGTACAGGGAGGGAAAGGGGGAGGAAAGGAGGAGGAGGGGAAGGGGGGTTTGGAAAAAAGAAAAATCGACATTAGTCATGAAAAGAGAAAGAAGGAGGGAGAAGGTTTTACTCTTTGCCTCCTCGATCTTTTATATCTGCTTTTAGATATTGCTCTGCAACAAGTGCCAGTGTAATTAGAAGAGATATTTAGACACATGGAGACGTGGTTCACGGAACAGGCTGGTGATCACGACCTCCCGTTTGTAGTTGTACAGACTGAACCAGTAGTGAAACCAGAACCAGGGTCCAGCTGTCTGAGGGTCTGAGCAGGGGTCTTGGGGCCATGTGGACTGGGTGAGTGCTGAGATAGAAATCAGTCACTGTGATCATAACCTTCACAGTCCTGAAGCAGACCAGCTGTCAAGGCCTGTGATCGCAATCACACACTACAAGCACTGCAGCAAACATTGTGACTTCTTTGATTCAATGTGTCTAATTCTTTTATCATTCTAAGTGATGTTTTTAGGTTTCAGATGTACTTTGTGTTGCTATAGCAACTGCTACCCGTTCTTATAGCAGTTTAAGCAACATGTTAAAACCATCATATTGACGGATAACACGTCTTCACTTCTGCGTGGTAGTGATCGTGGAGTGGAGCCGTCGCATCGAAGTCAAACTAATAGTTCCGCCTGTCCAATCATGAGTCAATCTCAGCTGTCAATCATGACATCTCATGTTTTTATGGCATCAAATAACTTTATTAAATCAGAAATATTAAGATTTGAACGTACATCAGCACCATACGTACAACCAACAATGGGAAACAAATGTACTTGATGTGTGCTGCGATATATATTTTGTTTGTTCCATCTGCAGGAGGTGGACTTCATGACCTGTACTGCAGCCAGCCACCAGGGGGCGATCAACATGTTTTGGCTATATTTTTGAGGAACTGTTTTGTTTTTGTCCATCTTTACAAACATCCATGTTACCAAGGGAATATTGACAATCCTAATTTTGTTCAAACTCTATAAACTTTATTTAACTTGCTAACAATAACATATGATATATAATTTGTTTTCTTTTTGTTTTTTTAACATAGTAAAGTATCTCACGACTTGAAAAAGTATCAACAACTCCTCCAAACGTCAAACGCACGCCACACAAACAAAACTGTGGAGTATGTAGTTATATTTCAACACTCACTCGAGTTAGTCTCCATTTGTCTGCCTCACATAGAAACACACACCCATGTGCTCAGCATGCATATACACACGCCACATACACACACATCATCACCCAGAGACAGATACCCCCCCTGACCCCCCCCCACACCCCACACACTCACACACAGATATTATTTATAGATTCTGATCAGGGTGTAAAACAAGCCCGTCTCTCTTTAGAATACCCCTCGACATATCCTCCCCAAAATAGCAGGTGCCCATCCAGTTAGCCGCGGTGGGAGGATTCAGAGCTTGAAAATAAGTGGAAGGATGTTTACTCAGAGCCAGAATGAAAACAGCGCTAATCTCCAATCAAGTCCAAAAGGCAGATAGTTAGCAAGGAGAACCTAAAAATAACCCAGAGGGTAACAAATTCCAGCTACGGCTGAGCTTAACTTTGATGGTACTATAGGCTGGCCCTGAAAATGATTAGCACTTCTGTACAGTGATTTAGGACACACTGTATATAGATGAACTTAAAGGACATAATATGATGAGCCGCTAGTATCAGTGCATGCTCCACAAGTCAGTGGGATGGAAAGTACACGGAGGTGGGGGGGGTGCTCGGTAAACGAATGGAAAGTTCGGTTTGGAAACATAGTTACGACACGAGTGAATGATGGTGACCTTGGTGATGTTTTAGTGAGATGGGTGTGTTTATTTATTAATACACATTTGTATTAATTATTAATTTTAATAACTAATTATACATATCACATTCATTTTAAGACATTTTCAAGTTATAATTAGTTTTTTCCTGCATGCTGAGAATAAACAGAATATGGACTTTAACGGCAGATTGAAATAATTTCTCAAGAGTAGGCAAAAAATGTAAAACTTTGTCTGCTCTGGCTTCATTTGAAAGAAAATAACATAACATAAAAAGTTTTTTTTGCATTTCAGTGAGTTAATGACAAAAGCCCTTTCAGGCTCGAGCAATGAAATATGAGTGCGATGCCACAAGTATCAAGAGGACGATTACAACTGAAATATGGTTTCCATAATCGTTGAGCTTTTTAATGACATGTAACTGCAGTGCGAGTGTTACTGTGTTGAAAGGGCTTGTTTTATTTTCCTTTGGGTTTTTGTACGTTTGAGAGTTTGCGTTGGCGCCGGTTTCTGTGTTACGGAGAGCAGCACTCCCTGCAGCTGCAAAATTATCTCTCACCATTCATCTTCACGTTTGACTATTTAGCATTAGCAGATATGGGATTAAGAACGAGAACACCACAGTCCTGCGTCTTGAGCCTTGAGAAAAAGGATGCAATAAAAATGGCGATAGTGAGGACTAAATCGACGCAGCTAAAGACAATCTTACTGTAAATCAAAGTACAAAAATATTGTATAATTTTCCTTTGACTTCAAACCTAAGACCCAGATTCTATTGAACTGAAAAAGGAAACAAGGTCATCCTGTTTTGCCAAAGATTCAAATAACGCTGTGTCTGGTTTGAGCCTTTAGCCACATCCATGGCTTATAATCTGCATTTCAGTCTTTAGCCGGATTTCACGTACTTGACAGTGAAATAGTAAATTTAACATGTCAACTCAAAGCATTAAGAAACATGCATCCATTTCCTGAGACTTTTACAGCAGACGGATATTTCAGGTAGGGCAAATAACTCTGAAAATCTGCAGATCAACAGTCACTTTAGACCCATTAGCTGAGGAGCAGTGCTCAACGTGTGGGTTGATTTTCATAATACATGCAGAGTGGAAATTTTGTGCTGTTTTCCAAGTGGTTTTGGAGGGTGTTACCTACACTCTGGCTGCTCGCTGAGGCGTTCCACACATCCTGCCATTTGGCCGACTGTAACTGGCATGTGCCCATGGCAAATAACCAGCGCGGTTGACTTGTAGGTAATGTAACGGGAGGTAAATAGCCCCTTGGATGGAAATTATCAGTTCATAACAATCTTGAAATCGTCACCTTGTTAAAGCCACTATGCATGAATTGATTTGAAGGAGATTTAGTTGTGGAATAAAACCACTTCCCCAACCTTTTGTGTGCTGAGGCAGAAAAAGGTGCACAGAACTTTAACTTTAGAGATGATTAAACAGCAAAAGAGTAAAAATGTGTAAAAAGGATTCGAGTGACACCATGTTTCTCCTCCTGTAGCCTCAGTTTCAGCACATGCTCACAGCAGCTACTCACATCACCTGCATGCAAAAGAAATATTTCAGTAATCCATCTGTAAACAGCCACTTTCTCACCCACGGTGGAGCCAGGACTATTCAGAGAGAGGGAAAGAAATAAAGATGGAATACACCCTTCTAATATCAGTGGTGGCCATTCCAGATCTCAAACACTAGTGCATCAGCTACTAAACAGTAGCGGCTACATACAACCCAAACTTGTTTTTACAGTTTGGCGTTTGTTCACGTTAAATATCTGACGAAGGCTACGACATGTGAGTTAGTGAGAATTAAAGGTGCTGCTAGGCAGATTGGACATAACCAAGCTAGCTCTTTTAGCCTGCGCCCTGTCTTTACGCTAAGTTATGCTAAATGCCTGCTAGAGCTAGGTTTAGATTTAGCATACAGACGTTATAGTGGTATTTTCTCGCCTAACTCTGAAAGAAAACCCCAAAAATGACTTGGATTTCCTTTGAGTAAAATGTGCCCTTTATAAGTTTATAATAAGCATCGAACTTCATTCCTTAATTCGCCAAGAGCCGACTCCAGCGTCCACAAAACCACATTTAGCAGCAGGATAAAAACAAACAAAAAACATAACTCTAACCCTACGCACCTTTAAGATTTATCTTGGCCTTGCCTCGTGTTTCCAGCTGTGGCGGCTTTTGGTGATCATCCTAACAACACATCTGTTTACTGCAGACAAACTGTTGCAGCTATATTGCCACATCTTTTCAGAGACGGCCCTCGAGGAAAATGACTGTTCAGAGCAGCAAGCAAATGTGTAACTTTCGCAAACCACACAGAGCCAGTGAAAGATATTTTTCCCAGAAACAACAGACATCAGCACTTGTTGAGCAGGACGATAATTTACCCAAATGTCAATGTCGAGCTGACCTCCGTCTGAGACATGAACATTTCACTTGCCAAACGGTATATAGTTCTCTGTCTGTCTGTCTGTCTTTGTTTCAAACTGGAAATTCTGAAGTCTCAAGTTGCTCGGCTTGAGGAGTCCACATGGAGAGAGGGCAGACATCATAAAAAATGCCTATCCACCTGTTGTTCTGGCATTGGGGGAGCATTTGAACCCCACCTGCAATTCTTTGTTCTGACAGACTGTGATGTGTGTGTGTGTGTGTGTGTGCGCATGTGTGTATGGATGTGTGCGTCTCCCCCATAAACAGGTGGGGTTCCCCCGCCACAGATATCGAGTTCCCCCCTTTGATAACCCATTACAGACTTCATTAATTTCACTCACTCCAGCCACGCACTCGCCGTCTGACAAACTCGCCGAGGAATTTTTGTATGAGCACACCTCCTTGGGGTTGTGTAAGTTTTACAAGCAGAGATTAACATGTGTGAAAACAAATGAAATTTAACCCTTTATTGTTTTAGGAGGGTGAGGCGGACACGGCGAGCGTTAAAAGAGCGGCCTGCGTTGGGTGCCGCGGCGCTGTCCCCCACGACAAAGGTTTTCGGATTGTTTTGAAAAAACGAGGAAAGGAGGAAGTCTGTGAAATGTACATTTAATCAGCTTGAAAAAAAAATAAAGGATATTTTATTTAGTGAAGTCAAAGAGAAATAGCCAAACATGACAAATCATCTTTTACATATGTATTTCTTAAGCTGTGGAGCCTGAAAACAATACTCTACACATACATCTCCCATGTGCGGTTGTGCCGGGCTAATTTGTGCCTCACTTTGTTTTCTTGACATTGATTGGTTATTCCTGAGCACATGGGACACCCGACACCCCCTTGATTCCAGTTGTGCAATGAGTCATCTCCATGTCTGGCAGATGACACGGTGGCGCGGGGGGTGAACTTGGACCTGATCCGGCCGCATGGAAGCTGCGAGCGCTACGCACCCAAAAACATGTCTCGCATTGTTCCCGACTAACAGGACAATACACGGGATTAGGACGCTGGGTTAAATTTAAAACTGCAGAAGAATGCTTGCAAAAACACAAGGGGCCGTCCAGAGCAGATCTTTTTCCTGACCATGCAAAGACAAAAGATTATGGGCATCGTTAAAACAGATTGTTTGTGTTTTGTGAAATGAGGATAAAACTCACAAAGACACAGTTTTGTGAGGACAAAACATGAATATCAGTTTTTCAGGCCGTGTCTTCTTGCATGAAACTACGTTAAAAGTCCTTTTGGTCGTATAACATCTGCTGCGGACATCACCAGCACCAGCGCCCTGACCGTATTGTCTCCTCGTGAAATGCTTGACGTGGCCCAGACACAAGCTTGACCTTGACACTTTAAAAACAGATGAGGGACAAGTGCTGGGGCATGAACTTGACCCACTGACAGGGAGGAGGAGGAGGACAGAGCTAACAATGCACAGTTTCCAGTGTCGGGACAACAACACATTCATTCTTGGTGTCAATTACCTTTTGGCTCATTATAAGATAGAGGGACTTGTGTTTTTTTGACCACCACTGTTTCAGGATTGACACCGTCCTCTCCTCATGTCTATTTACTCAGTTTTAGATCCTGGAATCCAGCTCCACTGCCGCCTTCCAATAAAAGAAACCGGGCTTGACAAGTATTGATGAGAGAATGAAACCTGCTTTGGTCAACGGGCGAATAGGAGCCACTTGTGCCACATTGTTTAGAGGAGATCCATGTCAGTTATTTTTAGAAAGCCATACCAACCATTTACAAAGGTCCTCATAATGTAGCTACGGGTCATCGCTGTCATTTTTTTTTGTCTGGTTGCTCAGAAGAGCTGCGGCATCTGTTGTTAAAGAGATAATATGGAACAATTCTTATTTCAAATGTCTAATGACGATGTTCTGTATGTTTGTTGACTTGTTTACGTACAATTATCCAAAGTATTTTCAAACCCAGAGGAATCCCCAATCCCCAAAAGAAATGCAAAGTTTCAATTTGGTCGACTTTTAATTGCGTCGTATCAGCTTTGCCCATCTTTAACTTCTGCGGCGAACAACGTACGAGAGTTGATTATGATTCTTCATTGCCATTTGCTGCGTAAAAGGAATAAAACTTTTATCCGTGAACAAGTCTTGTGCCCGAGTCGCGTCAGGTAGATTTTCATCGGAAATGGTGGTGAAGACAAAAACTCCCATGATCCCACTCTGCTTCACGACATCATCACACTACGTCTTTTGTTATCGTTTCTTATTGAGAGGCCCCTAGTGACAGAAGTAACATATTGCACCATCAACTCTGTGGCAAACATGGCTCTGGGCCTGAATTCTGCTCAGACACGCTTCTTGATTTAAACACAAGGAGAGTTTCCTGGAAAAAAAAAAAAAAAAGAGAAAGAAGTTGAGGTATTTTTAGTGATAGATACAGAGCATGTGGATGTTTGATTCCGAGATGATTTACAATGCCGAGGGGTCTATAAATCTATAGCGTTGAAAAGATACAAACATACCACAGAGGCCACTGAGCAGTGGGAGTGGGAAGTTGTGGACAGAGAAGCAAACAAAAAAACGTTTCATCAGGCAATTTTTGATCTTCCTCTCGGCTGCGTATCGATTTCCGTGGCTCACTGTGCAACTTGACTGTATGCAATCTTTAACAGTTCAATGCCATGAAATAGTAGCTGCTCTCATTTAATTAACAAGGTCAATCGTTACCTCAAACAGAGTGAGCCCTCTTCCCCGTGTTATTCTCTTATTGTCTGACGTGGAGCTGATATTAAGGACTATAGGAATATGAGAAAAGGCAGAAAGGAAAGACCTCCCCCACACAAGTGATTCAGTTCTGAGTATGCTGCATACAGACAGCAGGAATTACTGTTGCCTTGTTTGAAAATCATATTGATCTTTGCCCCTTTTGATTCGTATTTTCCCCACTCGCAGCCAAATCCTCCCACACAGGCTTTGCTTTTTTGAAAGATCGCTTTCAGGCCGTTTAAAGATGCCAGCCACGTACCGAAAAATTGTTCTCGGAGAATATTACTTCAAAATACGTATTGATTCCGCTCGCAGAAAATGAAGCATTATGTGGGTGTTGAGTGGAGCAGGGAGATACGGGCGGTGAAAAATGACACTGTGTCATGAGCTATCAGTTTCAGTGGCTCAAAAAGAAACATCTGGTCGGACTCGGCTCCAAAGAACACAAACCCAGCTAAGGAGTCGGCATGAGTCGGGAGCAGACAGCCTTCAAAACAAACGC
Source organism: Hippoglossus hippoglossus (assembly GCF_009819705.1). Lineage (NCBI taxonomy): Eukaryota > Metazoa > Chordata > Actinopteri > Pleuronectiformes > Pleuronectidae > Hippoglossus > Hippoglossus hippoglossus. Next base: position 22,265,836 of record NC_047160.1, read on the forward strand.
CACCAGCTTTGTTGGCTTCTGACACAATTTGCTCGAGGTCTTATTCAGTGCCAGGGCCGGGAGACTTACTTATGATCTCCATGTGCAGAAGCAACTTATTGCAGTGTGGCGGGCCAACATAAAAACTAAGAAGGTGAAAAAGAGAGACGCAGTCACTGTGTATGATAATAGACAACCCATCCTATGAATGTTACATTTTTACCCCTTCGGGCACTGTACATAGTTTGGCTTTAGAGTAATCCATCAACCCAGGGTGAGAAATAGCCTTCTATATTTGGCCTATACATCTTTAGCTTGTTCTCTCAGTGGGTACAGCTGAGGAGACAACTCGCTCCATCAGTCATAACTGCTGGCCCGAGGCCCAGAGTTCCTGTCACTAAAAGGCTTACACCAAAGAATCTTCCCCCCCTCGTTCGTACAAAAGCCAAACGGGTCAAAAGGTTCTCAAATGATTTGCAAAGCCAACGAGGAACAATGAGTTGTAAGACTCTCTAAAGGGCTAATTTCCTTATCTTTTTCCTGTTCTTAAAAACCAAATAAGCCTAAATGTCCAGATCTCTAACAGCACTACAGAGCATGCTCGACGATTTACGACCATCATCACCTTGAAAACATGCAGTCCTGTAAAGTCCTGATCAAACCAGACCCACTTCAGTTCAGTCATTTCTTCTACATCAGCCCAATTTAAAGGCATCAGGCCGCAGAATACGAGCCCCATAAAATGCAAGTGTAAGAGCGGGGATAGGAAAACATTCGGGGAAAGGAGCCGAAAACTGGGAATTGCTTCTGTAACGCTGCAGGGTGACCACAAAAATCTGTGTCTGTGAACCACGTCAAGACTGTGATCATGATTTCACTCCTTTCTCCAGCTTTTCGTCTGCGTTCGTTTACCACCGTGTCAGCATTTTCGCTCCAAATGAAATCCGAAGGCATTCCTCTCTCCGCTCTGCTCCCTTTACAGAGCCCTCATCAAAGCCAGGACGAGAAGACCTCAGCAGCTGATGTACGATTCCTGCACACACATTAAACATCCACAAAACCTAACCAAACTCAGTAATGAAGAGTTTAACACCACCGAGAGTTGACAAAACTATAGTTTAGGTTGGATAAACGTGTTTCTATCTCAACAACAAAACTATTCCAGTGTTTAACACTAAATTTTACTGTGAACTCCGGATGTTTTAGTACATACGGTGGTTTCCTTTCACAGGAAGATGGGTGAGAAATCCAATTAAGCAACAAGTAGCCTGTGGCCCTGAAATGCGATGCAATCCAAAAGCTTGATGAATGTAATCAGAGCAACTCAAAGGTGACAAATCCTTTAATTTAGAAAATTACAAATCCCGGCAACTGAACCAGAATGTACGACTCTAATCATAATCCAATCGAAATAATCTACATCCCACAGTGCAGTTGGAAATTTGATAATTTAACTGAACAGGTTTATTTTCATAACCTGCATCTTCAGCTTATGATGCTACACAGTATAACACTAAAACAACTCTCATTTGAAACCATCGTACGTAAATTTTTAACCTCATTTGATCACTTTCTTCAACATTCAAGATATTTTCATAGATGTCCCAGGGAATCATTCATGGATCTTGAAGGAAATTTGCAATTTGGTGCAACTCCAAATAAGATAGCTTATCTAGAGCTAGTGGATTCAAGACTGGTCTTTACCACTGTAACAAAAAGGGCTATAAACCTGAAACGACCACCAATGTGTAGCTGAGATAATGTGGATTCAGGAGGGAATCAACAGTTTGCATGATGTAAACATCTCCAATAGTTTAAGAAGTATGTAATTTAAAGCCTTGGCGGAGGTATGAGTCTCATGTGACTCTTGTCCATTTTTATCTAGAATAGATCATTGTTTATCTCATGTAATGATTCACTGGTTATTGTTCTCTGCCTCATGAAGACCACTTCACTCTCAGTATGTTCACAATGGCTCCACTAATGTTCTTGGAAGTCTCAACACAGTGAGTGCTGAACACAATTACCAAGATGGAACATATATATGCACTGGCAACAGCGGATACCTTGTGGTCACAGAGCTTCTCCCACAGAACGACTCCGGCTGAAATGATTGACAGATTAAGTTGATATAATGGTGTAGCCATCTCAGGCTGTCTTCAAAGTGCAACTGGTGCAATTTCTGAAGTGTTCAGAAGTATCAAACTCTCTGTGTGTTTTATAAGTCGGGGCAGGACGCCATCCAATACACACTGGATGTTGCAGCAGGGTTTGAGAGTGTGTGTTTTTACACTTTTTAAAGTCCAATTCCCCTGCCTCAAATTTCCATTGGTGCATATATAGTGTAGGCATTCAAGGAGCAAGATGGCGGCGCGTGTGAGTGCAGCAGCTCTAGGATCTCTAGTTTTATGCATCTTCTGGAGTGGCACTATACATTTTGTTGTATCGCCATACAACGACAATAAAGGCTTTCTATTCTATTCTATTCTTTTCAGAAGAGTCAGTCAGTCAGTTGCTTTGGGAATGTTTTCCAGTGCAAATGGTTTGCACCACAAAGCACAGAGAAAATGTTTATCCCTGCAGTAATAGGTGGTGCTACATGTTTGATGATGCAGGGACTATTTGCAGGATTAGTTGCCGAACTACCGTTGCAGACAGGCTAACAGCCAACAGGCCAACCAGCCAGAAACATGATGTGGGAGTTAGACACAACTGCTGTTGACTGAACTAACTTGGTGTCCAGTAGAAAAACAAGGTCACTATTCTAGAGTCTAGTCTTGTAACAGACACAAAGTTTGTGAGAGGGTTCATGCACCATTAAAAAAGGGTTGTACGCAGTAGACAAGTGTAGCTAACATGCTACATTATCCTCCGTATGGTTCCCTTAATGGTCAGCAATGTCATTAACATTAGACTATATCCATTTCAATACATTTTAGTTTTAAACCTGAACTTTCTCCATCCACACGAGCTATCACACACCTGAAAACGTGTTTCCAATGACCATTCACATACACTGGGCATGTGTGTGCCGGTGTAAACAGGAAGCAGGTTGTCTACTCAAACAATGGTGGAAAGTAAGAGCATGGATTTCTTTTCTTGGACCAACGAGGAGGTGAAGTGTTTGTAACACTTTGCATTCACTGCTAGAAGTCGAGTCATGACTGATATGAACCAATCAGGAAGCGAATGCAGTTGCAATTCCCATGGAGTTTTCAAAATAAAACTGGCCCAGCAGCGTTAACCAAACTTCACTGTTTTAGGCACTAGAAAACTCTGAAGTGTCAACGACAGGCGTAAAGGTGTTGATTGTGATGTCTTGAAATACTAAAACGTAGTATTGTGGATGTAGCTTTAGTCGTTGGTGCAAATTCCCATGTTAAACTTCAAAGTTGAGCTCGACAGGGAAGATTCACACAGATCAACTTTGCCCCTGAGAACTAAGACAAACACCAACTTTGGGAATTCTGCAAAAAAAAAATAATATTCAAGGATATACAGATAATTATTTATCTTATGCTTTCTTGTAAAAACCCTGATGTTTATTTATGTCAGAAAGATCAGTTTCTCTTGATCTCAACTGTTTGATGTTTTGCTTTTCTGCTCAAAAGGATATTTCTCTATGATGAACCCAAGCACTCACCACATTTCTGCACTTACTATTCGCTTCTGTTGAGGGAGAGTGAAAATGCAGAGGCCACACATTCATATGTACCACAAGTGTCTGATAATGTTATCCCACTATTGCATCTTCTGCAGCACTTGTAGCAGAAAACACTCGCGACTCTCGAGAGTCCTCATTCTCCGCTTGAGTTGACCGCCACCCAAGCCAAGAGAGGCGGTATGAAGTCATCACAAAAGTCAAGAGCTACTGTGCCACAGAGACTGATGTTCAAGGAGGGAAGAAAAGTTGGCAGAAAAATCAGTGTTGTGTCACTGGAAAGGATTTGCAAGTGGGAGGAGGAAGAACAAGGGGAAGTAGGGAGGGAGGAACTGTGGCTGAAGCGGAAGAGGGATGCAATGGAGGGAAAGAGAGTAGAAGGAGGGGGTGAGGGAAAAAAGTTCTGTGGGACCAAAGTAAAATAAAGACGGGAGCGGAGCAGCGAGACGTGTGGTTGTGGCGCAGGGAGAATGCTGGTGTTGATAGGAGAGGTGAAAGACATTTTGTCTGGCTCCAGACCCAGCTGGTGTCTACGCTGCACCGCTGCGGGTGTCAGATCTTTATTCCGACCCTGGAGACAGCTGGACATGTCAACACCGCGCCAGCCTCAGTTATACCTCCCCACAAAACTCAAGTCATGTGTTTGTGCACGCAGCCGCCCCACTGTCACAACAAGCAGATATCATGTTGACACAGGGTCCCCCCCCCCCCGCCCCCGCTACAATCTTTGGGACTATTTGTCCAACATGCCCCCGAAGGCAATGCTTTCGTTTGTTATACTGCCTCTTCAAAGAAAAAGTATATTTGAAGGAAAGGTTTTACTTTGAAAGTGTAAAATGTCCGCTTGAAAACCAGAAGTCACTTGTGGGATTTATAATCGAACATGACAAGAGCCAAAAAGAAAAGTTATAGAGCGGCTTTCATGCCCCATTTACATTGAAACAATCACTCACTACAGGGGTTTCAAATTCTCCTGAACTGCAAACAGACATTTGAGGGGTTAACCCTCTAACTACAAATCAAACTGGTAGGAAGGCCTTTTTATACGTCTCCTAATGGGTTCCAGAGCAGAGGATGGCTCTCATCTATCGTGTGTGTGTCTCTCCGAAACTCCCATGTCACCTTTAAAACTTTACAGCTCTACATAAAGGAGAGGGCAAACACCAGAGTTTGGAAAAGATGAGAGGAATCCGCTTCCATATCCGTCAAGAGTCGTGATTTCTCTTCGATCCGGGAGCAGCGTCCTGAAGGGGGAGATATATTGTCGGGAGCAGGAGGCGAGTGCGTAGGACTTAGACACATTCCTCGGTAATGAGGTTAGTTCTGGTCTGATAGGTGACAGCGGATGATATGACGGCCTCTGCAGGAATCTGGCAACGGCAGCGTCGAGGTCCAAAAATGATAAGTTCAATTCCAAAAATAATCCAAAAAAACTTAGGTGGCAGATTTGACAACGTGAATTAGCTCCTTGAATAATAATAATAATAATATTAATTGATTTAAAAAAGATAAGAGAATGAAAAATGAAAAAAGAAAATGAAAACATCTGTCCTCTGCCGGTCTGGACTTCCTCCAGTAGAGATTTGATAGATCACTTCTCTGGTCCATGAAGTCTCCCTTTAAAAAAATAATGAGTCCATTTCAAGAGGAAAAAAAACATTTACTGTCTATAAATCATAACGGATCAGGGGACAGCGATGGTTTGGCGAGAGAGGCTACGTTTCACTTTTTCAAAGGGAAGAAAAGGCTTCTTATTTTTTACATCATCGGACTAAAGAGGGTTTGATTAAAAGTTTGCAAGAATAACTACGAGTCCCTTTCCATGATACTGCATTTACTTACTGTAGAAAATGAAAATAAGGAGTTAAAGAGAGGAAGAATTGAAAAGTGGATCTTCCAGTTTGCCCCTTTAAAAGGTGTATTCAGCCCAATATGTTACACCTCCGTCAGGTTTCAGATGTTTTACATATCGCAGCCCGACCTGCATCGGAACTCCACCAGCAGACGTGTTTATGGGAAAAGTGGATGCCTAATACATCTGTGGCATAATGTTATTGAATTAGTTGGGACTTAGGACCAGATACCATATTAAATCCTGTCTTTTCCAGTTCACTGCTTTTGATAGCAACATATTAGATTCCCACATGATATACTTGCGCATCCGCCATCGGTTTTTTTCCCCACCACCTCCAGCGAGGGCGTCGGCGAGGGGGGCTGGCGATGAATAATAAATGAGCCTGAATTTTCTGATGGAATTTCCATTTGTGCTGTGAACAATTTTCAGGAGAGAGGATTTACACTTAATACCTTGCAGTGGCCCCTCCGACAGTGGCTGTTTGTAGCACAGATTAACGGTGAGATCTCCATCTCCTCCGTGGCATGATGTGATATTTGCAGCCATTTAAAGAGATACTTAGTCCGAGGACTCAAATCTTCAGATGTTCCAGCTGAATTAAAGCAGCTGCCCATGGAATAAATATTGGTAAATCATAAGATCTGCAGAATACACAAGTTTAATGCACAGCAAATAAACACATTTTGGCCTAAAATTACATCTTTACACATCTAAATCTTACATGAATACATAAATCTTATTTTTAACACGTATTTGATTGGAGACAAAAGCACAACTTTCATTATTAATACTGTGAGAACAACACTGATACATCAATGACATCATACTAATAACATGGGTAAAACACAATTTACTAGTCCCACAAATAAAATCCAGAAATCTCGACCTGTCTTTCTGTTGTTCCCTTTGATTTTTGTGACAGTCGTTCATCCAATCAACTTTGTGCCGTAGACATCACAGAATATTACTGTTTTTTAATAATTGTTCATGTTTTTATCAAGCAAACATTGAGAACTTTAGCTTATTTTCATTAAATAAAAATGAGATTTGTAGAAGGTTTATTTCTTAGAGTCAGGAAAAGTATTGTTTTGGTATCGATATCCACAAAAAAAATTAAAAGAAATGTATATTTACACTATGGAGGGGATATGTGATGAACATGAGTAAAAATATATGAATACAGATCTTATATATAGTTTTAAAAATTAAATTCTTTCTACATTTTAAATCCATTGCCCAGTTTGAACACTCGTCATAAATGTCCTGTCATTCAAGAAACATTGAAGCATCTTGTCCTTTGCTTGTTAAAGAAACCAAATATTGAGCATGAGCATCGATTCCAGACGAAGAAAAAACAATGACGCGTCAGGAAAGTCCAACCTCATTAGAACAGAGAGTCAAGAGAAAAGGCCGGCACAGTAACAGACGGCGTTTGATTGACAGGTGATCACAACATAAAACCCAGACCCGTCCCTGCTTATCACCCCACATGTCAACAATAATCCCAGACTGTTCCCCGGTCATAAACCTCTGGTGCGTCACCTCCGTGCTGTGAGGTTTCCTCTCCTCACCGACTTGCTTCCAATGTTCAGAAACCTCATCCCACCGTTTCTCTGGATGAAAGCAGCAGCTCGGAACCTCGGATGTAAACGTAAACACGCTCACACGCCCCCGCATGGCACATACTTCCTTTCTTCCCAGCATGGCTCGTAATTGGACGCCTGGATGCCCCTTGCCATCCCTCATTACCCAGCATTCCTCAGGGCTACATGCCGAGGGCGCGACAGAGAGATTCATGTGTGAAGCTGGCGCAGTGGTGGGGGGGGGTCCAGGTGACAGTGATTGATCGGAGTATGATTGATGGCTACAGCTGATTCACTGACTCTGTTTTCAATTGTTGTTGGATCTGGCACTTCTCACCTTGTAAAGTCACTTTGAGTGGAGCTGTGGGATGAACGTGGGCGAAGAGATGGAGGAAGAGGAGGGTAAGAGTGAAGCGTACCGGGGCCGAGAGCTCAGCGCACTGCAATATCTGGCTGTTTAAGAAAGTTAAAACTGATCTGTCCCACAATATTCTAGCATCCAGTCATCACAGTGGGTCAGACAACACGATTTCAACCCGATTATAGTCTGACCCGGAAGTTGTAGGACGTCAGGTGACCCGTGAACTAGAGTCAAAGAAGACGAGCATGTTTGATTTTTTAAGCTTAGAAGAGATGAAGCCACAAACAGATACGAACATGGCGAAGCCAAAGGAGAACGATGCTGGTGGTGTCAAAAGATGGAACTGAGAAACAGAGGATAAGTTCATCAGGCTGTGGCAACAACGCCCCTGTGTTGTGAGGTTTCCTGCAGGAAGTCATTCGAGGAAGTTTGAATGTGGGGTCTGTCAAGTCTCTCCGCGGCGAGAATCTACAGCTCTATAATCACCTAATGTGACGCAGTTACCATCTTAACAAAATATCTTGTAGGCTGACCCCGGCATGTATAAGAAATCCTTCATTCAATACGCCCTGTACTGTCTGTGGAGTTCTGAGAAGAGGATTATACACATATTATATATCAGACACTACATATAAAACGTGCCACATCAACAGCAATAAATACACACCTGCATTTTTACAATAAACACATTATACAAATGTATGAATACAAAATATTTTGTGTTGGCCACTAAGACTTTTGTTTGCTGCTGCTTCTTAAATCAAATTAGTTTACTTCTTGCAGTGTACTATCTAACTGTCTTATTATACTTAGATATTTTTCTTAACTGAAAGTTCATTCATATACATTTATTTTACACTTTGTCTAAATGTTTTTAAATTTAAGGTTAAAAAGTTAGTGTGAGTGCAGTGCATGACGGTAAATATTGCTTGGTTACACCTATACCTTTACACATTTCTTTTCATGATGCATTGTGGGATTCTATCTACATGGGATATAATGATACTCACTGAACACACTGTGGCAAACTCAGTGAACTAGTGAGTGATTTAGGGCCCGGCCTCAGTCTTTTAATGCTCATCTGATCGCACCATCTTACTACTGAACACTGCAGGTAGTGGATTTGCAGACTTTGTTTCACATTACTCAGACTGGAAAGTCTTTTTTTTTTCCTAAGGCAGACATCACAGCACATTTACCAGCTACTATCTGAGCCAGTGGTGTAGGTTGACATGTCTGCTGATCCCCTGCCTTCATTGTGGACATCTTGTGCTTACAGAGGACGATTATAAATCATAACGTCTCCCTGTTTAAACGGAAATACCTATTCTCTCCTTTCAAGTGCCCACGGGTTAGATGGTGCAGTGGCGGTGAACAGGTGGCACCGCTCATTCCTCTTCCCCACCGCTCCGCTGTTTCTGCCGGGAGCCGCATAGCTGACGTCTTCGCTTTCCGAGTTCCTGCTCTGCAGCCAGGACAGAGTTACTTTGTGTCCCAGCAGGGAGGAAACCTATCAGGAGAGCCAGGGAGCTGCACGGCATACCGACAGAGTATGGAAGGACATTAAAGCCTCTTCTGTGGCCTTCTGAGACACCAATAGCCGTCTGCCCTTTACTCCACTGCTGTGGTCCTATAGTGCTACAGTGCACAGGACAAAACGCAGCTGGTTTCAGATGCATTGACGTCTCAGTGCTTTGGTTTGATTTAACTTACAGCTGGATAGAACCAACATTTTTACAGGGGGGGAGGTGGAAACATATTTAAGATACTGATTCCCAAGTACCAATCAGATACCAATGCATTTAAAATAATAATACATATATAAATATATATATTATAAATAAAACAAATACATAGTGAGAATGAATGCCATGGAGCTTCTATTATTATCTTTATGCTTTGAGAGTCATTACTGAAAAATCTAGGAATACACAACAATTACTTCCTTTAAAGAGCTCAAAACTGAAGTACTGCATATTGTACACGTCACCTTTTTACTCGTGGGACTTTCTAGCGTGAAATATTAGCAAATTGCTGACATTATAGCAAACTTTAAAGACATGGCATCACATCGGTACATAGATTTGCGTACTCGCCGATGCCTGGCACAGCATTTTTGGCATTTCAGACGATGATATCTAAAAGAAATGTGTTCTTATGGTGCGACAAATCAGCAGAAATCTGGTGGAGACAATAATCCCAATCATAAGAGCAAATCATCAGTGAAGGAAATAAGAAATATCACAGCCACACGTCATCAAAGTCATTTTAAACTGAACGATGGTGAATGCAGGCTCCTGACGTTTTTAGCTGAGGCCTCCGCTGTTAGACTTTATATTAACAAAAAAAAAAAAGAAGCTGCCCCTCTCTTGTCGTGTACCAGCAGACATGATTGAACTAGAGATGGAGTCTGATCTGATTCCAACTCATTCTTTGATTTGGCTGCTCTGGTTCAAAAGCTGAGGGGATTTGTGGTTTGTATGCTGAGGTAATTGGACTGATATCTAATTGGGTGTCAGGAGAGAACGAAGCAGGCGGGCATGCTAAAAAATCTCCACGTGTGTATGAGCAGAAAAAAGGAGACGCTCTATTCTTTTTTTGTGCCATTTTCTTTGTCTTAAAAATATCAGAATCAACCTTGAAATGTTGAAAAGGTGTCGCTCCTGCCACAGTTTGCACGTCTTGTCCTAATTTGATTCGGGTATATTTCAGGCTTTTAATCATCATCATCTTTCACCAGGTATAATATCGTTTTATAGTTTTCTTTGCGATATATAACATCGAGCACGAGAGCTACACAGAAAAGAAAAATAATCTTTGTGTTGTTTTTCTTCTCTGTGGCCATAGACCAGTTATGGAGTCAGGAGTTGATCGATTTGTTTCCCCTAAAGATCCTCGAAGTTGAGTGGGATTGGTGACAAAGCCGCGGTTCTGTTGATATGGGCCCCCGGTGACCTGGCGGTATTTGAGCTGCCCTTCAGGTCCAGTGATCAGAATGCTTTGTGTTATAGCCATGAGCACCAGAGAAGGGGTTAAGACTCAGTTGGTCCGCAAGGGCCAAGCCTTCAACACACTGGAGGATCTGCGGTTCTCTTTGCGAGGATCATGGACCTACAACCTGTCAACCTCTGCTAAATTCATGTCTCGCTGGCCGATGGAAAATATACCTGAAGCCCACCATTCAAGGGCAGCAAATCCAGTCTGTAAACATTTTATCCTTCAGAAAAAAAAAAAAGAAGAAACGTTTCAGTGTTTCCATCGATATTCTTCCAAAGTTGGAATTTATTTGAAATGGCAGACGTACGATTCTCTTCACTCGCCTCCAGCTTTTTACAGTTTGGTATTTTTGGTCATTTCTTCCTTTTCAGTCAGTTTAGTGTAAATCCACAGTTTATATTCAGAATAATAAGCAGAAAATGTATTTTGGTGATGTTATGTACCAAATATGTGTGGTGGCAGCATACTATGACTTCTAGTACTGCGAAGAAGTGAACGTACAGAGGTGGTTGTTAAATTTAGTGCTTCCCAACCTCAAGAGTCCGATCTTTACACTCGCAGCTTTAGCTTTGGATGATTGTGTTGCTTCCAGGGCCTTTCTGTCTGGAGTTCTGCATGTTCTTCATTAGTTTACTGACTTTTAGGTTAAATGTGGAGGGAATCATGTACATTAAATCTAGATCAACCTCCAGAATAACCACTTCTTCTTTAAGATGTGCAGAAGCATCGTTTCATGCACCCAGAGATGAGAAATAATATCCAAAAGTCTTTATATGTAAATATGTCCACATTCGGCTTGAAAAGCAACAGTGTCAGATGACTGTCTGCTGAATGCTTCAAACTACTTCATTGACAGCAAAATTTATGTCTTTGTGCTGAATATGACAACACAGCCTCAATTATATGTTGGAAAAATACCACAGTAAAAGAAGAAAACAGGTTTTGTTGCATCACTTTATTCATTTCCAGGCGATTTCCACTCAGTCTGCCAATCAAAGAAGAATTAATCTGCTTCTTACAAATAGAAAACTTCAAAAACATCCTCACTTTTTGTATAAAGACACAAGATACTCTGTTTTAAACCACTACACATTTTACAGTTTGGGGTACTTATATAACGATTTTGCTCAGAAACCTCTCAGGTCCAATTTATCAGCTACATAACCTCCCTGTGTTTGGCCTAAACAATCCACCTTTATATGTTCTTGACTGTGAATGTCAGACAGCTCTGTCAAGATACAGGCCGAGTTCACCGGGTCGTCCGCAGCTGAATCTCACAAAAATGGAATGCGGTTCAATAACACACAGATTAATTTTCATAATCAAACTTTTTGCCTGTGCCGTATTTATTGAAGTAGCATCTGAACATGAGGAAAAGAGCAAAGACGGAGACTGTGAAGTCGCCTGGAGTGAGCGCCGGCCCCACCAGACATGCACAATGAAGTCATGTGCACCACCAGGGATGCACAGTTTGCGTGATCCATCACATCAGACATTATCAGTCATGTAATGAAGGCTTTGGTTCCACTCCCATGCTTTCTTTTCTCTCACACTCCTCAGACGGGGTTTTTTTTCTCCACCCCCCCAAATAATAAGCTATCTCATCCCTTTTTCATTACACAAGTATTCCAACGCTGGAGTAGCCTGAAGGTTAGAGGAGCTTTCTTGTGACCGGAAGGTCACCACAGCCTGAATCTGCTAGATTTGCAATGAAAACCGAGGTGGGGGTGGGGGGGTAGGAGGGGGGGTCGATTGAATGCGTACATCACAACCTCCATCAGCGTGCCCTTGAGCAACACACAGTGATGTCATTGGCCCCTGTGAAGCTGCTTTGTAACCTTTTTTTCTTTTTAGTTAAAACTACAAAAACTTCAAAAGCTCATAAACAAACAACTGCACTGCATTTGCAGAAGAAGCTCGTCAGTACAACGGTTGATGAATCTATGTTTAGCAATATCTATAATACCTCTGATACTTAAACCCTGTTAGGAGCATACGTCTCAGGCAAAGCGAGAGGCTGCAGTTGTGCGAAACAATCTGGAACCAGATTTTACACTTCTAATTAGATCTATCAACAACTGGGGCTTTCATGTCAAAGCCAATGTGTTTCCTGTTAGCTGAACACTGTTCGTGACAGCCCTGCAATTAATTGAAACATTAGAGAGACGGGGGAATGCTCCGGGGCTCATGTGGCCTTGGCTGACGCGTCGCATGCACCACAGCCCCCCAAAAGACACGGAAAGCGCAGGCTATCCAGCGGCAGCTTAGCCTAGCCTCAGTGTCAGCGGGCTAGCTTTCCTCCCAGTCAGGGGGAACCAGATGTAACCCGGTACTCAGCATTAGCACACGTATCATGTGGAGGCAGCCGCCACGGAAACATCCTTTTGTGACGAGGTTACCGCTCGGCCGCGTGTGTGATTGTGGAAGGCAGCTCCTCACGAGAGCTACGTTTAGGACGCACATTCCCTGACTTACGGAGCTGTATGTGTGGAGAGCAGCAGGATGGACTCGCAATAAGAGCGAGACCATAAGATAAGAGGTTTAATCTCAGCCACAGCTTGTGTGTCTCTCTTTCAGCAAACATTTGCAGAAGTGACATATGCTTGAAGTATGAAAAAAAAAAAAGAAGCATGAAAGAGTCATGTGCAAGATTCATGTCAGAGTCCTGAGAGAAGATTGGGTTTTTGTTGGTTACTCAAAAGTAACAATTTGCATTACATTACCATTCGTCTGTTTGTGAACAGGATTACACACAAACTACTGAAGCTATTTTCTTTAAAGTTGGTGGAAGGCTGGAACATTGGCCATAAAACAACCCATCAAGTTTTGAAACAGATCCAGGACATTTTTATCACTTTATTCAACATTGTGTTGTCTCTTTTTTTGAAGTTTTCACTGATTTCCCAGGTAACAATTCATTGATCATGATGAAAAACAACAGGCATATTTAGGAGACTGACGACTATTGAGTAATTAAATCTGATCTTTGACTTGAAGTCCTCATTTTCACGTTATGATTAATATCCACAAGTGAAGGCCTTGCGGGCACCAACTACTGTGTGCATCTGTGGCTGCAAAATCTGCAGGCTAAGACTTTGTAAGAACTTTTAAAGACCATCATGAGTGAAATTTAATACCTATGTCAAGAACGACCGACATGAAGGAATATCAGAGTCCCAGAATACTTACACTTCTCCTTATTTGAAGATAAAGCGAAGTAGTCTGGTAGAGAAAAACTCCTCGCAAACTACAGCCAGAGACAGAAGGTATCTGGGTTCCTCAAGGTTTGTGGACTCAGTTGTCAGTTCCACATTGGTCTTGTTTATGGTTTTAAACGAGCATAATATCTGTATGGTTGAGAAAGAACTACAACGCAGACATTTCAAACTATGCATGCCACCAAAACATATCTTAGAAAAATGCAAGCGTGATGGAAGAAGCATTGAACCAATGTTGATGTAATTAAGACCTATTGATGTGATATTTAAACATATTTGACACTTTTAAAATTCAGATTATACAATTTTAGAATTTTGATACATTTTAAGAGTGTGACAGTGTGTGTGTGTGTGTGTGTGTGTGTGTGTGTGTGTGTGTGTGTGTGTGTGTGTGTGTGTGCCGTCGGTTCATTACAATGGAAACTGTCGTGTGACATTCACAGCATGCCAGGGGTCAGCAGCGCCCAGGCTGCAGCGCCCAGTCAGGAGAACGCACTTGGAAACAATCTTAAGTATTATTTATGAGGCCGGCAACTGCGATTACAATGAACTATGACATCACGTAAGCTTGGACCAATAAGCATTTATTTGCAGCAATGTGTCACCTCACACATCAAAGCTGTCCGCCTGGTATTCCCCCTGCGCCTCCGACAGCCTGCAGCTAATTACGTGATCTGATCGCTACACGGGGAAGGTTGTGACTGGATGCTCACCGCTGGGACAGTAAACGTACTCGCCGCTACCTCTGCGACAACAACAGCTGCTGTGCCCTTGAGCAAAGTGCTAAACCCACAACCAGTCCAGTAGCTGCTCATTGGCCGACAGCGGATGAACCGGGCAGCTCCGAGATATCGATTAAACCCTTTTTATAAGGGAGTTGATCATTGGATATTAGGACAGTGGATATTGTTAAACTGATGTTTGACTGACACTTGTCGATATAAAGACAAAAAAAACATGTTACCTCATTTTAAGCTAATTTTTTCCTTTTGTATTTACTGACGAGGTGTAACTGCCACTTCAGAACTTGACTCGCTTTCATAGAACACATCATGCATCGTGTAAAATGGACGTAAACGTAAAGAAAAGTCGCACAAACACTGAAAAACTTTTTTTAAAGAGACAACAGGGCAAAGAAGCAGTAATGTATTTTAAAAAAGATACTAATATTATGTTTATTTTAGTTTTTTAAGTCATAATATTATCATTATCATTCTAAGCTGAATATATCTTATATAGAGCGACACATTTGTTTTACTTATAGAGCCTGGCCTATTTATTGGTTTGCCAATTTAAATATGAGTCGGTATAATCAATTATGCAGAAAAGATGTGCATAAATGTTCACAATTTAGATTAAGAACATTTATTTTTTATATATATATTTAAATTCTATATATACATTTGTATTTGTGTTTTCTCTATAATTGTATACAATGAATATATTTTACATTTTGTGGTTTAACTTAATTTTTCCTCCCTAATATCTGTATCGGCCTCTAAATATCAGCCTCTAGTTAAAAGCATTAAGAACTTTTCTTCTTTGAGAAGCCACTTGACACATTCTTACTGTCAATCAGATAAAACACAAATACACAACAATCGTTTCCCTTTAGCTGCATTGAAACAGTATCACAGTCACACTCTGACTCCACACACACACACATTTGCCCTCTGGGATCAACACAGTCCATCTTTTCTATTCTGCGACTTTAATCTTCACACAACAGTCGACAAAAAAGGTTTGATTAATTGTCATGTTTTGAAATCCCCCTGTGAGGTGAACTCATTTTCAAGTGGAAGAGCGACGCGGCTCCTTTCAGAACGACAAGCACAAACACGACTTCTGTTCGATGGAAGCAGGAAGTTCACAAAAGGGTTTTCAGGTTACTATGCCACCGTCTCCACCTGTGGCATGTGACAGGTTTAAGCTGCTGGTATGTTTTTCTTTTTACCACATCAGAGGGTCGCAGCTCGGTTTTGTTAGACTGATGCAAATTAAAAGAAAGATAATTCCTTGTGGCTGGTCTGGACACCATGTTTGTAGAAATGTAAAAAGGTTGTTGATAACGACGACAGCCATGAAGCTACAAGGTTTTGTTGTGATGCAGCGTGTTGGAAACTTGTTTTTTTGGCTTCACATTCTTCTTTCCAGTAAAATATCAGTTACACGGACCCCATTAAAGAGCAGAGCTACCTTGTGAAACTGAATGATTTCAGTGAAATATTAGTATAAAAAGGATCAATGCTTCATTCAGACTGGACATCATTAGGTTACAAACGTGTTATTGATATCCTGTGTCACCTCATGTGAGATTTATTAGAGACTTGAGACTTTATTCAACTTTAAACCTCTTCATATTAAGGGTCAACGAGTGCACCGTCGTTTTTTCAACTTCGCCGAGTCGAAGTCGATATTTTGACACCAGAAATCTAAAGTAGTTTGTTTGATTTACATTCATACATGGGATATGATGCTGATTTATTTTAGGTGATTTCTGACCTTGGTTATAGAGGAAACGTTTATTTCTGCCATAAGCCTGTAGCATCAATCCATCAAATAACCCCTTAACAAGAAGGCTGCCATGTTTATTTATAAATGTGCATGATCCAGAATCCATCGCTGTGAGATGCTAAAAAGTAAGTATAGAGTAAATCTGTATTTATATTAAAAGCCAGAGGCCTAAAGTGCACTATGCTAACTTGTGCGAAAATCTAAACTGTGATAGGCAACATACTTTAATTCATTACCGAACCAATAAAATGAAATTATCACCAAATTCAATTCATTAACTATCTCACATATGAAATTAATCGTACTCTTATGTCTCATTATAAATCCTCCATCGGTCATTGTTGTGATGCGACAGGTACGTTTTGGTTCTTGGACTAGAACCTAAACATCCATCCCTCTGTGCAGCACTGGTCCGTACTTTTCCTCGGGCTTGTGTCACCATTGTGTTGACGGGAAATCAAAGCGACCGCAGACAGAGAAATAGTGAATATGTATACCTTTAATCCCCCTTATCCTGCTGTTAGGCCAGGGTGTGTCCCCCGGTCTTTTATAATAGTCTGCAATGAGAAGCTTGAGTAAACACAATCAATGGAAGATACTAGCATATGCACCGCAGAGACTTACCAACTCCCTCCCCCCCCCTTGTTCTATTCAACCCTACATATATTCGATTACACACCTCAACCTTTGTGGGTTCCACACAAATTACAATTGATGCAATATTACATGTGGGCACCAATAATAACCATCTCCATCACAGTCGTGGAAAAAAATGATTCTACGATAGGGGTGCCCTCTCTTTTTTTTGTGTATATGTGTGTGCGTGTGCGTGTGTGTGTGTGTGCCGGGTGCTCTTGCATGCTCTCTTACTCCTGGATTACAATCTCTTCATCCATTATTAATGAAGTTAAACTACTAGTGGCATGCTGAATGTGCTGCATGGGAGATTTGCAGCTAATCCAGCGCAAAACAGCCCCAGTCACATAATGAAGGGGAAAAAAGCACAAATGTCAACAGTTTCACACTGGGACTGGATTAGACACCCCCACCTCACCTCTCACACACACACACACACACACCACTGGCACGCACACTCACACACACTGAATCAGTCGCACAGCAAATCTCGCATCCAGCATGAAGAGTTACGAGTCTCCGCACAGCCTCCTCCCTCCGTCACCTTCTCTGTGATGTCTGCCCGCCGGCGGATTAGTGAACCTGGAGTACCGGATCGAGGGAAAAGGCCGAAGAGCTGCTGAGGTCTGAGATTCACAGTCGTGACGCTGCTTCCTAAAAAGAATCCCAGTCTGTGCTGCGTCTCAGTGGTGACAGATCAACTGAGTGGATGTAGACTCTGCGTCAGGGTCTGGTGTGTCACTCGGGGTTTGTCGTCTCATTGTGTTGTGTTGCGTCTTGTGTACAGTGCAGCCGTGCATCGTGTCTCCATGAAAAGCAGAGATGAGCATGAAACACTGGAACTAATCAGAACACATGACATGGGACTAGCATGCTGATTTCAGATTAGCCATGTCGTGCTCGCCCTCCCTCCTTCTGTTCCTCTCTCCCTCTCTCTTTGTCTTCCTTTTGGATACGGTCTTTTTCACATCTGTCTCTTTCTTTTTTAAATCTCTTTGGATCATGCGTGGTATATTCTCCTCTTTGCTTCATCCCCTCCCTCAATTATTTTCTTACCACCAACCGTCATCAATTGGGTCATGTAATTAGAATTTTTAGATGAAACAAAACTAATCTTTCGAAGGTTTTTCTTGAATGTTGCAGTTCACACTATATGTCAACGAGACAGTGAAAGACTAACGCTGCCTTCAGACAGGGTCATATTTAGCATATTTTTACAAGAATGTCTAGATTTCGTGGTTTTCACGACCGCGAACATCAGAAAGTGGTGACATGTTTACAAACATTTTCAGAAAGGGTGCAGGCCATAGAAGTACATTTTTCATCGGATGCTAAGTTTATTTTTAGTCTTACAAATGAGTTTCTTTGTAATGTTACAATACACCTAAACATTTAGATTCCCAATGGTCTCATATTTTCCCTCTGTCGTTATTCCTTTGTATTTCCTGCACTAGCCTGTTAGCTTGCTCCAAGCATTCTGTGAACATGACTTCCGACATCATAGCCACAAGCTGATAGTTGCATTTGAGGAGCCTGAAAATACAGCGAAACAACCCCCATCTTAACAGGAGATTCAGAGACCTGGAATAATAACTTCTGATGTTCCATCTGCACAACTTTCCATTTTCTTTTCTGAGGAATGTTATGTATATAGTTTATTGCTAAATAGTAAATGTTAACATGATGTCAACAGTATTTAGTTTTGGACACTAAATTTGACTTCAAGAGAACTGTTAGTTATTTGTGGTTGAAAACACGGGTGTCAACATTGAGGAAAAACTTATTGTCACATTTAATTAGTGAATTTGTGTGAACGTTGCCTGGATCCGTCTTTCCCTCGATATACTTCCACCTAACATGCATGTCTTTATTTCTTTACACATTTTTACAGGATTGATTAGCACATTTCATCCATCCTCTACACTCGACACTGTCTGGACGAGCCTCTGCCTCTCTCTCCTCCATCTCTCTCCCTCTCCTCATGCCATCCCTCTCTGCCACAGTGGACCAATTAGGCCTAAGCTGATTCCAGTTGTGACCTTTGGGTCCACCTCGGGTCTGCTGACAGGAGAGTTAGCATGTAGCTGAACTGTTTTACATGTTATTGACGGGCTGGGAGGCATCATAGTCATTTTATCACACCAATTTCATTCTTGGCCGATTTCCCCTTAGGCAGGTTAGTGGCAGCTTCCCATTGATTTTTCACGTAATTGATCAGAGACCTGCTTGAGCAATTTATTGGCCCGCTCGCACCTGTGATTAAGGCTGAGGCCGCATGTGTTTATGCATGCACGGACTATTACCTTCCCCGAGATCAAGTGCGGGCAGTAAAAAGCGTTGCCGTGCGGCGCTGTCCGTCTGCGGCTGTCGGCGTAATAAATGCCGTCCTAGTCTCAGGGACATTTTTAATCACGCTTGACCAAAGCCATGTCATGTCCAAAGTCAAGAGAAAATAGCGGCGGGCTCGTCTGACTGACCAGCAATGACAGGAGTTAATGTGCTCACATAAAAACATGGACCAGAGTTTAATTCAAAGTAATCCTTGCTCATTTGAAGCCGCCTCATGCATGGGATTAATATTAGAGCAGTCTGGGGGCCAAAACCACAGTGACATCAGCTAAGCATTTTCTTTGGAAGCCGAGGATGGGATAATTACAGAAGAAGACAAAGACGAAGAGCTGAGTACTTTTTAAATATACACCATGTTCGCCGGGCACGTCGGGAGAAGTGAGGCTAGCCTAACATGCAAGTCATTCACTGGCCTCGCATATTACGCTCTAAACCACAAGCCATGTTGCTGAGTTGGAGTGGTTAGCGTTGGTGTAGCTCATCTCCCTTTGGTACAGTGACAGAGCTGGAATGGTACGGATCAGGCATAAAGCCGCTCAACAAGCTCAAGAGCTATCAAAGAGCCACCCTTTTAATTTGGTTAATTTACAGGCAGCTTTTTCGCTAATAACATTCTTGGAGTGATACTTGACAAATGGAAATACACACAGGGTATTTCTGTCTCGGGAGGAGAGAGACTCGTCTAACGTTCGGTTTCTTTTTTTTTCCCCTCCTACAACGGAGTCCCACCCCCAGAACGAAGCTGAATCCACATGCCCGTTGCTTTATTTCTAACATATTAGCAGCACATAAACTGATTTGTTTAAAGATTTGTGGCTTTGGAAACACCAATTTGACTCCAAATTTTATTACATGGCCACAGAGCGTTGGCCAGACAGAGCGCTCGGCGACAATCACGTGTGGTTTGAGGCTAAAGCTGAAAAGAAAAAGAAAAACCAAGGCTCAGGCAAAGAACACCCCCCGCCCCCCCCACTTCACATCTGCATTACTCAAGCTTCCCGGTGCACCAGAATGATGACCATCTATAAAACAAGGACGGTAAACAGTATATCACTGAATGCTGTGTGGGAAGAAGGAAAAAATAAAAGCTTTAGATTCATTTTAACCGACGGTTCCTATTTGGAATGAATTCTGAAGTCGTGGTGTGAGGTGAAGGGAGAAGTCGGAGACGAGCGCCCTTTAAATGGATTTTTGTTTCATTTTTGATTTGACTGTAATTGATTCCTTGTGGCATGAGCAGGATGCAAAGGCTGTATGATGGAGGAAAAGGCATTTGTCACAGCGAACCATTTCTCCAGAAATTAGGTGGGGTTCCATTTCACAATAAGACTAATATCTTTGCATCACACGGGGTAGTTTAGCATTATACACCCTCCATTTAACAATTAGTATTGATGCAATAGCTGCATTCTGGGAAATGTAAATATAGGCCCATATTCTGGTTGAACATGTGTATTTTCACAATACTGATGTGGCTTTGTGGCCTAAATCTTTGCATTTAGCCACTTTAAATAAGTATATATGGTTTCCAGGCCTTGCAGATGTAAACGCTGCTTCCAAAGGGGAGAAATATTGAGTTTTAAGCATCATATTATGCACATAACCGGTTCTTAGAAGGTTTTAAAAGTGCAGTTTAAAGCTATAATAAATCCCAGAGGAGAATAATGAGCAGAAAAAAGCTGAAATTTCCTTCCAAATAAAAATGTAAAGCAGATTTCTCTCTTCCTCTTCTTTTTTTTTTGCCCTATAGGTTTGGGAGGTTGTGCTAGTGTGGCCAGTCAATCATCTCTCCTCTTTAAAGTGCAGGGCTTGGATGGATGCGTGCTGACGTGCATGAAAGCTGGGAAAGGCTGTTTGAAAGTCCGTGCGTGCTGCTGCAGCACGAGGAGGAAAAGTTGAAAATGTCCAACTGTACTGAGGCTGATGTGCTCGTTAAGAATCAGGAGAGAGCGCCGGCGGAGCAGGTCACCCCCGTTTCTCACATCACAGCCCCATCAGAAATTCTTTCAAGTGTCCTTCTGCGTCGCCAAAGATGACAACGGCGAATCGATAAGCGCTTGAAATGAAAAGGAGCCGCCGGTTTGGCCCCCGAGGCGAAAGATTTCATACCCGCCAGCCTCCTGTGAACTTCAGGCATTCCTCTGCACCTTTCTGCGTGAGAAAGAGGAGGCTCTGGTGTGTGTGTGTGTGTGTGTGTGTGTGTGTGTGTGTGTGTGTGTGTGTGTGTGTGTGTGTGTGTGTGTGTGTGTGTGTGTGTCTCTCCCCTCCTCCTCTCTCTTTGTATAAGAAGGTAAGAGGAGAATATAGCAGTCGAACCATCACGCAGCTCAACCTCCTTGTTCTCTCGGTGCATGCAGGAAGGGGGGGGGCGTGATTTGAAGATGTGCATGATGTGGAGGATGTTATCTGCACGTGCTTTGGGGTCGTTTACATGTATTGTGCATGTGTGTGCGTGTGTGTGTGTGTGTGTGTGTGTGTGTGTGTGTGTGTGTGTGTGTGTGTGTGTGTGTGTGTGTGTGTGTGTGTGTGTGTGTGTGTGTGTGTGTGTGTGTGTGTGTGTGTGTGTGTGTGCACCACAATCCAATATTAAAGCGAACAGGTCAAATTGCGCAGCACTAAACGAGCAGTGTTTGGTAAATGGTTGATTTTTTTATGTATTCCTCTCGTGTTGTTTATCATTCGACTCCTGTGCACGCACGTGTGTTTCCAGCGGTGGAAAATGAATAAAAAAACCGCCCTGGCCTTCATGGGCCTCTGCGGAAGAGCCATTTCTTTATGTGTTTTAAACCCACTCTTATAATTACGCATTTGGTAATTTATCATATCACATGTGATGCTGGGAGGCCAGTTTCTGATTCACCAATTTTTAGGTTGCTAGAGAAGGGGTGAGGGGTGGGAGGTGGTGGGGGGAGAGTGCGTGATGCGCACGGTTTGCTTCAGTGTTCCCTTTTTGCCTGGAAATTCCCGTGTGGATGTGCGCATTAATTAGGGTTTAATGGGAGTATGACTAAAAATGTAAAAGAAGGATTAGGCCAGGAGGGGGGAGGAGGAGGAGGGGGGGGGGTGGGTGCACAGGGCCTACGTCCGGTCTGCTCTCCTCACTTAAGATGCGAATGGAAACAAAAACAAAAAAAAAACAGTCTGCATCTCAAGAAACGGATCTATAAAAACATTTGCATCCGAGCCAGCTGTTCACTTCACGAGCACATAAATCCGCAACACCGCTGCTGCTCTGTCTGGCCTCGCGAAGGAGCCTCGTGTAAATACGTGTCTTCTGTTTTCCAGCCCCTTCTTAAATATTCTAAATATTCTGTTTTGCAATTATAATAAAAATTATGACTAAAATGACCCAATATATGTTAATTGGGTGTTAATCAGACGCAGATTTCGTTGATTACGTGTGAGTTGGAACAGGGATCTTCAAATGCTGTGTTTGATTTCAAGTAATTTGATATTTAGCCATAAATCTATTTGTTTATTTATTAGTTTGAGATAATGAGAGGTTGATTCAAGTATTTTACGTTGCAGGTTCGGTTTTACGCAAATTCTGTTTTGTGTGTCTGTGCCACAAATGGTGCAGTGCATCAATAAACCTGTCAGGGCGCACTCACATGGTTTTTGTTGTTTTTTTTAAACATGCATGTGGGGTTTTTTTTTTTAAAGACGCCACTGTTATAATTTTTTTTATTGTTGTTGAAAGTTTGTCTTCTGCCGGACTACAACAGGGAGAGACGTATACATACACAAACACACCCCTTTAAAAGGCGCGCGCGCACGCACACACACACACACGCGCGGGGTCCCTCTCTGAGCTCAAAAAGAAGGAGGAAAAAAATGCGCCACTCTTGAAGCGTCTTTCCAGGGGGAAAAAGTTGAGGAAGACAGAAGAGGACGAACCAAGGGGAGACTCGGATGAAAGCGCCTCCTTCGCTGCTGCTCCTCACACTGTAAATAGATGGTTATTTATGCGCATAAATGAAACTATCCTGCGTCTTTCTCTCGCTTTTTTTTTTGGATAACATAGCGAGGGGGAGCCTGATCCGCGCAATTACGCACGCGTTTCCGGACAGAAACTTCAGACTTGTGCGTAACTGGACCTTGAAGTCTGCTCAGTCGTCGCTGTAGAACACAACTACTGTAAACACGAGTGGGTCCTGGACGCTGGAATTTACCTCTTCGCTGTAGAATAAAACGCCGACGGCTGCAGGGCGACGCACCGCTGTCCACGACTGGTAAGTGAAGAGTAGAGGAGCTGAAGGCGCTTTGAGAGGAAGCGAGTTGTGAGTTAATGCAAGTGGAGGAATTTGTTCCACTTTTTTCTGCGCGTTTCTGATGTGAATTTCAAAAGCTGTGGCTGTGGCACATAAAGGAACATGAAGTGATGTGAGAGCAGAGTGCGCCTCACAGGTCGGCGGGTGATAATGGTGTATCGTTAGAGGTGATGGAGTGTGGGGAAGTAAAAAAAAAACACAAGGGGGAGGTTAAGGGTTTGATAGTCATGTCCTTTGGTTGGTGAGGCTTTTAAGAAAATTAAGAAATATCAGCTGAAGTAAGAAAAACAGCGTATTTTGTGCGTAATCTTCGCGTTTTGGTTTGATTCTCTGGGTTTAAAATTGCGTAAAACGTGAGTGTGGACAACAAATAAAGCTTCTAAACACTCGTAGATAAAATGAAATGGAGTTAACTCTCTCCAGCAGAAATAAAAACAACAGTGGAAAGTGATTATAAAGTGAATTCAAGTGTTTTTACCGTCCTCTGCAGTACAGCCTAAAGAGAATTGAGAGGGTGAGAGATTGGGGGGGTGAGTGTGGGGGACGTTCACGGTCTCACGCCTTTAATTAATACGGGACCATATGGTGGAGGTTAGTCGATCCATCTCCCGGTAAAGGCTGCAGTCTCATGCTCCGTGCACTGTGCTGATTTCAGAAGTGGAGCCAGTGTGAGGCGGTGCCAGCTTTCTGTCTGCGCTGGGCCCGGTGCCACGACACTGACTCACCGACCCACTGTCGGTGCTGAGAGCAGAGAGAGTCCGCGAAGAGCCGAGAGGATCCCGGGCGAACGAGATTCATATAAACTATCCTAAATATTAAAATACAGAAATGGGTTTAAATCTGTTGGAAGAACACTGCAGCATTTAATGAAAATTAGCAATTAACCACCAATATTGTTATTATTATTATGAATGTGTTACATATATTTAAACTTCTGTTAATTAATAAAATATGCAGTTTAAAAAAATAGCACTGTATTTATATAATTCATCAAATTAGCACAATAATGTCGTTTTTATTTAACTTAAAAGGTCAATTTATCAAGGTATTTACGCATCTTATTAATCTGGGCTATATTATTATTGTATTTGTATTTAAAATGTTTCCTATTCTTTCATTTTTCACATGTTATTTTACAATTTTTTTTTATCATTTAAGGGAAATACACGCCCTTAATTTAATAGTTTTAATTTTTCAACAAAAACAGAAGAAAAATGGATTAAAACAAATGATTCGAGGCTGAAAGTGAAGACATAGAAATGCAGTAGAACTGTATAAATAGCAGCGGGTGCGATTCCAGCCAGTGTGAGTGAAACACTGGAGGCAGCCCCTCATTAAATCTCACTGATTAGATAACACGCAGGCTCATGCGGTGACCTTACACCTGACAGCCTGACCCGCAACATTTCATTTTGCGGAGGAGAGATGCGGGGAGAGAGAGAGGGGGTGGGGGTTGCGCAGGTATGAGACACACCGTGTAAAACTTAACCTGGAAATATCTGCATCCTCTGAATCTAAGGCAGAGTAAAAAAAAAAACCAACCCCACAGATGATGTAGAGCAGGTGAAGAGAAGAAGTGAGGAAAATGGTTAACAGCATGACTGCATGCAAATTCCCCCCGACTTGAATTATCATAAGCAAACAGTGTGAGCCTGGGCTAATAAAACCCCATCTGTGTAACTTCATATCGAGGTAGTATGAGGGCTGCGATAATGAATTTTGTAATATCCCAGCGACAGACATCTCAATCAGACTCTAATCCCGTGATTTCCACTGCTCTTCCAACGCGGCTGCAGGCTGCGGCGAAAACACAAGATCCTGGCTCAGGCCAAACACGACGGCTCCTCTGCGATATACAAATCTGAGCGATGCGCAAAAAGAAATCTGACGCTGGGGATGGGGGGGGGGGGGGGGGATATTGAACAATGCACGAGCGAGAAAATTTAGTTTTAGTCTTTAAAGAAGTGGGGGGAAAAAGCAGAATCAGACTGGGGAGATTATCAATTTTCTACAAATAAAAATAATCGAGTTTACACATATTTGTTATTTCGTAAAATAAAATGGAGTTTTAAACAAACGTGTTGCTCTCAGCTGTGGATCCAGGTCAAGTAAAACTGGAATTAAATGAATCTTTTAAAATAAAAATGGTGCAGAACAGATAGACTCGTTAAAATGCACATTTCTCCAACTGTAGTGCAACAGCTGAACATCCAGAGTTTGAATTCTGCATTTTAATACACAACTCAACTCACCCATGTCTGAATTTTGAGTTGTTTCTTTCACTTTCCTCATCCAATGAGATCTAAAGAATAATCTTTGAATTCAAGGCATCATAACTCCACGTTGATTGTGAGATTTAAAGTCTAAATGCGACTCTTCTGTCTGTTTTTCTGTTTCTTTCTCAGGAGCCGTTTCCAACAAATTTGCCATAATGGACTCCCACTGCCGCAAACTGGCCACCACCTGCGCACAAATAGGTGAGTGTCTGGTCCATGGGAATCGAAAAAAACAGCAGGTTTTGACAGCATTGTGATTTTATATGTCAAATCTGCATGGGAATTAATAAGGAACTATTTACACATAATATAAATATATATATGACACGGTTATTAATTCTAGGGAACAATCGATGTACTAGTCTTTAGGTTAGGGTAAATATCCTGAGGAGAAAAAACAACTAGAACATAGAAAGTATTTTGATATCCCCTGATAAGTAAGGTATTAATGATAATAATAATAATAATAATAATAATGATTAATAATAATGATAATTGTATCTTTAGATGTGGCTTTAATCTTAAAATCTATTTGAAATAAATGAACACTGGTCTCTGTTCAATTTACTGTTTTTACAAACAAAAAAAACATTAATTAAAATGCTAAATTACACAGATTTCTCCAGAATAAAAAGAAATGATCACAAAATTATCTCAGATTAATAATTTTACAATATTAGAAAAAGCTGCTTTATGTGAATATCATAATTGTACTAGTTTGTTCTTAAATGAGTGGTGGTCTCAGGTAGTTTTGGCCTTTGGTGATGTGGAGAACTGGTGGTGGTGGTGGTGGGGGGGCTCACTCCAGGTTGTTCTCTGTCTTAGAGGGACACCTGGCGGCCACATGTGGGACATGCAGCTTTAGAGTTGCACGGGGGAAGCGTGCAGATAAACAGAGCATCATCACCCCAGCGTGATTTAATCAGGAGGATATTTGACGCAATTAAAACCAATATGATTATTAATGAATATAAAAAGGATTTAATTTGGCTTTTACAGGACTTGTGTTGCAATAAAGCTGCAGGAAAACACATGAGGGTCCTTAAGCATTTTCAAATCTAATTCTCATTCCAAAATAACGTCCCCGAGGGGGGGGGGGGGGATAACAAGATAACAGGAAAAATCTGCGATCCTGCATTTAAATGTGTGATTTATTAATTATTCTCCTCTGCAGAGGGGGAAATCACATCAAGTCTTGTTAGGGAGGTAAACGAATAACCGATAACTCCTCATTCTGCTCCATTTATCCAGCGTCGATGTGGGACAGAGCGCGGTCAGGACATAGCTGCACATCGGGAGCGATCATTGATTATGAATTATATAAGAAAATTTAAAAATAACAGAGGTGGAGGACGATGCAGAGGCGTCGAGCACGGTGCAGTAAAATATGCAGCGCTCGTGGGATCGACTCCGGGGACAGAGAAAAACGAAATGTATAGCGGAAGCCCATTCGTGAGGAGGAATATACTAATGGAGGAATGTGATGTCTGACCTAATCCTATGTAGAAAGCCTGCTCGTCTCCTCCTGTATTGACTGAATCGCTAATTAATGGCCCTCTACGACAGAGGCCTGCTGCGCGCGGTAATCCGCAGAAGAGAGATAAAGCATTCACAAGGTAGAAATGAAGAGGAGACCGATAATCCACTTCAGGTTTAGTGGCGTTACAGTGGAGGGAGGAGAAGAAAGGAGCAGCTCGCTGTTTACTCACGGACACGAAATAAATACGGAGAAGATGGGATGTTATTAGTTTTAGTGTTTAAGTCTTTTAAAATATATATTTTTACATTTAGACCTTTATAAGATTGATATTATACATGAGCCTCATTTTCTTTTAACCTTCACTTTAGAGGCTGTTGACAAATGTAAGAGGAGGATTTTATTGTGTATTTATAAAAGAATAATGTGTTGGGGATACATTTGTCAATTTAAAAATATATGAACGTGACGATAATTTAAAAAACTTGCATCACCCAAACAGACAAGGGGTTATTGCTCTGTATGAGTGTGTGTGAGCGTGTGTGTACGTGTGCGTGTGTGTGTTATATATCAGGGGCTTTGGCGGGATTAGACCAC
The DNA here is from genome assembly GCF_009819705.1 of Hippoglossus hippoglossus. Classification (NCBI taxonomy): domain Eukaryota; kingdom Metazoa; phylum Chordata; class Actinopteri; order Pleuronectiformes; family Pleuronectidae; genus Hippoglossus; species Hippoglossus hippoglossus. Next base: position 22,293,610 of record NC_047160.1, read on the forward strand.
TACCTTCATAACAGCGCCGATTCCAAATGGCCACGTGGATCTGGGAAGTGTGTGATTATCTAATGATGAGGATGATGATGTTATGTGGAATGACAGAAATTGGCCAGAATCTCACCAGCCTGCACTTTTACGCACATTTTCCCACTGGCACTGCTGTGAATTTGCGTAATTACGCAGCCTCCTCTCTGCTCCATGGCTCCTCACCTGTCTCCCAGCTGACATCCCCCCCACCCCCCCACCACCACCCTCAATTCCCCACCTTGAAAATTAAAGTCACCTCTGTTTGATTAACCGTGTTTACTTTGCCTTTAGACGCGTCACAATCTTTAGGGACTCAAAAAATCAAAAAAAAAATGACTGCACATCAGCTCCAACTCATTAAAAGTCCTTTTCCAGAAATTCTTAGGCAAATGAGAGGCTTATCAGATTAAAACGAGAGAAAACACGCAACAGGAGAGCTCCCTGGCTGAGGGGTCCAAACGCACAGTGAGGAGAGAGATCCAGTTAAGCACTCTGATGAAGTAATCCGTCGTCAACAAACCCGAGTGTGCGCGGCTAACTGCGGCTCCGCTGGGGTTGATTTAATGGATATGTGAACCTTAACTCTGGGGGGGGTCAAGAGGATGGCCTCATTTGACAACTATATGACTGACAATGCTTTGTTTATCCCCCTTGCGCGTAACCGGGGCTGTGGAGACCAGTGAACCACTTCAGGTCAGACTGGTCAGAGTTTTCTGGACAATATTTAACATTTATCTCCCGAAGTGTCAGAGGATTAGAGTTCCAGAGGGGGGGAAACACTTTAACTGAATTTGTTGTGTTGCCTTTGACATCCTCTTTAACTTCTTTTTTTATCTTGGATGATCATGCGATAGCTGGAAATTCTGCAGCCGCACCAGCTGCACATGTGCTCTTTTTAACATACTGTACATGTCTGGTAGTTAGCGTCAGTTGACAAGTGCGCACTGTTTCGGAGCAGACAGGCCGGGACCCCCTCCCTTTGAGGCTTCCATTACCCCCCCTCCCCTTTGTCCTTTCACGGTGCCATTCTGTTGTATGTTTGTTGTGTTTGCTATTCAAGTGCGCATCTTTATTTTCCTTCTTTGCGCTTTCAATACAATCCTCTCAGTGCCTCGCTTTATCCACACTGAGTCCCTGAGTAAACTGCAGTGCCAGAAGGACTGTGAGCACGCGGCTCAGCTCGGGTATCAATAGAACTGCGTCGTTTTGCTGGGCCACTGGAACCCAGCTCATAAAACGAGGCCAAACTGTGTTATTTTCATTTTATTTGGTCTTGGGCTGCTGCGCAAAGGCACCTCGGAGCGCCGCGGGTGCACCGTGCGTCCCAGCTCTCTTTACATGCTTTTATTTGGAAGAGAAAAATAAGCGCCCAGCCCGGCATAACGCATTGGCAGACATATCTCGTTTCTTGCGAGCTCCGGTTGGTCGGGCACACTGTCTATCCACATGCATGCGCCTGTCAGAGGAAAATCTGGGCGGGCGCAACGTGGTGACGTGGAATCTGGATAGAGGCGCAGATAGAGGCACAGCTGAAATGAACACAGAGCGGTGTGGTGTGTGTATGCTCTGGATCTAATATCACCTACCTGTCCTTGTCACTCTGATAGTCAGCAGAGGTAGCCGCTGTTCCCACCGATGCCATGGCAGCGCTCAATGGCCTATTTTAAAGCATTTATCAGCTCAGACACAACGAGGGGCTTTCTACTCAGCCGCAAGAGGAACCGCGCCGCTGTGCGTATTTTGGAGAGCCGCTGAACACATTCCGCAGTCGGACTTTCCGCTCATCCTTCCAGTACTGAGAGGGACTTAATCTGCTTTTTGACAGCCAGTGGGTGCGATTTTTGCCGATGAACTCTATGAGGGATCCATTAAACACAGACCACCACCACACAGGGAATAAACTTGCCTCCACGCACTACACGGCTCTGGCGATGGCCTCTAGTTTCACAGCCGCTGCAGCGGTCTGGGGACTCGAAGCACCGCATGAGGTGCACACCGTGTCGGACACTTCCAGCCCGGAGTCTGTCGGTAAGGAGCCGCCCGGGGTGCAGATGTTCTCAGCGAGGAGCCGCTGATGTCTCCAAACAAAAGATGGCTCCCGGTTTTACATGCATGCAGATAGAAGATTACAGCTGTCATTTTACTCGATAGTTAGTTTTGACTCTGGCCTGAGTGTGTGTGTGTGTGTGTGTGTGTGTGTGTGGTGTTGAAGTGACAAGTTTCCGTGTCATGTTAATGGAGCAGAGCTTTTCTTATGTTAAATACAATTAGTCTCAATGTCAACATGGAATTAGAAGATTAACACAGAACCAATAAAACTAATTTCAGACCATGGAACGGTGGGGTTGTTTTGTGAATCGGAGTGGGAACAAACAGCTCATCCGTTTCCCAGGCGTGGGTTCAGGATTTTATTTTCTGAAGCATTAAAAGGCCTTTAATATCCGCTGAACTAAACCAACCGTGCTCTCCTCTCCACAGAAAAAGAAAAGAACCAGAGTAAGAACGACGACTCTTCGGATGACCCCTCGAAAAAGAAGCGGCAGCGGCGGCAGAGGACTCACTTCACCAGCCAGCAGCTGCAGGAACTGGAGGCCACTTTCCAGCGGAATCGCTACCCCGGACATGAGCACGAGGGAGGAGATAGCCGTGTGGACCAACCTCACAGAGGCCCGGGTCAGGGTGAGTTAGTCCCCCGGGTGTAAACAAAAAACAATTCGTGTGGATCATTTCGGGGAATTCGTGCCAATTGTCCGGTTTTACTACAAATATCCTGGACGTTAGTACTTTTACGCACGGACGCCTATCTTTACGCACGGCTGAAAATTTCCAAGAAAATAATTAAGGACACAATTTTAGGATTAGAAAACAAATAATCAGATTCTTGTTTAAATATACTACTTGTTCAAGCTCAATTTAATTAATTACATTGTATTTGTTTAGCTAATAAACTAAATATAATTACATGATGCCAAATAATCAATTTTTGGCCCAAATTAATTTGTGGCTCTGCAGACTCGAACCATTTTCTAACAAACGAGCTGTTTGTTATTCGCCTGTTGAGGTGTAACAACACATTATTGACGTTAACAGTTTGAGTCGGTGACAGATACCAGTCGTGTTCGCCTGTTCGTGTGAAAGAGGTGCAAAGCTTGTATTTTGCGATTGTCGCCCTGGTGTTGTGTGATGAAGGTCAGCGTGTTTGTGGGAGCCTGCAGGGGAATACACATCCACGCCACATTAGGATGGTGCAGTGACAGCCCGGTGTGTATTCAGATAACAGACACAGTCTAAGCGGATTAATGAAGTCTGTGTGGATTTACGCACGGTGATTCTTTAGGGGGAAAAATAGATTAATTTAACCTAAAACTTTTTTAACAATTACAAATTAATTAAATAGGTTTACACACAGATAATGTGCAGAGAAATATCGAGGTTTTTAATGGATAATTCATCTTCAAAAATAATTTCTGTTGTCAAAAATAATTTCTAACACTTTCCAATTTTCTTTATTCCAGGTTTGGTTCAAGAACCGGCGAGCCAAGTGGAGGAAGCGGGAAAGAAACCAACAAGCCGAGCTTTGCAAAAACGGCTTCGGCCCTCAGTTCAACGGACTCATGCAGCCCTACGAAGACATGTACCCCAGCTACACGTACAACAACTGGGCCGCCAAGGGCCTCACGTCGGCCTCCTTGTCCTCCAAGAGCTTCCCCTTCTTCAACTCCATGAACGTCAACCCCTTGTCCTCGCAGACCATGTTCTCGCCGCCCAACTCCATATCCTCCATGACTTCCAGCATGGTGCCATCGTCGGTGACGGGCGTGCCGGGCTCCAGCCTCAACAGCCTCAACAACTTGAACAACCTCAGCAACCCGTCGCTCAACTCGGGGGTGCCCACGCCGACGTGCCCCTACGCGCCGCCGACCCCTCCTTACGTGTACAGGGACACTTGTAACTCCAGCCTGGCCAGCCTGAGACTGAAAGCCAAGCAGCACTCGAGTTTTGGATACGTGCAGAATCCGGCGACGAATCTGAGCGCTTGCCAGTACGCCGTGGACAGACCCGTCTAATACCGACCTGCACTGCCAAAAACGACCACCTATACAAGTCATTAAAGGCTGAAGTGGCGTGATTTTGCGCGTAATTGGGGTGAGGAAATCTGGTTTTTACTTGTTTTTTTTTTTTTTTTTTAAATGCATTTAGGGAAATTCCTCCATCGACTGGCATCTTCTATAGTTGGAATGCTGCATTGTTTTTTGGCCTCTTTTTCTCTTTCCTCAACATATCGCCACTTGCCCCCTTGAACATTCCCCCCAACATTAAAGAACCGTGTGAGATTATCCCACCCGCTCCCTGTTGTTAGATTTTTTTTTATTTTTATTTTATTTCAGCAGGAAAAATAAGATTTGAAGGTTGGCTTGTTATGGTGGGTCATTTTTTGGCAGTGTGGTGAGTGTGTGTGTGGGTGTGGTGTGTGTGCGTAATCACAAACAGCCGGCCACAGGAACAAGAGAACTACTACAGAACTACATTCTTTTTTTTGTGTTTTTTCATTTTTTGCAAAAAGAAAAAAGGGCACTAGAGACTGAACCACTGAATCAAAGCTCAGCTCCGGGAGTTTTTTAGGTTGATTCCCCCTTCGATGAGTCCAGGCCGTGTTTGCGCCACCGTCAAAAAGAAGAAGACGAAGACGAAGGAAGAAGAAGAAGAAGACAGAAGAAGAAGAAGAAAACACAAGCCTGGTTCATTTGTCCTATAACAAACTCCTCATGAGGGTTATTTTTATTTTCTCTGGACGTTAATGTTGACTGAAAAAAAAAAAAAAAGGTTGTATATATATATTTGAACTATCATCTCCTGTTTGTCGAGGCGAATGCGCTTTAACCCTCCACGTTTCTCTCCAGGTTCAATTTATCAACGCATGTGGAAAAAAACTAAAACAGAACAAAACAAAACAAAACAAAAAAAAAATAAAACCCTAAAAAGGAATCATGTTTTGCTTGCAAACAAAAAAGGGAATGTACAATACTAAAAACGCACCAGTTGTGTGTTTCTAACATATTATAATTTATTATTAATGTCTGTGTGAATATCGATTTAGAATAGCAATTCTGGATTTAAACAAAACAAAAAAAAAAATAAGAAAAAAGACGCATCAAAATGTTCCTGCGACAAATTATTTGGTTTTTTGCTCTGTGTATACTATTTGGTACGGAATTATGTTCTCTCCCTCTTTTTTTTTTTTTTTTTTTTTTTTTTCTCACATCCAAAAAAACTATTGTGTTTTATTTAATGGAAGTAAATATATTGTTCAAAAACATTCTGCTGTTATTGAATCTTTGTGTTGCGCGGTGGGTTTAGCGGAGTGCAGGGCCAGTGACAGTCTGTCTATAGCCTTTCGATTATGTGAGCTGCTTGTGCCGCCTAATCTATAGAGGAAAAACAATGGGCCCCGCTCCAATACACATAGCGGCGAGATGCTCCGTCAGATTAACTGCTGAATACATGTCCTCGGGCCTCGGCTGGGCACCGGTGCTTGAAATAACACGGGAATCAACAAACAGGAGTTGGACCACACAACAGTGACACGGGTCCATTAGAGTCTGTGGGTTCTCTCTGTCCCCGCGTGTGTTGGAACTCACGAGAGTCTCTGAAGTGGATCATTAGAAAAGGTACAAAAAAATACACACTTTACATTGAATTTATGCTTTAATTTAAAAAGGGATTTTACTAGAGTGAAAATGTCAAAATTGTGTGTCTTTAATCTAGAAATTTTAAAAGATTTGAATTAACCATTAGGATAATTGGTCATAATTGTTGTTCCACATCTTTACGCAGCCTCACGCACGCATCTATCCGCCTTCCTTCTGAAACTTTGCACTCCAAATTAACGCGTAATGTTGACGCAAAATGCCCCAAAGCAAAACAAAAGGGGAACTATCTCTGATTCACAAGCTTAAGCAAACAAATTTCTCTCACACACACACACACACACACACATACACACACACACGGAGGTATGTGGGGCGATGCTGACAGTGGGAGGCGGAGGTGGGGGGACGAGTGCAGATTCGTGGCCGCAGGCAGAGCCCAGACACCGGGGAGGAAGCACCGCCATGGGCCCCTTGCAGAAAGAAAGAGCCAGAGAGATAGAGTCTGGGTTTGCAGCCTGCTCCATCATGTCCATCATGTGAACTGTTTTGGAGTTTAATTGCTCTGTGTGATTATATAAAAGTGTCACAGCCATTAAAATATCTGGGATTTTTGTTTTTAAAAAGAGGAAAAAACGCGATGGCAGCCTCTTGTTGGAGCTGATTTAGGAGCTGGTGTCAGGCTGGAAGAGGCCTGAGGTCATCTCTGGTTGGGGTGGGGGGGTGGGATTATTATGAAGAGAAATAAATCAGACTTAGTCCAAATTGTTTTCATAAAAAATGTTTAACAACAAACACGAGAGGAGCATTGTTCTCTCTTCACACCCATGAGGTTCCCCTGCAGCCACAATGCGCGGCCACTTCTCCACAATCACATTCCCTCTCTCTCTCTCTCTCTTTAAAAGAAAAGACAAGCTGCGGCCTCTGTTCTTTTTTCCCCCTTGTGTCACCTTTTGATGGAGCCGGTAACCCGGGGCAATAATCAGCTGACAGGAGGGGGGGGGGGGGGGGGGGGGGGGGGGGGGGGGGGGGGGGGGGGGGGGGGGGGGGGGGGGGGGGGGGGGGGGGGGGGATAAGCCTCGGCTGCTGTATAGGGACGAATACGCAAGTCTGCAGCCTCAATACACATCAACATGTGAACAGGGGATGACCCTGAAGAGGAGGCTTCAGTGGGAAATGTTCATTTGGCTGAAACGGCGCACAGGACTGCGGACCTTTGCCCCCCCTCTCCTCTCCAGCCTGCACAAGGTAAGAGCTTATTAAAGTTTAAATGGGAAAACAACATGGAGTACACTTAATCAGCTGCTGTGGCTGCATGTGCACTTTAACCATCGATTTCTGCAGAGGAACGGGAGGATTTTGTTTGTGCCGTAGCTGCGTTTGATCAGAAATCAATTTGTGAATCGTTGGTCATCTTGTGCGTAAAAAAAAAAAAACCCAAGTTGGGGTCAAAGTAGAAACGTCTCCAGGTAGAACACCGCCGGAGAAACACACTCAATAAACGTCAGACTCGTGTAGTTCATGTTCCTACAAAGATGTAATTCTCGGTACATGTTTAAAGCAAATTTATACTTCTCCTCCCACATCTCGGTTTGCGCACATGCACCCAAAACGCACAAGTACATCTTGATGTGAGATTTGTTCCGCCAGCGTGATTAAAAATAAAACCCAACTCGAGGAAACACACGCACACACACACACACACACACTCACACACATCCGACGCTGCAGCTTTCACCTCCACTCCGATGGGAATTCAAATAAAAAAGCGAGCGAGTGCAAATATCCAAACATGTATCGTTACAGGCTTTAATCTGAATAATTAACAAGCTGTCAGTATTCATGAAGCGGCGCCTGCACATCCTGCACGCGAAGAACCAGGCAGCGAGTTCTGCTAATTACACGCTGATGAGGCCTGGATTTCTACTGTTGCGTTTTTAGACAGTTTGTTTTGCATGAGACAAATGAACTCACACACACATAAATAAAGATAGTTCTGGTTTTAAATTAAAACATAAACAGCATAAGCCTGAAAATTTAAATCACACACATGGAAATGGTGACTTTCAGCTGCGTAGATTAGTTGCAGATATTAATGTGCGATGCTATGAATGTTATGAATGGACAAAAGATTTTAGATTATGCACTTTGAGAATTAACTGCGAGAGTAAACAGGTTATTTAGTTGCATCTCAGGTTGTGTTGTTCTTTTTTTAAAGTAATAAAAGGAAGAGTGGTGCATGTGCAATAATTCAGATGCTTCTTGGATTCATGCAGAGGTTCATTTTGAAGTTATAGCAATGAGGCAACAGGGAAATATTTAAATCACAAACACAGGAGGAATTCATTTCTGACACAGAGGCAGCTACAAAACCTCCAAGGTCTCAAGTGAAATCAGCAATTTTCAGGTTGTTAAAGGCACATTTGTATCTACAAGTCAGATAAGATGTTTCCAGTATTGAAAAAACACAAATATAACAACTAAATATGGTATAAATGATGGAAATACAAATACACACAGCCACATGTGTAGTATTCCACGTATATTAGGACAAATCCTTATAGCCTCGTATATTCCGATATATGTTTCGTATAAGGATTAAATAATGGAAATGTAGAGACGCACATTTCTTGTAACCTAACTACTTAAATACACGCATGTACACATTCACTTGCACGTACCAAGGTTTTTTATTTAAGGACAAGATATAAATCCTTCTATCTTCGTATATCCTTCTAATATAATATATAAGAATTGAATACTTGAAATAAATAGCGATCCACCTCTTGTGTATCCCTACTTACATACTCACATGTGCACGTGTAGAGTATTTGTAGGACTCAGCAAGATATTTAATTTAAATATGTCGGTATATATATATACACATCTATAAATAATTCACATAAGACCTGAATAATGGAATTGTATAGAGATACAACTTTCTTAAATCTCCACCTATTTACATACAAATGTACACACACACACACACAATCCTTATATTCTTAGATATCCTTCTATTGGTTATATGTTTAACATAAGAATTGAACAATGGATACGTATAGAGATATATGTTAAATCCCCAAGTACATAAAATTGTACACATGCTTTCATCTATCCAGCGATGTATTTGATCAAAGGACAAAACTCCCTCCATATACATATAGAATTAAATTTCTACACATGCAGCCACCAAACAGACTGGACTCCTCTCCGTCCCCTCTAAGTGCAGCAGAGAGGACTCCTGTGTGTCTGGGGGAGGTGGGTGCTTGTGGCTATGGGGGTTTGGCTCTGGACCAATGGCGGCCCGGCGGCCTCAGCTAAAGGTCACATGGTGTGACCTCACACATTCTCACCCTCACCTAAGGCCTGAGGAGACGTTCCTCCATAACAAGACGCACGGCCCGTCCACATCTGAGCTGAACCCACACGGCGACGTCTCTAATTCGGACCTGCTCGCTGTGTTTCTACAGGAATCGATGAAAGATAAATTGTAGAGTTTGCTTTTTATTCACTGTAACAACATTCGCGTTTGTTTGCAGACTGTAAAAAAAAAAGGGAAAAAGAAATGCATGTCTTCGCCTCGGGTTTGTGCTTTGTGTGAAAATATTGACTCGCTGGTTCATTTATGCCTCCATGCTTGAGAGTCGGCCCACGAAGGCACACATTGCTTCCTCAGTGCTGCACGCATCTTGAGTGTACGTGTGTGTGCATCTGGCGTGCATACATGTATGTGAACATGTGCGTGCAGATGTGTGTATCAGCTCCTCGCGCAGTGGGGGCTCGGTGCTGTTCGAGGGCAGGCGTCTGGCCGGAGCGTGTGAAAGCAGATAACCAGGGCGAATTTCGTGACGCACACACTTCCTGCTCACTGAAGTTCTATTAAAGAAAGGATGAAAACAAAAACACACATCTGAGCTGTTTCTCTAGCAAATCAATTTCTGCACATTAAGCGTGCTGGAAAGATCAGCAGCACGGCTCTCATGGACCTTGAAATAGGGAGGGGAGGGTGGGGGGTGGGGGGGGGAGAAATTGATCCACCAGGAGAGACTCATGAAACATATGCAGGGTTTTAACAAAATAATAAAATCTTACGAATACAGTTTACCTGTAGGTGTCACGTGTATTTCGCCATTTGTGAGAGCAGCCTTTCAGGAGGGGGGGGGGGGGGGGGGGGGGATGTGAACGTCACTCATCGTAGGTGGGGTGAAAACGTTGGAGGCATCTCGGAGGCATTTTGCCCTCTGAGGTACCAGAGTGGAAAAAAACAAATACGCAAAAATAGAAAATGCACTTAACACCTAGTTTGCTCCTGGAGCTCTCTCATGTGTGTGTGTGTGTGTGTGTGTGTGTGTGTGTGTGTGTGTGTGTGTGTGTGTGTAGGTGTGTGTGTGTAGGTGTGTGTGTAGGTGTGTGTGTTTGTGTGTTACTGCAGAAGAAAAGCTTGCATGCTCAAACTCCTCTGGATAAAAATGCCATTCAAGTGGTATTACGCAGCATTAAGGTCGACGTACCCAGCTGCGAGGGAAAAACAGGGAATCCTGAATTATGTTCCGCGTTGATCATATGAAACACATCCTATATTCTTCTATCACATCCTATCCACGAATGAATTCTGTGCATAATCTATGGGAAATTATAAAAATGCCTAGAAACAAGGTATAATTCATAAAAACAGGCCTCCCGCAGGCACACCGGCCGCCTAAAAGTCTTCCTCATGCCTCCTCATGTTAACCTGACAAGTCTAAAGCTGCTAACATTTTAGCCTTATCTGCAGCATCGTGTTCAGACACCTTCAGTTTACACAGTCGGCCCCAGATGGCGTCTCTCAGCACTGTTTTCTTTAGGCCTGTCATCTACTGTAACGTCTTAATTGACGTTTACCTCTGCTCGCCGCTGTCAGCCACCCGGAGTCTGACGAGCAGCCTGGCAGCACAGTTTCCCAGGCTCCGGCTTCGAGTTAGAAAATTACACCTGAGCACTTCTGTTTGTTTTAGGTTCCCCCCCACCCCTTTCTTTTCATTTTGTGTTGGACAATTTTGTGTCTTTCACACGCAGAGCGAATTCAGAAAAATAAATTTGTTGCCTCTCCATTGATGCGAGTGAAATCCTGCCAGTCCGTCCCGTTTATGACAATAACCCTAATTTTACCTCTTGAATATGATTAGATCTGATTCATGCTTCAATCAGGGACTGTATCAAAAACTGAGAACATACAAATAATACAGAAACTAACATCGCACGACAGTTTAAAGTGACTTTCTTTTTGTAAGGGTGGTCCCGAAGGACAGAAAACCCCAAACCATGCAGAGTTGATGTCATATACTCGAAACACTGATCTGACTCCAGCTGTGCAAACATCTTTGGGCATAAAATGCACAACATTATAGAGAGGACCACTCAGAGAGGAGCTTTACATCCATTATTCCAGCCTGATGCCACGTTCACTTCAAAGCTGGAAGTCAGAAATGTGTGTTTCCTAAATAAAACCTCGGAGCTCTCATGTGATCCAGTTATAGAAGCAATAAGAAAGAAATGGGGACATTGAATAAGGTTTAAATCATTAAACAACATAAAACAGTTTCTCATTTAGATGGTACATCAGATATATTTGGTTTTCCAGACGGCAAATGTAGGTTTAAATTCTCACAGCAAAAAGGGGAATAGGAGCTCATGCAATGCAAAATGTGGTTCACTTACAGTAAAGCGCTACAGCTTCACATTTTCAGTAAATAGAAATTAAATTCAACTTTCTGAAGCCAGGGAACTGACCAGCGGCTCAGTTTTAACCACAGTTACAAGAGTTACTTTCCCCTTGATTTAAATCACGACTTTGAACCTCCCTTTGTGTTTAATCAGTGTCAGAGTGAGCGGAGTGACATCCCACAGAAAATCTAACTTTGCTTATTAATAAACAAACGCCGGCAGGAAACCGGCTGTTTCTCACGTGATGTAATCCTCTGTGTTTTTGTTACACTGAATGCGAGTTCCTGAGATCAATGTGCTTTTCTCTCTCCCCTGTCTCCAGAGCCTGTTGCTGCCTGTGTCCGTCCTGCCAGCAGCAGCTTGTGGTTGGAGACCAGCTATAATTCCACATGTGCCTCCGTCCACAGACGTCGAGCAAAACATAGAAGCTCTGCCTAGTTAGTCACTGAAAGATGTTTGCTCCTTGTAAAAAATAATATTCATTTATAAAAAAAGTTGCATGTTCCAATTTTCCTGCTGCAGATATGAAACAATTTTTTTTACTTCAATTTTTCAATTTCAGCTCCAGTGGTTACAACAGATGTCAGATTCACTCTCCTGTGGACGAGCAGCTGTTTGAAACAAGCAACAGTTATATACAAACAGATGTTCAACTGAGACCGAGTCTGTGAAACTGTAAATATTGATTAAATATTGAATGCTTGCTCCATTTTTCTCATTCTAATGTGGTCTGTTAGGTGAATTATTGCATTAAATATTATTGTTTTATTGCAATCTCTGTTTATCATCATATAATCATGTCGTTTATTAAGTTGGACGGTCACGCTCCTCAAAATTTGTACGGAAATGTAGCGATGTCCAGCCGACACGCTCTGGACCAATCGTGAGTCAGTCTCAGGTGATGTTTCACCCCGTTTTTATATTCCATATTATAAAATGATATTTCCCCATTTCCCTTGATCGTTTTCACCCATTTGTGACGTCATATAAGACGACAGCAAACCTTACTGACCACGGTCGGCAGTGAGGTGTAAAATAACGCTCCACCTGGTCGCTCTGCACCTCCACCAGCCCCGCAGCACTTCCAGCCCGACAAGAACAGACGGCGAGGAGAGCGACTTATTGGATTCGATTCCCACCCAGCATTGACTTATACGCTCAACCTATATGTCACAGATGGCAGGATTTCAGTGGGGCTGATATAGGAAACCCACTAAGAAGTATTGATCTGTGCAAGATCTGCTCCCAGAGCCTGATCTCCACAGGATCTGAACATATGCAGAGAGCTGCAGGGGAGAGGAGCCGCTGGAATCTCACTCTGTACCTGGAAACACTGAAGTAATAACAAGCAGTTCACAAACATATGTTGTTCTTAACCCAAACTGTCCCTGATAAGTATCTGCAGAAGAAATCCAGTTGAGGTGGAGGAAGTGATAAAAGGTACGGTTTCAAATGGCGTCAGTGAAACCAGAGAATTTGTAACTTCCAGGTTGTGTAGGGGGCTGCTATAGGTTGTCCAGAATGAGTGTGAGCCTATGAGCTGTAGCTCCAAAATGTAGGTGTAACGTTTATAGGACAAAATACAAATCTTTTTATCTTTTTGTCTTTATATTATCAATATCAGGGGTATAAACAATACATATACGTTGCAAATGTTAAGTATTTGAGACGTTTCACACCACGAGACACAGCCGGACCTTGTTTGAGCGTGAATTATGGTTATTAACACCACACTGTCCAGTTAGCAGCGGCTAAATTAGCATCAATTAGCAGAATTCTACCATGAAAATTGCCTCCGTGCACGATGGGACATTAGTATTTTTACATTGACATATATCAACATTGATTTACAATCAATACTATATTGTCCACAATTAAAATAAAATGTGTCGTAATGTTGTAAATACATCTTCAGCTCCATTCACCCTGATTGATCGACCTCATGAAAACTTGTTGCGCGTCAAAGCCTTCATGCTCATGAAGCATTTATACAGTGTAAGAAAACATCCCACATGCGGTTATTAACAAATACTATTAATGCTAATGCAGAATTTAATATGAATTGTGATTTGATAACTCAAAGCGCTACTAATTTGAACCATCAGTGTTTTGGCTGAGGAACTAAATAAAGATGAGAAAAGGGTCGAGCTCATTCTGACACTTTATACTTTGACTTTTGATTCCCCTGATTATTCAGATCTTAGAATAATCAAATAAATATTAGATTCTCTTAGACAAAACTATGAGGTTAAACATTTTTGTAGAGAAAACAATTTTTTGAATTTAGTTGCAGCGTTGCACGTTTTTCATCCCGTTTAATAAAAACAACCTATTTTGTCATAGTTTACCTTTGATTTCCAGCACTGAGCCAGTGATTTGCTGTTAAATCGCCCGAGCAGGTTGACTGAGCAAGTCCATAGATCACTAACATAGTATCTGTGTGTGTGTGTGTGTGTCTCAGACAGTTTTAATCTCTGATAAGACAGTCACGTCCATCTTCGTCGTCTGCCATGTAAACTCTGGTGGAAAGCGACCTGCTGCCTGCGCCTCCAGGTCTCCCCTTCATTACCGCGCACGGTGGGAGAGCCAGAGCGCACGGTGTGGTAATCCCTGCTGGAAGGTGTCACCATATACTGTCATTAATGATAACACACACACACACACACACACACACACACACACACACACACACACACACACACACACACACACACACACACACACACACACACACACACACACACACACACACACACACACAGTTGTCAGGGATATAGGTTGTGTGACACTGTTGTGTAGTTTAATGCCATTTGCTCAGTTCTGTGTAATGCTGCAAAAATCGTGATTCTTAAGAAATAGATGGGGATTTCTGCAGGGAAATTACCCTTCAAATATCTTTTGTGGTTTTTTAATTGTCTCCTAAAATTTTAACTTTCAACCCCCTATAAGAAGTATACGCGTTACTCCTTTAACAGACTGTTTATCTACTTAATTTTAATTATATCTAGAGGACAGAATTTGTGATATCATAATTAAACTAATTCACAAGATTAAAACAACAGGAAAAGGAGTCAGGGGAAAAGCAGCCATTGGTTTGTGCAGCAGAAATAAATGAATCCACTCATCTCAGGACCTGGCAGGTTCATTTCACGACCCCTAGAGGGCAGCCACAGCATTGCACTAAGATGTTTGACCTGTACCCTTTGGGTTTTTAATAGTTTTTATTTTTAAATCTTCCTAAACTACATCTATATTTAGAAACCAATAAATGTTTATCTAAATACAGTATTTAATTTCTTGTTCTTAGATTAGAATGTGTTCATACTGATTTAAAAGAATCTGGCTCTATCTGAATTAACCAATAACGTTTTGTGATTTTTCTGTAAATAAAAGTATTATTATTTAATTTAAGCTCAGGGTTGTAATATGAAATAATTTCTCCACAGGGTTGTTAGATGACCCAAAGTTGTAAACGTTGTTTTCTTGATGATTTACCACCACCACTTATTCAGTCTTGTAATTAGACCACATGATCCAGCAGAGGGCGCCACAGACAGTTGATTTAGAAAATTAGCTCCTCTCATATTAAATCTTGTTTTTTTAAACGTAGTTCAGCATCTTCTGTTTTTGAAAATTCACCTTATGCTTGATTCCAGTAAACTACAGATATAATATCCATCATATCACTATGCTGTATATTTTCTCAATATCTATCAACTGCACATAATGTTTTAATAATTGATGCCATTTCTCATTTTCTGTAATAGCATATCCCTAAAATAGAGTGATAACTATTTAAACATATCCATCATTAGATCATTAGCTTGCTTCAGGCTAACATTGCAAGTGTCTTTAATTTAACGTTGATCTTACAGATTCACAAACGCCAAAACAGAGTCAAGCAGACGCATCAAGTGAGAAATAAAAAAGGCAGAGAGAATAAAACCGAGGTTGTGACGTGACACCGGCTCCGTATTCTCCTCAATTTATCAGGCATCACGGTGGGTAATGAAGCAGAAAGGTCAGGGGGGGGAATTTGTTTTCATCCGCTCTAAACCAATAGGTCAGATTTCCACTTTCCACACCACAACTCTGTGACTGCAGCTGCTGCCCTTTTGGTTAAAACAATACATTCACCTGGGCCACTCATACATCATATCACCAATTCTCCATCTTATTGGCAATGTCACAGTGAGCGCTGCCGGGGGATATTTAGAGAATAGATTTACTGCTGCCTGACAGCCTCGGATATGATATGAACGGCCGTGTAATGTAAGCCATACATTATGAATCCAATTTGTTTGGGCCACAGCAGGGATGTCAAGAGCAAAACAGGTCGGCCTGAGAGTCACGCTGAGGCCACTAGGTGGCGGTAGGCTGGTGAATATGGGCCCAGAGGAGGGTTTCCATGGTAATAAAACATTTATATTAAAACTAGAGTAAGTAGGTGGGACACCATCACCCAAATGATGATGAGCCAACCTCTAATAAAGGTATCTTCAATTAAAAAGGCACATTTATTGCTCCATTTTGAAAATGGACAATAATTCATTTAATGAAACCACAGTTCACAGCCATTTATTTGCACTTTGCTCAATGTGCTTTAAAAATAGACCTGACATTAAATATCCTGCAGCATTTTACTCCCTAGATTCTCCTACTGTTCATGTTTATTTCTATATAATGACAGAAAATAATGTGCTGTCTCCTCTGATTCTACATTATGTTACTGGTTATTTTGTCTGCACTTTGAAGCATATAGTATTTTTTAGAAAGCACTTTGGGCCTTTTGCAGGTCTGCACTGTGAAGTGTTAAGCAGCTTGGAGGTCTGTCACCACAGATACTGGGTTACTGATGACCACACATCTTATTAGAACGAACGAACGAACGAACGCACTCACGCACGCACGCACGCACGCACGCACGCACACACACACACAATAAGTCTTTGCACTTAATTAGATTAGAAAACAAGCCTCTTATTTAAGAACTATTGCCTGTCTCATTTCTTTAAGAGATGCTTATAGAGGTGGACGTTGAATACATGATACAAAAATCAATTAATGATGACATCTGGTTTTAGATTGCAGCAAATACTGCAAAACCTGAACATATTAAAGATATAATACGATGAATATAATATATTCACTATAAACAAAATGACAGAACATTTGTTGTCATTTTTGCTAATAATAAATGAGTTAATAATTCAATTTCACTTAAAAAATGTACTATCTCATACAGTATAGGCCATTATACGTTTACAGTTGTTCAGGGGAAACTGCAAATACACTTCAGACAATCTGAATCTATCAGTGATAAACTTCAGTGCATCCAGATGAAACTGGTTCAACTCTTGTTTCAGGACAGACGGGTTTGTTTCAAGGACACAGTGCATTCAAAACAGAGCCAACAAAAACCGTATAGGAACCATATGCCATGAAGTTAAAAGAGCTGAATGTACAAAAGGGAACGGGTTGGGGGTTACGAAGGGTCATAAAGATTCATGATCCCACATGTGTGGTCATGGGAAAAACAGGTTCACAACACAAAACGCTAAAAAATCGTGAAGTGTGTGTTTCTAACAGATAAGAATCGGCTGTTTACAGTGAGGAGGCTGTTTCACGGTCACAGGTTATCTGCTGAGATTATTGTAACCGAAGCTGCTCTGGTTTGTCTGATCCGAAGTGGCAGCTCACAACAGAAGCTCTTGTTTTGTGATTCAACGATAATAACAGGCATTGATACTTGTTCTGGTTTCAAACGTCAGTGTTTTCAGCTCAAGTTCATTGAACACACAAACACACACAACATCCGTGCTGCTCCAGATACATGAAATACCTGCCCTACGTCTTCTTCAGGGCAGACAAGCTACACTCACTAACTCACTACACACACAAAGGAGGACACAAACACAGACACACACAGAGAGAGACAAATACCTCTGTGCAGCTCCAGATACTTTAAATACCTGCTGAACTTCCTCTTCAGGGCAGACCAGCAACAAAGGTGCACTCACTAACTCACAACACACACAAAGGAGAACACACACACAGACATACAATGCATGCGCACATTCCTCAACAGCGCAGGAGATTTATTTGATGCGGAGAGAACGGGCTGTGATGATGAAATCCCGCATGATGCTGCAGCACAACCCCAGCCGAGGCTCCACCGGGACGCGTTAAGATGAGATGTTTAGACAGACAGGTGAGAGGTCACACCGCTCGCTTCTACAGCTAAATTACACCCGAGAGACCCGTGGGAAACTAATGATGCAATGATGAAATCCAACAGATGATATTTTAGGAGGCATAATTAGGTAACCGGGGAGAAAGGGAGACGGAAGGTGCGGGAACATAAGAGCAGTTCAGTCTGTTGGCTCAGGTGGAAGAGATTCACTTATGTGAACACAGAGCTGATATTTTGGCAGCGAGCCTCAGCTCTCCTCACAAGCCTGCGTCCAACTTTATACAAAGAAACCAGTACACACACATTGAGAGTCCAGTGGCAGCCAGTATGAGGACTCATCATCATCATCATCATCTACTGCAGAGAATGGGACATGTTTACAGGCCAGAAATTCCAAATGAAATTCAGCAAGAGACAAGAACATGTGAGAAAAACGGCAAATAACAAGAATGTCCCTCAGCAGAGCACAGACCTCGGCCAAGGGCCCTCTCTCACTTTGTTAAAGAAAGTGATTTAAAAATTCCTGGTCCAAATCGATGCCAAATTTGTTGCCAATAAACCATATTTATATATTAGTATTCCAGAGAGAAATGTCAAAAAAGAACATGTACCTCTGCACAAAATCCCCATTTCCCAATGTTAAAGAAAGTGGATCCACGCCAACTTCTAATGGGTTGTTTCCTCCCATCACTCCACCAACTTTCATGGAGATCCATTCAGTAGTTTTTGTGTAATAAACAAACAAACCAACCAACAGACAGAGGTGACAAGTGATAATAACTCACTTCACTTATATCACACAACCCTCAGAATGTTCTGTCACACCGACAGTCAACAGAACACCATGGATATGGATATATAGGCAAAATGTTGGAGGTCAATCTGGCTGAATGCAGGTGCATCCGAGACCCACGACACAGGAGCAGAGCAGAACGATCACTGTTGTGCACAAACTGACACTTTAATCTATTTATTTGGAGTTAAAACAATTATCCAAAGCTCAGTTAAACACAAAACAGCAGAGAACATCTTAATATGACGACCAAGAAGCTGCGTCCAAGAAGAAAACATGAAATGAATCAAATATATCCACTTCTGCACAGGCCTAGTTTCCACTGAGCCAATAACAAATCCCCCCAAAACCACTTAAGCATTGCATACAAAATACTGACAAGTTTATTAGAACATGAGTGTTAATATGCGAGCTGTGTTAATCAGCATCAGAATCCATCCACCACACAAGAACAGAAAAGGTAAACGAGCTCAGCCACAACATGTGGATTCACAGGTGAAGCTAGAAGTTAGCGGCCATGTTGCAACAAGCAGCCGAGCAGAAAGTGGCTGAGAGCAAACACACAGATGTAAACACCTGCACAGAGAAACATCCCCTCACAGTGTCTGAGCAGCAGCAGCAGCAGAAACTGACCTGGTGCAGTGACGTGTCTCTGGGGGGGGGAGAAGCACTGGATCCCAGCTGCTCGGCCACATGGTCCAAACTTTACACCAAACATCAGGAGCAACAGCTGGATGTAAGTTCACTCCACTGAGGCCACATCAGGACACAGCTGCAGCAGTATTAGTATATATTTTTAGAATTAGTAGTAGTATTAGTATAAGTATTTGTGCACATTCACAGTAGTTAATGGCCAGATACGCCAAAACAGAGAGCCCGCCAGAAAAAGGGTGCGTTAAATATTCGACCCAGCAGGTGGAGACAGTCACGTGACTGCCGGAGCTCACCTGAGTTACCAAAGTAAACTTTCAGTTATGTTGTTTACTTGACTTTCAGACAGTGGAGCTGACCATGAACAAGAGTGAAAGGGAATGTCTGTGTCACCTCTTAAGGATTTTCTGAAATAATATTGAATATGAGCAAGTTGATGTAATAAAAAAAGTAGCCAACATAATATTCCATTTTATAAAATGATTTTGTCATGAGTTTTTATCTGGACATCTTGTGAACACATGACCACAATAAGTGAGTTACATAGATAGTGCAGATAGTGCAGATAGTTATAAAGTTATAGTTAGTTATAGTTATAAACGATATAAAAGAAAATAAAAACGAGTTGAACATGATGGAAATCTACACTCACTCAATCACTGCTGGTACAAGTGCAGTTCATTTGCTCAAGTTTTAAACCAGGTGATTTAAAACAGACAAATACATTTTAGATTATGATCCAATTCATTCTAACAAAGCAAAACATGTCAGTGTACTGCCACAGGTAAACATCAATGATGGGTTATGCAGTGATTTAATGGTAATATTATTTTTATTTATTTGATAGCAGCTCCTGAAAAGGCTGTTAGATCATTTTTGAAAGCAGCTTGTCGATATCAACTTGTCCCCCCCCCCTCCCGCCGATGGAGCTGATGCCTAGTGATGATTGATGAGCTGTTCCTGTTCTTGGTGAAGGGACCTGTCACTGGGTCTAAAGGAGACAGATGTGGGCGAACGTTTCAACATCCACTGTCAGCAGGGTTGTCAAAACTCAAAGTCCTCTGACACTTAGTGACTGTGCAGAGATGAGTTGTCCGATTTCCTCATCTTTACTCATACAGACCGTATGAGTAACACTGTATCACAGTATAAATCCCACACTACCTTAGAGGGAATGAGGAGTTTCACCACATGTCGCTGTCACTTTGGTTTCCTCCTTGTTTTCGGGGCTCTGTCAGTGACGAAGAATTGTACAAGGGGATTCATAATCGAAGACCTGGTGCCCTGCAAAGTTTACAGACCACCTTTACTCAGTAAAATGTCACAGCTGTCTAATGACAAAGTGCTCGTCACTCAGGACATTGTGTATTTGAAGATGCATGTGTAGAGAGAAATCAAAGAGAACAAACTGTTAGAAACTATTCCTCTGACAACATGGCAGTATCAACCAGCGTGTTGTTGTAGACTGTCTCATAGCAAACTATCAAAACAAGATACCAGTCAAGGCGTGGACCAGAACCGACTACGCGTTGCCCTCGCTGAGCCAGTTTCTCTTCATACAGGCCCAGTGAACAGCTTGTAAAGAGGCTTGTCTCACTCACCAGACCAGATTTACCTGCTGTTGCAGATTTCCCACATATTCTATGAATAGGGCTCCCACTGTCATGGGAAACCTTGAAAAAGTAATAGAATTACAAAAATCAAGTCTTGAAAAGTCAGGGAATTTTGTTGTGTAATTTTATTTCATTTCAATGTGGCCCAGTACTACAATATAAACACCAATAAAACACAATTTTTAAATGAAAACTTTGACTGTCTTTTTTCCTGGGAAAGAAAAACTTCAAAACCTCCATTCTTACCAACTTTAAAAGTTCATATAGATATAGTAGTTGCCTATATACCCCATTTAGGTCAGATGGTTTATTGTAGTCGTGAAAGAACGAACAAATCCTTTATATCCAAATAACGAGAGCATGTTGAGGCAGGCTGTTCTCATCTGTTGGTTGAGGAAAGAATTTATCCATTCATCAGTAGTGTGAACGTTTCCTCGGGCGGTGCCATGAATGGTTCACTCCACCTGTTTACCTTTTTATCAGATGAAGATTCCACCTGCGTCGGCTGATAAAGCAGGTGTAGCATCGGTTCCTCTAAACGTTGGGAAAAAGCTGAATCTTCCATTTTTAAAGAATTTGAAATGAACTGAAATGAATGTGAAAATCAGGAAATCTATCTTTGAATGTCCATTCTTCCTTTTGTCTAACTTATGGAAACCTGTTCTAAGTTGGATTTATGCTGTCTCTCAGTTAGTTGAGATCAGGGCTCCCCCCGGGGGGGCCGCACCATCTGTCGCTCTTGTCACTGAGATTCTTTGGGATCGTTGTCTTGCTGTAGAAGGAAAATGCAACTGCAACATTGCACTGTGCTTGCAAATTCCACAGTTTGGAGGCGAGCTATAGGGACCTAGACAATAAAGTCAAAATAACATGGGTCAAACAAAAAGTTGAAATAAACGTTTCTGTAATTTTATGAAGTTTTTATCACACTGATGTTTGTATTAAATTTTTGGTAAGTTGGGTTTTAATCACTTATTTGATTTGTACAATAATGGGGTGAAACATCATGATTTACAGCTGAGACTGAGCTGCAATTGGTCGAGCATGTGTATCGGTGGTAAATCTACTCTTCATATTGCACATATCTTTTTCCTGGTTTCTTGTGTTTGCAATATTTATATATGTTTTTTATATATTTTATAATCATGCTTGCACTGACAACCCACAGCAAATGAAATCAATCCACCAGATTGTATTTGTTTAGCTCATATTCACACTTTTGTCTCATGGCAACTTGACAATGAACCCTATAGAGGTGGGGGGGGGCGTTAGGACCCGGGGAACGCCTCCCTGAGGAAGAGGGCGTTGGAGGAAGAAGGCGCCGCCACCTACAGCTCGCGCACAACCGCGAGGTCCTGGGCACAGCGCGAGCGATGCTAGTCGGGGGGTCGCGTGGAAACTAACAGACTAAAACTGATCGAACCCGAAAGCAGCTGGACCCACGGTCACGTCCCGTTCACAGCAGCAGCAGCAGCAGCGGCGAGGACGCACACGGCGCAGCGAGCATGTCGGTGCTGGCTCTGCAAGAGTATGAGTTCGAGAGGCAGTTCAACGAGGACGAAGCCATCCGATGGATGCAGGAGAACTGGTAAGGACCGCGAGCACCGGCCGTGAACACCCCGGCCGCCGAACGGGAGGCTGCACCGGGGGATTAAACCCCCCGCCGCGTCCTCTCTGCCCACCAGCCGCACACCGTGCCTCAGGCAAATTCACAGGCCGATGCTGAGCCACGCTTCAGCCGGATCACACACACACACACGCACGCACGCACACGCACCCAGGGGTTGTGTTGCATTACGCATCGTTTTCACAGGAAGGATTTGTCCTGTAATTAATTATCCTCCTCATCACCAGTTACCGCGATACCACAGCTGCAAAGGTCAGCAGCTGCCTCATCCATGTTTCACTTGGCCCAGCAGCCTCCAACATCTGCATCAGCCTCGAGAGAGATGCTCACTTCCTTCATTCCACTGAAACTGTCAGCACTTTGTTAGACCTGTGCACGGATATTAGATTCAAATCTGATTCGGTGTCGTTTTAAAGTCGGTGAAAACAATGCAAACCGTGTTCTGGGCTGAACATAAATGATCTGTGCTGCAGGAATCAGGCTCAGAAGCTTGATTTGTTCAACTGACAGTTCAAGACTCAAAGATATGTAATTTAAAGTGATGTCAAAGCAGCATATCTGCACATTAGAGAAGTTTTCATTCGGACTGGATAAGGCAAAAAACACTCATATTAGTCGATATCGATAATTTTTTGCATTTATAGACAGGACAGCAGAAGTGTGTGATGGGGATAGAGTGGGGAAGGGGAAGAGGGCCGGGTCAGAATCGAACCTGCGGACGGCACAGGAGGCCTCAAGCCTCAGCACATGCCCCCTCGATAGCAATAATTATCACGATAAACTTTTTAAACCTCAAAACAACTATGAGGTAGAACTTTAAAACCAACTTCCTCATACCATGTCTCACAAGGCATGAATATAGTATTGTGTTTTAAACTTTTTCTATATTACTACTGATTTTATTGCCCATAATTGAAATGTTAACTAATCATAAGTAGCTGCAATCGACTATTAAAATCTGGTTTTCAGCCAAAGCAGAAGCAGAGAACACAGATTAACTGACAAATGATTAATTGCTAAACAATCTCCAGTATAGAAACGTGCAGATATGAATCCCCACGAAAATCAAAACTGCTTTTAGACCCGTGTGTGTTTACCCAGGGAAGTGTCTGGCAGGGTTTGCACATACTGCAATATTGCCCTGGACTAATATTTCACTGTTGATAGTGGGGGTTAAGTAAATATTGCTCTGCGGCTGTGTGCAACGCCGGTGCATCTCAAATGTAGGTTGTGTCCAGAAAACCCCCCCCCTTTTTTTTTTTTTGCATGAACTCACTGAAGGGGCCATGATCGCTGCAGGTCTGTGCCAGGTCCGAGCTTCAGAGCAAAAACGGAATGAGTCATGCGTTAAGTTTGTCCAGGCTTCATTAGGCATTCAGTGGCTCTGGATTGGTAAAAAAAAAAGTAGCACAGGCCGAGCAGGAGGCATTCGTCTGGATTCCTCGGCCGTCTGTGGGAACGCTCACATTCAGCAGAATCTGGATTGAGTAGCGTTCACAGAGTCTATCTCAGAGTAGTTTTATTAATTCTATTTGAAATAAATCTGTGTGTGTGAAAGGGAGAGAGAGAGCATGGGAGCAGTGTGCAGGAGCTGTCCATAACCTGGTACTGACAGCCAGCCAATAGCGTTCATCTTCTGATGTCTGCTGACTGAGAATTGGCCAATCACGTCAGGGCAGGATCTGTGCTGACTCCTCTCTGCTGCTCCTGTGGTGGAGGGTGTCTGGACAGGGGGGGGGCGGTGCACATGGCCGACAGGGGCAACCACCACAATAAATGGCGTTTCCGAGAAAAACTGCCGTAATGTAGCCGAGGTTACTCAGTGTGACTCAGTGTGGCGTGTTTTTTTTAGGATTTAAGGAAGAGATGGAAAGAAAGTGAAAGCATCTGAAGGCTTGAAGCAAGAGGAACAGAAATAAATAGACTTTATTCACACACTTGTGCAACACACGTTGATTTATTAGTTGGGGTTAAAACACCTCCAGTAAACCTTACGTCCACTCAGTCAAGTACAAATGCTCATTAAATTAGTTTTTGGCCGAGGAACGATCACTGAGCTGAGTTGGACATTAAGTTTGAAGTGTTTATGAATCAGTTTTATGAAGTTAAGATTTGACTGCGCAATTCTGGAAAAAACGAGAATCAAAATTCTCTCCTGTTGTCAAGGGAGTTTGTTTTGTTAGCATTTAAAAACAATATCTGTCCTCAATACAAACTTCTTTCCACTTTTCTCTCACTCTGTTTCTCTGCCAGTTTCCTGTCACTGTGCAACACAGGCGGTATAATTGTGTAATAAGGGAAAGCACATATAATGCATCATTACATATAGAGAGAGAGAAAGTAGGAGCTCTTGTTTTGTTTTAATATTTGTCAAGATGTACTCACCAGTTTAGCTGATTCTGAGGCATCATAACCATAACTGCAAATGTTACATGGCATAAAAAAAAACGGCACAATATTCTTTAATATGTCTTTAAAAATAGAAAATCTGATGTTTGTTTTTGGGTCCAATATGTTGATATACTATGTTAAAGTGAAAAATGCATTGTCTAGTCATGTAGGCAATGCTGTGCTGAAGAGTTGTACAAAAATTAATGTGGTATATAAAGGCAAAATCAAAATTAGCTCAGGACTCCTCAGGTTTTACATTCTACGCTCAAAATATGCTTTTTGTGCTGCAATGTCTTTTTAAAACAGATACTTCTATCCAACATAATATTGGATAGCAGTATCAGACGTAATTCTTAGGACAATTTATTGGTTGAGCTCGTCGTGCTTTGTCAGTTAATTCTAACTAAGTTTAATCCCCTGTTACACACCCTGTGTCTGTGCTGAAGTTGAGCAACTCAGAGTTTCACTGTCATGAAAAATGTTCTATCGGTTCAGACACTTACACTTACACACATACTTACACCCTTACACACTTACACACACACACACACACACACACACACACACACACACACACATAAACAGAGAGAGTGATGCCACAGCAGGTGTCTTGCCTTTGGCACCCTTTCTAAAAAATACCTGCAGTGACATAACTGGATTGGGCGAGGCCAGAACTGCAACATGCCTCACAATCTGAACCTATAGTCTCCATGTTGTAGGCAAACCGTTCCCCTTTCTTCCCTGATCATTCCCCATGAAATCTGATAAAAAAGGACTGAATAGATATGAAATTTGCTGTCGGTGGTAGATCTTACATTTTGATATAAAAACCTCTGACGCTGCGGAGGCGGAGCAGACACCAGAGATGGAGGATCGGCTTTGATGAATGAAGAAAACTATCAGACCTCAAAGGTAAGACATCTTTATGTTTGGATATCGCCTATTTTGTTTAATATATAACATTTTACAGTGGGCGATGCATGTATGTGTGCATGTCAGAGTAATTAAATCATCAAATATCCAGATTAGGACTAACATAACTATCAAAGCAAGTATCAGATTAACTAGACAATTATTTTCCAGATTAATTACGATAATGCAACACTGGCTTTTGCTCTTTCTATCCATCAGTACGACTTATAGAATCTTTCTTTATGTGATGATCACTTTGTCCATTTTAGCCTCCATAAACACAACTGCTACTTTTATCAAGAGCTAAATTACATTGTTGCATTTCTTTAATCTGTTATTGAAACCTCAGCTTTGCTTTTGACTCTTTTTCATATTTCATACGTCATTTGAGCTGCTCAATGAGTCATAAGTAATTTTTTCTGTCAGATGTTTTCAGGTCACCTCATATTGTTATGTTAATTAATCCAGTTCATTGGTGGCTCTTGGTTCATCCTGTCACTTTTACTTTCTGTCACAGTTTGAGGCGACACAGTAAATTAATATGTTTGCGTTTCAGTAAAGCAATTTTTGTTGTCTCGCCTTGAGTAATGCACACTGTGATACATGTGTTGACGCTGTGTGTTTATAGTGTGTGCATGTCATTGTTTTGCAGGGTTGAATGGAGACTGGTACTCTGATCTGATGTGTTTCCTGGAGACTGGCTGCAAACAGATCAGCATTGTGAGGCAAAGACAAAAGAAGATGAAGAGGTGGAAGGAGTGGACATGGATCAAGATGCGGCAACGACATCAGTTTTGACCCCTTCGACCCCTTTGACCCAAGCATGAGGCAGTGGAGGAGCAGGGCAATATATTAGCTTTACATTTTAATTGGAAACTAATCGGAAGATGTAAATATGAAAATAACATTAATTAATATTAAGTTTACTTATTATGTCCAGAAATTGTATCCACTGTACTTTCTGGATATACTGTAGAATTTGAAAAGGGGAACTTTTCTCTATAGTAATGTAGACCTAGTGCTCTGTGGGTTAAGCTTTAGTCGTGTTCTTTTCTTTTTCCTTATGAGGGTGGATGTGGAGCTTTCTATGAAATGCTGTAGGTTTACACATTTGCTGTGAGATCTTTCCAAATAAAGGATGTTATATCAAACCTGTCATGTGCATTTAACTGTGTGTGTATAGTTTGTGGAGATTGCTGTGTTCCCTTTCTCATGATTATAGGTTCTTTGTTCTGCTCCACATTGTTGCTGGACTCATCAATTATATCAACAGGACATTGCAAAAAAGAACACAACACAAAATAATAGAATCGTCAGATTACTTGTTTAATCAAATGGAGAGAAACGTCATAGCAAATAAACAACTATCAGGCAAGTGATTAATATTACCCTGAGAATGATCTACTTGTCATTCAGATGGATTTGCTTTAGCCCCCTGTGATCCTCTGAAGGATGAACATATAGATAATGGATGGATCCAGATGGAGCTCTTGCATTGTATCGTTGCATTTGTGTTTTATTTTCTTAATGCAGTAAATGCAATTCATTGTGATGGGTTAAACCTGCAGTTTAGCCTGTTCTGTATGGAGGTTGCGTGTGTTTCAGTTTGACATCATTGTCCTAAGGAGAGCTGCTATCTGCTGTTACACACATCTTCATCCTGCTGACTCACAATGCACTCCCACAGACGTCATCGCCCCTCATTGCCATGCAGGTTGCTATAGATCTGTGTTCCCCTTCTTTGAAAAAGTTGGCGTCCCCTCGGGCCTCCGCACGTTTGATGGATCTCTGGTGGTTTGGGCTCTGGACTGATAATAAGAGATCCAGAGCCGGAGAATGTTGCAGTGAGAATTAACAATGAGATCGCTGTGGTCTGTTTAGTTAATTCTGCCTCTCTCCACAAACTAGCAACACTGGTTTCCTCTTAACTTGAAGGAGATGTCGTTATTCCATTTCTCTTGAAGTGTAACATCCGGCTTCTTGTTTCTTGGCAGTCGCCATGATGCATGTCAGAGATGGCACGAAATCACCACAGGCTTGTTTTGTTCACCCTGACCGTGATCTGAGAGGCATCCAGCTTAAAGGACATCTAGTGTGTTGTGATTAACTTGCTAAAGGACGATAGTGATATTTGTGACAGACAACATATTAATGATTTATTCCCAGTGAAATTAGATGAAAACATGAACTGCTCCGTCCTTTCGTTTCCCTGAACTGCCTTTCACTGATGGAAAGTGAAACCAGAGAGCAGTGGCACTTCCGGCAGACCTCTAGTTTCTTAGCAGCCAGTCCACATCCTCATCTTTGGCTTGCAAACATCCGGCCTGGGGTGGATTCTGTGTTAGTCAGGACTTATTAAGATCACCATGTGCTGCTCTTGTTAAAATGGCAGCAACATGCTTGGGACCAAGACTGTAGATTCAGTGTGTGACGATCAAGAGCAACCTCTTGAACTGGACTGGAAAGGAACAGTTTCTATATATGAAGCCTAGTATAGTAGCACATGTCGGTTTTTGCTCATGCTTTCTTTAGTTGTGGAGTTTTATCATTTGATTTAATACAGAATAAAAAGCCAGTAAGATGGTATTGAGAAGAACATCAGCTAAAAAAACAAAAAACCTGGCATAACTCAGGGATAGTTCTGGACTCACCTGAGACAGTCCCAACTATAAGCTTTAACAAAGGGTACAGTTTTAAATCTAACCTTAAATGTAGAGATGGAGCCTCCCAAACCCAAATTGCGATCTGGTTTCAGAGAGAGGAGCCTGACAGTTGAAGGCTCTGCCTCCCATTCAACCCTTAGAGAGACTAAAAACAACAAGAGTCATTAAACATTAGTCCATAGCACCAGTAGTGGTGGATGGGTATGGATTTTAATGTATATAACTAATGTTGACGTTGTGCTTAAAGTGGAAAGCTACAAGTGTCCTTAAGGCCAATTGTCTTACAGCTTGAAATAAGCTTGACTCAAGATGTTCTTAAGGGTTCAGGTTACTTAACAGGCTGAAATAATTGCTGCTCAACAAAAGTAAGGTTTCATGAATAGACAAATGATCATTTTATGTCGGCCACCAGATGCAGAGTGAACTCAAAAAGTGGTGCATAGTTTTGTTGGTAATTTTATGTCCCACCAGAGAGTGCATGCAGCGAAGGGGAGGGGTGCGTGTCACTAACTGGATTATATCTGGGCTCTTCCTGGACGAACTGATGCTGTAATAGCTGCGTCTTATTCCCAGCACCTCCTGGTCTGATGCTGTGGTTTGCTGCTCATCCCACACTTTGGCACAGTAGCTCTGGCAGCTTTCTACAGTTTTAGATGCAGCAGAAAATATACTGTAGTCACACACTCTGAACTGCACGCGCACAATTGTATACACATGCATTTGTTGTGCGTGTAAGTTGTGTCTGCATACGTGACAACATATGCTTTCCCGAGACAGTTCGAGAGCAGCTCAGTGGCCCAGGCGTTCAGACTCATCCTCAGACTGCAAACTCAGGATTACGTAACGGCTGAAATCTCCTGGACCAGCTAATACAGATCCAAGTTCCACAGCAGGTTACCCGGCGGCTTTGTGCGACACTGTCAGTGGGGGAGGGGAAGGGTCTGAGGGATCAACATCCTCATTATGTTATGCAGTGTTCCAGAGAGGACACATGCAAGTACACAGAATGTGCACACTGTGATTTACTTTGACAATACTCTGAGCTCATGTCTAGACCTGGACATCTACTGTCAAAATGTGTGTGTGGGCTTCGATGCCTTTTCTGAGTCGTCTGGGAGTCTTGTTTAAAGTTCAAATTAGCAGAGGAGGACATATGATGCTTTTACACACACACAGAAAACACTGCTCCTGACGCTCTTCATAGCGCGACTGATACTTCCTCATCATCGCGATGTCATGTGACATTATGATGCCCCACATTAACATTACATACGGCTAGTTGCTAGTCTGGCGTGGGCCTTAGCGCAGCCAGGTAGAGCGAGAGCGGAGGCTGACGTTTTCCTACACGCGCTAGAAACCAGTTGACCAATCACAACCTGTGGACCAGGTGGCCAATCAGAGCAGGCTGGGCTTTATCGGGAGGGGGGGGGGGGCTTAAAGTGACAGGAGCTAAAACCAAGGCTTTCAGACAGTTGCTGAAATCAGCTGCAGCAATTTTGTTAAATTTAGATCGTGTAAACCTTTTCCAGGTAATAGCCCAAATTAAATTTATGAACCTGGATATGAGGATATTAATATACCTGCGTTACCCATCCTCATAAACGTTTTATTTATTGCAAGCTTTTTGATGTGAACAGTTTTGTTGAGCCTGGCCACAGGGCAGCTCCAGACTTTTTTTTATTTGTTGAATTTATATTCTTTACTTTGGCAGATATGAGCATCCTTTTTTTGATTTTTTATCTCAGATATCTAGCAGAAATTGGCAGCGGTGCAAACTGGGCCAGTGCCCAGCATCTCACCCTGTGATAATAATCTCACATTAGAGAAATAGATGCCAGAGATGCCTAGCCCACCCAACTGAGCAGCTCTTGCATACTGTGCTGGTTGTGCACATCGATAACGGCCTCTGGAGTTGGCAATGTTCCCGTAAACTTAATATTTGACTCAATGTTCCAACAAAATAAGGACTAAACAGTATGATTTCTCTGTAAAAAGACCAAAATAACAACGGTAAAGAATTGGACCATGTAAAATACGTATGCAGCGGATCTAGGACACCTACTGACTTTGCTGCTTACTGTTATTTTGGAAGAAATCTCAACAGGAAGAAAACAGCTGGTTTCCAACCAGGCAAGAAATATCTGCTGATTCTGTCCCTACTTCCTGCTGATCCTCCTCAAAAGAGCGCAGCCTTGTAGTTTTTCACTGGTGCTGCCGTGGCCCACTTTCACTAACAGCAGAAACGAGCCTCTTCCCACACCCTTCTAATATATGTTTTTTTCTCCAGCAAAGGACGAGCGGTCTCTTAAGCCTTTCAATGATTAATTTGCCTTATTATTGTAGTCTCCTCTATTATACGTTTCTAATTGTTGTTGATAAATGAGAATAAAGAGGATTACTTGTCTGATCTCCCTGCACCAGAGACCAGTGATGGAAGAGATCTCCTCCTACACTATCTCTACCATTTCTCTATTTTCACAGAAAGGATTTATAAGAAACATACTGTAATTTGAACAAGGTTAAAGGTTTTAAAGAAGGACTTGGTGCAGTAGACGAGCAGTGTCTATATCCTCGAGTTGGTCCGGAGTGGTTTTAAACTGGTTGATAAAGTCCGGTTATAAAAGGCTGAACTCTTCGCTGGTGGTGAAGAAATGTGTTGAATGCACAGTTGGAGGGTCCGTTTCTCTCTGCGATGCAGTGATGGTATTTCATTTGGCCGTGGGAATGATTTAAAGAATCTATCACTTGTCCAATGGCATTCGGTTTCAAGTGTCAGAAAATCCTGTTTAATTCGAGTAATCCCGTCTTATTTCTCAGATGAATTTAACTACTGAAGCTCGTGGGCGGAGCTAAGGACCCATCGTGTGAAGGTGTGATGTGAAATGACACTGACGTCTGAAATGCATTCCTGTGACTGCACACGGAGCTCGGCTGCAGTTGGCACTTCAGAGCATTTGCAAAGACAACAGCAGCACCTCCCCCACCACTTCCACCACTTTGCCAGCTTTGCCCGAGCCTGTGGGTTTCTTTACCCTTGCATTGTTTCTTCTGACAGCAGTGGAAACCATCTTCTAAACCTAATGCATCAGGCTGTGCACATCTTAATCTTTGAGTTAGTAGTAATGTCCATAATGTCCGTAAAGTTACCTTTCAAACCAGTTCAGACTGTAGATAAAGATGGACGATGTGACGGCTCCTGAAAAATCAATAATCACCAAACTGTTTTTGGCTGAACAATGGCCACAACAATGCCGTCTCCACACTTTGACCTTTTAGCTTGGATGGCAGCACACTGAAGGGGAATGCCAACATTGTTTCTCCTCTGCGGTTCCTCCGGCCAGGCTACAGTATGTAGGCCACTGTGTATTTGTGCGTCTCTGTTCTCCCCTCATTAGTGTGTGGTTGAGAAACAGTGCTGTCACTCTGCTGTCCAGGCCTGTGGTGATTCCGTTAAAGCGGCTCCTCTTGACTTTGACTGGGCTGCATTGTCCTTTGTGCACTGGAGGTGGCCTGAATCAGAATCTGGGAGGATCAGCGAGTTGGCATCCTTCATCCTTAGAGGAGTGACACACAATGAAGTCTGTTATTATTTTTAACAATTGACTGTTATTGAAACTTTGGAATCGATGTTCATGAATTTTTTGGGAGGGGTGAAGAAACCATTCAATTTCTAACCCTATAATCTATTATTTTAATGTAAAATAAGTTTTATAGTGTTGATTTAATGTAGAATTGTTTATATTCCAAATGTATTAAAAATGTAGGTGGGAAATGGGGATATCCAGACTCCTGCTCACTTATATACCAGAGCAGACAAGTTTATAATATTATAAACTCTGTCATTTTTGTGTGGCTAAGGGGAATAAACACCTTTTCTCTTTCTTGCATAGCTTCACACCTGATCAGCAAAACTCAGTGCTGCTGTAGCCGAGCTGTGCTGAGGCTGCAGAACGGGATCTACTGCTGGTTTTGCAGGTTGCTCATGTCGCGGTTCTGTGAAAAATGTTTGCAATTGCATTAGAAGAAGTATGCAGGGCACTTGTCAAGTCCGCTCGTGGGAATGTGAACTGCACTCTACAAAGACAGATGACGTTAGATGGCATCCAGACATACAACTTGCCTCGAGTATAATACAACTTGCAGTGCGGCTTTAAATAGAAAACTTTACTTCATTCCTTTCCACTGAGTAATACATTTTAATTTAGTGATTAATTTCACTGTCACGTTGTGTAAACTCCAAACAGAAAGAAAACAACATCTCTGAAATTGGCTCATCACTCCTTGAGCTAGTTTTACACATCTCATTATTTGCAGCACATGCTTCTTTTGTCTCTAAGTTTATAGTGAAACACGTGTGACTGCACACTGTCCAATGCTTTGCACACGGCTGGTTGGGTTGTTTGTCAGCAGGATTACACAAAAACCACTGAACGGATTTCCCAGAAAAGGATGAGACATGGGGCCAAGAAATAACCACGTACTCCAGGAACTTTTAACCCTTTATGTAACATTGCAGGATAAGGAGTCGTTTGACCTTTTCACATATTTCTCAGAGAATAAGGGCCCGGACACACATGCGCAAATACGAAATTAGGTATCGCGGGTCAAATTTCACCAAAGTTGACATTTGCCTCACCACAGAAAGTGAATCACCACTGAGACAGGGCCCTTATTCATGGGTTTTTATTATTTTTTGAATCAGGCATGTTTAGGAGACTGATATTCATGAATGACTAAAACTGGTCCAAACAGTTTCTCTGCTCTCTGTCCAATACACCAAACAGTGTTCATGGACAGAGTCGCTCTAGCTTTAGGCAGCGTGCCCCATCTCCTACTCAGCATCGAGTCTGTCAAGTCCGACCACCTGAGCTTTGTGATTGTGCTGAGCGCAAATTCAGCTGGTCCAGGTGACGCATCATCACAGGTCCTCAGCTTCACACGGCACAGCAGGCATCTCTGAAAGCTGAAAACTGAAAGCTAAGCGTTTGGCGACAGATGGAGCTGCACAGAAAAGTGAATTATATCATCACTTCGTGTATTTCCTGAAGTCGGTGCAGTTTGGGTTTGTGTTGGAAACAGCATGTTGTAGTGAACTGTCAAAATAACTTATTTGAACCCACCTACAATTTTTGGTGGATCTAGAAATGCAGTGTGCATAGTAAATAGCTGCTTGTAGTTTAAGGATGGATTTCTAACTGATCAATAAAGGTTGTTACTACTTCTGGATATTATTTCCATTTCTTCTTTTATATAATAGTTCTCCTCACTCATTTCCTGCAGAACATCTGTTAAGCTGTTGGTGTTTTCTGTCTCAACGTGCTCGTCACTTGAACTTGGGACCTGCAGATTAAAGTTGTTCTCTTTTCTGTTTGTGTTTACAGGAAGAAGTCCTTTCTCTTCTCTGCACTCTACGCTGCCTGTATCCTCGGCGGCCGTCATGTCATGAAGCAGAGGGAGAAGTTTGAGCTGAGGAAACCTCTGGTGCTGTGGTCGCTCACGCTCGCTGTCTTCAGGTCAGAACGAGGTTTTTTAATGTATTGTTTTTTAAAGTGTATGTGGATTTTGTATCACATAGATTAACACAAACGATTAACAATATATGTGTAAAACACGCAGCATATTTGACCAAATTAAACAAACTGATGAACAGTGACTATATAGTAGGTTTTAACTAGATGTATTAAATATTTCTCCACGTTAATACTCTGCTATGTGTGTACTGTGTGTCTGTGTGTGCAGTATATTCGGTGCCATCCGCACTGGGAGTTACATGACGTACATCCTGATGACAAAAGGCCTCAAACAGTCAGTTTGTGATCAGAGCTTTTACAACGGGCCCGTCAGCAAGTTCTGGGCGTACGCCTTCGTACTCAGTAAAGCACCAGAGCTGGGTAAGTCAACACCTTCTTAGAGCTCACGTTGCTCATCATGCACACTGGTAAGATAATGTTTTCATCAGTTCAATGCAACTGCTCATCAAAAATCTTTTCTCCTTTATTCATCTCAGTTTTAAAGTTAGGATAAAGACAACAGCATGTTAGTGAACAACAGTTGCTCTCTTTGAAAATCAATTAATTGCAACGAGTGTGTTTTTATTTGCAGTGACTGACAACATTGATTTTCAGAGCTTTGCCTTTCCTTCATTATTAAAACGATAATATTAAATATTGACATTTCTTCATCAAATTGGAATTGGCCTCTGCATTCGATATTTCAGACATGATTTAACTTTAATACCTGAAGAATTGAAGAACCTTTTATTTCTCCATCTTTCATATCAAATGTGACCTTATAACTTTATTTCTGTGTGTGGTCCCTTTTCTTATCTGTGTCCTTCTGATGTTTAAAATGCCACAAACTCCAGGTTTAAACTTAGAGCAGTGGTTCCACTCGGTGAGAATCAAATGAAAGGCAGCACATAGACACAAGGTCATGAATTACGAAAATGTTTCACACTTTCAAACACGTGTACATTTACTTCCTGTATTTTAAAAATATAATGTCATAGTGATGGGAAATGAAGGTTCCTTAAATTACTGGGTTTCGTTTTCTTCGTTACTTCCTAAAATGAAGTAAAAACCTGATTATGAAGTCATTCACATCAATCAGACTGTATTTGTATAAATAAAAACAATGTAACACAACATGCTTTTTCGAATAATACCAATAAAAACAATAACAACCCTTCTTAAATGTTGGAAACACCACATGCATGTAAACAGATTGAGATAAAGATAAACACCAACATCAGCATTTTAGTGACTTGCAGCTGAAAATATATGTTCACTACTCTTTTCTATTATGGCATCGTTTGTTTCTAGATTAATTAGAACTATAGTGGTTTATTTTTGAAAGCTTATGGATGTTGTCATTATACTGGATAACTAATGTAGATACGGATTTTACTGTCACTTGTGTTTCTGTTTATTATCTCAAGTTTTCAGCTTTGTGGCTTTAACAAACAGTCTCTGCGTGTTTGAGTGTTCCAGTCATTTTGAATGGGCCCTTAATAGTAACAGTAATGATGGTCTCTTTCCTCCTTGTCCCATCCCTTCATTCATCCTCCTTCTTCTCCTTTCCCACCTCTAGGTGACACCCTCTTCATCGTCCTGAGGAAGCAGAAGCTCATCTTCCTCCACTGGTACCACCACATCACCGTGCTGCTGTACTCCTGGTACTCCTACAAAGACATGGTGGCCGGCGGCGGGTGGTTCATGACCATGAACTACTTGGTCCACGCCGTCATGTACTCTTACTACGCCTTACGGGCGGCCGGCTTCAAGGTGTCGCGCAACTTCGCCATGTTCATCACGCTGACCCAGATCACCCAGATGGTCATGGGCTGCGTCGTCAACTACTGGGTGTACTCGTGGATGCAGCAGGGGCAGGAGTGTCCATCCCACATGCAGAACATTGTGTGGTCCTCTCTCATGTACCTCAGCTACTTTGTGCTCTTCATCCAGTTCTTCTTCGAGGCCTACATCGCCAAGTCCAGAGCATCAGCTGCGGCCATCACCAAGAAGAGGAAGTAAAAGAAAATGCCATAAGTACGGGAAGATAATGACGAAAGAGGCAGTTTGAAACGAAGAGCAGGGACCACTGACTTGAGAGGGAGAGTGGGGGGGGGGGGGGGGGGCGGGGGGTGGGGGTGGGGGTTAATGAAGAGGTGGGGTGGAGGTCGGGGAAGCGGGTGGGGGTGGGAGGGACAAGAGGATGGCTGGTGTTTGTGCTTGAGCATTACTAATAATGTGCAGATCTTAAAAACGCCTGGTCCGAGGTGACGTGTCTGTTGCGCGACGCCACTTTCAGAAGCCATCGCCATGAGTTGTCCCCCCGAAGTGTAAAAAACCCCCTTTTTTGAATCCAACATTAAATCGTTTTTAAAATATTATTAAAAAGATTACATTTGCCACAAGCATATGTTTATTCGATATTTAAAAAAGAAGAAGAAATGAATCCGTACATATGAAGATGGATGGAATCAGTGTCAACTGGAGCCGTCTGAGTATGTTTTCGTCATCTGTGTTTGTCGTTTTGTTGGGATCTGTCAGGAGAAAAGGTTTGAGACGCCGGCGAGTGCTCGGAGCTGCTGTGCGTTGGCGGCGGATGTGAAACCGATGGTTGGTGAACGGCACTGGATCTTCTGTGTCTTACATTGCAACACGCGATATATATATTTCTCAGGTCTTTAGGTTATCTCCTTTATACAATATGCATATCAAGACAAGGTAGACGTGGGTTAACATCAGCCCGGGTTTACAGTTCGGCCGCGCGGTTTGGGAATGACTGGACTGACCCGGATGATCACACTGCTCCGGGGCACAAGGGGAACCAGACGCTGACAGTGCCCTGCTTCACCGTTCGTCATGACCTTGCAGAAGCTGCCGACCACACTTGGGGAAAAAAGGACCTTTCATTGATTTCCAAACGCTTGTCTGTGTTGAAGGGTCCCCACCAGTGAAGAGTCTGTCGGACAC
Organism: Hippoglossus hippoglossus; assembly: GCF_009819705.1. NCBI lineage: Eukaryota > Metazoa > Chordata > Actinopteri > Pleuronectiformes > Pleuronectidae > Hippoglossus > Hippoglossus hippoglossus. The sequence continues at coordinate 22,330,302 of NC_047160.1, forward strand.
TGAAATCATAAATGAAGGACAATGTTTAGCAAAAGGCAAAAAAAAAATCAAACATGCAAATTGTCAAAATCTGCTGTTATTGACTTAGTATGTATCATTAATGGCGTCTGTTGTGCTATCGTGCATTTGCACCGTGTCAATGTCCAAAACAAATGTTGCTGAAAAACGTAACGTGCGAACAAAGAGTGCTCAAATGTGACGTGCCTGTCGTCTGCTTTTTCTTTTGTGTCTTAGCTGTGATGTCTTGGTTTTACACAAATCTTTATTTCTTGGTAATACTCAGGTCAGAGGGCGATTATCAGTTATAAATATCAGTTTATCTGTTCAGCTGTTAGCACAGAGACTGTTTATAAAGATTGAGCTTCAAAACTGCTCATTTGACCTAAGGACTCCATAGAGATGCTGAATTGTATTATATTAAACAGGACACACCTCTTGATTGTAGATTTTAATGCTGCTTATATTTGATATGAATTTTACTATTAAAAAAATTGAATTGATCCAGTTATCTCCTACTCAAACTGGAATTTATTGATGCTCCCTAAATGACAGCCCTGTCATCCGAGGTGAAAGTCCAACCTAAAACCAACTTCACTCTTTTATGGACAATGGGAGGGAATGGAGGCAGTCAAACTTTTATTTGTTTAGCCCATTTTCCTCATAGGGTTTAACCAGGTTGAACGTCCTCGGACCTTTACCCTCAACTGTACAGAGGGAAAACTAACCACCAAAAAATGTTTTACCTAAATTGAATAAACTGCTCCAGCGAAAGAACGCAATAAAAAAAGTTAAAAAAAAGGTCATTGGAGAAGTAAAGGACAACAAAAACAAAACTGTGTCTCTTAGTTTGAGTTACAACAATATGTTTAATATCCTAACTGCCAAGTGAACTTAATATTTCCTTCTGGCTGTATAAAGAAGTCTGAGGAATCTGAACAGATCTTCGAAACTGAGGTAAGTGATAGAAAGAAACGTCCTGAAAGGGTTTAACAGGAAAGGATTGTTTTTAATCCTCAGTCGACTCAGATGCTTCCTTATCTTATCTCATCTTGTTTCACTTCACTGAGCCTCACCTGAAACTGTCCAGAGCCACTTAGAAGACTTCTGGTGTACGTGTTATACAAACTCGTATTATATTGAGCAAAACTAGACCTTATCTTTTAAATCATCGATTCCTATGATCTGTGATAAATAACATTTAAACACCTGGTTCTGTTCAGCCAATGAGATTCTGCAGCCTCCAGGTAAATCACTGCACTTCCTCATCTCAGATCAGCTGTGGATTCAACTGGGAAGATGTTAAACTGGTGGACAGAACTGAGATCCTTTGAGGTCTCGATTATTTAAACTGATTTGTTTGTGTGTTTGTTGTTTCTCTCTGAAAACTGGTATTTTCTTAAATCTTTATTGTTACTGAATTTCACACAGACTGGCCTGAAAAGGGACTTTTCTCTTTTCCCACTACAGTGAGAAATATTTATTCAAACTGAACAGTTGCTCCATGGTTGAAGCTTGCAGGCCCCATTTCATATGCTTACACAACAGACAATGAATTTAGTCTAAAACCCCTTAAGGGACATTTTTCAATAAACAACATGAACAACTGCAGATGAATTATACTTCATGCACGAACCAATTTCATAATATGAAACATTTCTCACAAATGAAGGTTTTTGCTCTTCCCTGGTTATAGATTATTATCATTGGATAGATTATTACTTTATTTCCTTACAAATTAAGTGTCACAGTTTGTGCAGAATGGAATTCTTTAGACACTATCGCCATCTGCTGGAAGAAAGACAGTGCAGCCTCACATGTAAATGATTAGGAACGAGACAGACAAATGATCCTAATAAATAATATTATGGTCTGTATGGTAGATATGCTCATGGATTTTCTAAAACAAGGTGTCTACACAATAAATGATGTGTGTTGATTTCACTTTGGGCTGAGCATGGTTTTAATGTGAGAATATTAAATGTTTGCTAAACTTCTTTTTATCTCCACAAGCACACAGGAGGAAGACAGAATACTTGTTAATTTATATGAAAATAATTTACATTACATTACAGCTACAATTATAAGTTGTTTAATCAACAACTATTATGATCAATTTAAACAATTGTTATAGTAGTTTTAGTTGTTTCTACCTTCTAAAATATGAGGATTTCATGCTTCTATTTCATACATGACAGTGAACTGAATATTTTTGAGTTCTTGGATTGTTGGTCAAACAAAATAGAGCGTTAGAAAAACATCACCTCGACCTGCAGGGAATTCAAACTGGTATTTCTCACCATTTACTGTCACTTTACAGACAAAATGATTAATACAAATGTATTTAATCTACACTAGTTGCATCTTCTCTTTAAACCTTTTAAAACTACTAAACATTTTCCATCATCAGTTGTATGTTGCCTGAATTAATACAGTATTTGAAAAAAGAAAAAAGATATTTGGATTGAAATTCATAAATCAAATATCTCCAAATACGTCCTCTGATATAATTCAATAATTTGAAATAGCTCCAAACAATATTTGAATGTAAATGAGACACATTTATGCTTTGATGATGCATGTTGCACCACTTAGAGGAACCATTTCAGGCTTTAAACCAGTGAAGTCTAATGGTTCCCTGCTGCCCCTCAGGAGATTAAACTAACAAGGGAACTCCCAGGTTCTGTTCTTTCTCTCCCGCATAGATTCTGGCTCACGTATCTATGTCTAATATATGTATTAGACCACCCCCCCCCCCCCCCCCCCCCCCCCCCCTCCACTTTTTAGACTTTAAATCTGCCAAAATCCTTTCAAACCAGTGTTACTCTGTCCTGCTCAAGAGCCGAGGAGACCAACTACTGACCTGGAGGATCAGAGCAAAGCCTTTGAGTGGGCAGCTAATTCCCTCTTTAGCCCTCATCAGCTGTCCTCCGGGCCGTGATGGAGACGAGAGCGATAAAGCAAAGCTAGTCCCATCTGGCAGAAACATACTAAACTCGCTAATAGAGAAGGAATTATAACACTGCATTTGTTTGAGGACTCGCACAATCACATCTCATTCCTTTATCGTTTTAGTTTATCAGAGTAACTATTCAACTAATTAACTCTTACTGCCTTTTCTTATAATTGTATTCATCTGTTTCATCTGACTTTTAAATGACGAAAACTCGGAACCCAAAACTGAAGGTTTAACGTTGAATATGTCCACATCACAAGTGACGTGAGATCCCATCGAGTGAAGATGATGCTTTTGAAACTATCCTCTCTCATTCTCTTACATGGATCTTTACATTTTGTAATTTTGTCCATTAAAGTTTATGATATCACACATTGAGCCAGTTGTGTCATTGGAGGTCTGGAGCTGGTGACCTGTGAGTGTAGAGACAACACTTTTAATCAACTTGTAAATTACCACTGAATTAAAAAGGCTAATTCATCTGATGACTTTAATATGAAGAATTCATAATTTGCATTGCATTAGAAAATCTATCAATGGTTGTTTCAGCATCGATAATATCTACGTGAGGCCACTGCTCATTGCTATCGTCTCAACTCATGTTCTTACTCAATATGAAACTCAAATTAAAACCTAACAATCTCAACCAATGTCTTTTAACCATTAAACCTAATGTGCAACAATCCAAACCAATAGAAAAAGTTTATAAATGGCTCATATTCTGACTTTTAAATAAACGGCTGCAGGATTGACTGAGTGGACGTTGAAGGTTTTCATACAGTGTAAATGAAGCTGAGCCACATTCACCCTGATTCAAACCCATTGCTTATTGCCAGCAGGTCGTTGAACTGAACAATAAATATTCCAATCACACGTGCTGCAGAGTTTCAGCTTCATAAAGTCTGCACTGATTTGAAGGGATGAACCTGTGGGGCTGTGTATGTCAGTTTATGAGGTACCTCTATAGCTAAAATACAGGCTGATACAACACTCCTGTGATTTATTCTACCGTAATGAAGGTTGTATGTTTCTAATAACATTGAAATCAATGCTGCTTCCATAAATCCGACCCCCGAGGCCCCTGTTACTTACAGTGTCAGTGACTCTATTGCCCCCTGTTGCCCCAATTGAGGAGTAATGCAAGATAAATTGACACTGGGCCCAATTTCATCTTTACTTGAAGGCTGATCTGCTGCTGTTTAGAGCGGTGCCCTAACCTATCTGTCCGCCCTAATGGAGGCCAATATATATAGATGAGTGTGTCTTGCCAGGAAAATCAATATCTATGTGGCGGCTGATGGTTTTCAAGTGAAAGTGCTTTGTTTTCTGCCACTGCCTCGAAACAAAGAGGCTGCGGCTGCTTCTATTAACAATCCCCAGTCAACCTTGAGACGGAGTCGCAGACAGAGACTCAGAGAGAAATAGACAGATGGGGGGGTGGTGGTGGTGGTGGTGGTGGAGGGTGGCAGCAGTGGTACCAGCATCACTAGAGCGTTAGATTTGGTGGAGGATAGAAAAGCATCGTCAGTGGAGCATGGGCAGGAGCTCTGAAGAAGTGATGGACTGTGACGAGCTGTGAATGGACAAAATAATCTCTCAATTATAACAAAGATAATGTCATTAGAAACGTGTGTTTTTAACATGGAAATGGACGATAGAGAAGAACGGACAAAGTTTACTGATGGTAAAAATTCTCACGCAAACTGAGGTTAGTGGTGAATAAGTTGAAGTTATTAACAAAGCCATTTTTTCGGTGAATGTAGTTTTATTGGAATAAAAACAAGCTTCATCTTGTAATTTTCTACTTCCAGTGATAGTATCAGATAATTAGAGCTAAATCCCAGTTGAACACAATGTGAATAAAAAAATGCTTTATTGAAATGAGAAATAAGTCAATAGCAACATGTTTATCCAAACTCTTCAACAGTTCTGGTCTTATTCCTGAAAGCACTGATTCAAGAACTCTTTTGAATAAAATAGTTAAAGCACAAACTTTGCAAACAGTATCACGGTTGTCATGTTAGGTATTTTAATGTAGTTGTTCTTGGGTGAATGTGACCATGTTGATGCAAACGATTTTGTTTAGCAAGAAACAAACCGTTTTACTTTCTTAATAACCAGAACCCAATTATATAATAATATAAACCAATATCTAATATGAGTCTTTCACACTTCGATACCAGCTTCTGTGTGTGCTGATACAAAAGTAAAGTTTATGGTTAAACTGTAAAATATCAAACCTCAATTACATTTCTTTGTCATAACGGTTTGATCTTTTTTCAATATATATATTTGGCTGATATGTCAGAATCAGAAATGTTTTACTCCCTATTATCGCCATCGGCTCCAAAAATGAATATTGCTCCGGCTCTAAACGTTTGTCCTACAATTACTCCAATAATATATAACAAAAACATGTAAATAACTGCTAAACAACAAAACACAACAACACAAAGTATGTCCCTTTATAACACTAGCAAGCAGTTGCACATGTGTACATGACTGAGAATCTCCACAGATACACAAGCAGTCACGGTTTATGATTTGCTCTCCTACAACCACAGTGATCCAAGGAAATTCAGAAGTTTGTTTGGATATTAGAAAATTTAAAACTTTTTCAAATAACTGCTGTTCTTGTTCCAGATCCATGATAAAGATATGTTCAATGTGAGTGTGTGTGTGTGTAGTTTGGCCTCTACTCTAGAAAGTTTGTAGGAAAGACGAACTGTACACATGTATATTACATAGCAAGTTTTTTTGCCAGCTACAGGTAAATTAGTATGAGAAAGAGTTTCAGTCCAAATACTGTATTTTTCTCGAATACTTCAGAATATAACTTAATTAACTTACTGATTACTAAAATAACTAGGAATCAGAGCGTTATACTGCATTACACCACGATATTACTTCCAGAATATACTTCTCTCTCCATCATATTGTGGATAAGGACACTTACTCTACTGTATATACATATTCTGCAGCTTCATAATGTTTTGATGTAAGAACGCTCGTTGCTATGGCTCCAATTTCTTCACCTCCACTGAAGAGGTCATGTTTGTTAGTTGGTTGTTTTTGTTATTATGCAGAACGGATGGGACATGGGCCAAGAAACAGACCATTACACTTGTCATTTAATCATTTCCGTATAATTGCGAGATTCTTTGATGATTTTACCAATTTGCCAGGGAATGAGAAAAATCTGGCGTGTGTGTGTGTGTGTGTGTGTGTGTGTGTGTGTGTGTGTGTGTGTGTGTGTGTGTGTGTGCAGCCTAATTGAATTAAAGGGGACTGATAGTTTTGGAATGAAACTCTTCATTTGCAGTTCGTACATCAACCAGATATCTCAGCATGTCTGCGGTGTTCAAACTGTTCAGCGGTGTGTCGGTTCCCTCGGCTGAACTAGGAAGCGGGGGACTCCAGGCTCGTTGTCTGGGAGACCGGTGCCGTTGTCTGTGGCTTGAAAGATGAACACGTATATGAACTTGCTGATGGTGGACTTGTGGGTTGGGTGATCTCCATGGCAACAGCCGACACCATGGAACACTCATACCCTCTGTTGTGTTTGGACAATGTTTCTGACTCCTCAGACACATGGTTGTCACCTGATGGACAAAAAAACAACAATATAATTCATCAACGAGGAAGAAAAGAGAATAAAACTGTTTAGTTGCAGACTCATTTTAAAGGTAAGGAGATAAAGCATCACTTTGAGGTACCTGTGTCTGAAGAGCACGACGGACAGATGGCTCTCCTGGGACAGCCCATGGCAGGGACGGCTTTTCCTTCTGCCCCACTTTCCATCAGCAAGTAGAACTGCATAATCACACAGTGACTTATTTAATGATGAGAGATAACTGATTTAACCTGAATCTACATTGCTTGATTAACTTGTAACCACGGTGATGACGGTCTTACCCGAGGCACAGGGGTGGTTTCTGACGTGCTCTCGTCTGTCACACTGGTCTCACTCACGTTATCCACTGACGGCTGTTTACGGAAGAACTTTTGGGTTCTGTAGAGAAGAGAGTAAAACAGTCATCAGTATCATATAGTATTTTAATTACTTTATAAATGAGTCCTCAAAGTCAACCCATTGTTTTAGTACTTTTACATACCTGTTGACCAGAGAGAGTCTAGATTCACTACATTTGTTTTATTTGGTATAAAACCACAGAGCACGAGACACACGTTTTTATTCCACACGGTTCTATATGATGCTTTACTTGTTTGTGTCTCAGAAGACACTAAACCACCAAACTCAAAACCTGCCCAAGTGCACTTGCAGTCAAGTGCAGAAGGCAATTTGAGGCAGAGCTATTGGCGGCCATGTAGCGTTTCCACTGGGGTCATACCTCAGCGGCTTCCATTTTGTAGCCGAGAAATGACCTATTTTTATGTGTAATTGCTGTAGAACAAGTTAAACCAAGCATGTAATTGAAAGCGTGCCACTTCCACAGGGGAACCAAAGGGCTGCGAGCAATAGGATGTGGTACGTGTAGGGGGAGGAGGAGGAGGAGGAGGAGGAGGAGGAGGAGGAGGAGTGTGCTTTGTGAGTCAAAAGAGTGGAGGATGCCAACAGCCTTGTCCGTAAGCCAGCGAAACAACCGTAAAACAAATCAGCTACTTAGAGACAGCTCAGGTGGAAACACAAGGGAGGGCGGAGGAGGAGGAGGAAGAGGAGGCTGGGTGGTTTTACGTATACGCTCCTCGCTCGGCCGGGTTAGGGTTGCATGCTGCCATTTCGTTCCACATGTGATCTGCTCCCTGACCCCCTGCTGTCATGCCGAGACACTGACATTACACGGATCATGCCACCATGGGTTTGATAGACACCTCTAAATTCTGTCAGCTCATTCATTGCTGAGGCCGTTGCACCGTGCTTCCCCTGTCCAGACGACTACACACAACACTGCTGATACTATACATCTTTACAGGGGTGAATACACAAGCACACACTGTGACATAAGGTATTTGTGGATCTACATTACAGAACTTCCCCTAGAGTATTCTTTTAAAGCCTATAAGACCCTTACGTTTAACATTTCGATAAAACCCAGTTAAATTGAATCATCTTTGATCTCACTATGTCCAAACAAGGCAAGTTTTTAAGGGAAAACAAGGTTAACCTTTGTGGAAAGTAGTTTTGATCAAATGGTTTAAATCCCCCCTCAAATGCATATTTTACATTTTTTTTCCAGGTATTTCTTTCTCCCCCCCCTCTTCCTCTCACCCGTAGCAGTAGGTGACACAGGCAGCGATGGAGAGCAGGGAGATGAGGAGCACCATGCAGGCCGCAATCACCACGTTCCTCCTCTTCTCCTCCTCGGCCTGCTGCAGCTCCCACCACTCCAGATCACTGAACTGACAGCGCTCGCCCATGTAGCCCAACAGACAACTGAAAAGACACAGGTTTAAAATTAAAGTTTATTTCCTCTCTTTCTCTAAATGTACTTTATGCACATTTAGTATTCTCATGTACCAAATGACCAGAATCTATTAGAATCTATTATTCAGCAATTAAGTGCACACTTAACACTTTCAAGTCAGGGGGTAATGTATTGATGCCACATTCAACAAAATCCTAACAAAAATATATTTTACATTGTGCTAAAAATCGACTTGCTGCACTTATCTTAGGCCAAATTTCTGAATCACAAAATTATCAGCGAAAGTTCCCGTTACAAACTTCACATAAAGAATATCCTAATGAGCTGTAGTGTCAAACTGCCAGAGAAAAATGCAGAATAATTGAAATATTTAGTCAAGCAATCAAATTGACGTTTCTTTTCACCACAGATATGAAACAATCATTTTTGATGCAGTGGCTTTTATCATGGGACAATAGTGACACCTACTGGTTGTCAGCTTTTATAAATAAAAATCACTAAATGTTTGGTTTCATTCCAAACTGAATTGAGATGTGACAAGAAGTTTGGGAAAAGAAACATGTTCCTGTTATAAGTTTGAGTGGCTTGATATTCTACAGTATAAATAATCATGGTTATTATAAAACTTCTTTACTGACAACCAGAAACAAAAACCTTTCTCTCAAGCGTCATTGTCACCCACTTCCTCTGAGATATGAGCAAACTGTCTAACAAGGAGGTTGCACGTGACATGAGAAGGTTTATTTACTTGCAGGCATATGACTTCATCTCAGGAAAGTAGAAGCAGACCCCCTGGTACAGACAGTAGGACTCATGGGAGGAGGGGCAGCTCTCCACTGAGTTACTGATGTGGTGCAGGGTGGTGACGTCAGCAGGGCTCCCGGTCGTCACCCACGTCGATGCCGCCTCCGGCTCTTAAAATCAGATTGAATTTGACAAATACACAGTATGTCACTGCTGTGCATCTTTAATTATAATTTCAAATACAGCTTGTTTCTTAAAGTATACACAGGTTATACAGGTTACTTTAAACCAGGCTCAAAATGAATAATACCTGACCACAGTGAATTTAATCGTCCTGATTTCAGTCTTTGTCAAAATCTAAAATCCTTTAAACAAAACAATATATTTGAATATTTGCTGTAAATATTCTACACACACCGTGACATGTTTGCCCGTCGCTCTGGAATCCAGCCTGACATTTGCAGAGATACCTCCCCAAAGTATTTTGGCATTCTGCATTTCTGTTACAGTTGTGTGCTCCCAGGTTACATTCATCAATGTCTGAAACCAAGGGGGAAGAAAAGATTAATAATATATAATATGTGACCGTATCCTGAGTATCACAAGTCTACAATTGTATTCATACAGTCAAATCACATAATATAAAATAACATTGTACAATTTAAAAGTGTTTTATTGATCAACTTAATTGTCACACTGATTGTCACATTGATTAGCAACCCAGGAAAAATAAATTAGTCTGCAAATTAATTTATAACAGGAACTACAAGAAAACTAAGCTCCTCTCTTTCATATATATTTTAAATTATGCTCTATATAATTTTCTTCCAGAGCAGCTCTGCCTCTGAATAAAGTCTCTACATCAAAAACTCAGTTCCATTCCCAGCACCTGTGCTAAAACGAAGGCTACAGCTCAAACCCCTGCTGCAGAAGGTGAGATAAAGAGTTCTCTGAGGCAAATGTATTGCCAGGAGCTTTTCTGCAGGATGTGTACAGAACTAACTTCATCCCTCTGAGATACTCACCCACACACACCTGCCCATCACCTGTGAAACCCTCCAGACACAGACAGGCTGGGCTTCTGGCCTGAAGGAGGCACTGGGCGTTCACGTCACAACGCAGCGAGTCGCATTCATTCTGGTCTGACAGAGAAGGGCACACGAGGGGACGTGACATTAAGTGAGAGGAAGATAACGGGTTGTGATAAGTGAAGATAGATTGATTTTAAGATGTTACCTGAGACCATCTTGTCGGTGAAGAGAGTTGATTCACTGCGTTTGAGGGATGTTACATCAGTGGGGTCACTCTCTCCAGATTCTACACATTTAACACATGGAGTCAACTTTAGGGTTTAGTTTTACTACATAGCTCGTCAGTGTCTCCACCTGAAATAGGACGACAGGAAATGAATCACCTGCTGTTTCGTTAGAGGCGTCAGCAGATGAGCAGCTTCTCCCGTCAGCTGATAGGATGGAGCGTGAGAGACAGGAGCAGTGAGCCAGTCCCAGTTTGCTTTCACACACATGAGCACAACCTCCGTTCAGATGAAGGCAAACATCTGCTCCTGGAGATGAGGACACAAAATGATGAAAGTCAGTAAAGGGTTTGTTTGTTTGTGTTTCAGCAGGATTACGCAGAAACTACCACGCAGATTTCCACGGAACTTGGTGGACCACGAATAAATCGATTAAATCTTAGGGTGGATTTTAACTTCCCAAGAATTATGCATGTATGCTGATGAAAGAATCAGGCACATTGAGGGGGACTGATATCTGAGTATGTGCAATGTGATGCAGCTTGATTGAACTTAAGGGGACTAATGTGCCTGGCTCTCTACTGAGAACTGTTCTAATTGGAGTATTAGTTTTTTCTGTTGCATAATGCATATAGTGTCTGTACAAAGTTTGTTTTTAAAATACTTCACACAAAGATTTAAGCTGTTTTCAGACTTGAACTCCAGAAAATGTCCAGTTTCGATCAACATGCCCACTCGCTTGCTGGAATTTTTTCTGACATTTTGCTGCTGTTTTCTCACCCGGGCTCACTCAGACATTTTCTGGACTTTTTAAAATGTCTGGACTTCAGTACATGTCTGAAAGCAGCTTTAGAAAAATTTGGGGAATATAAAAAAATTTGTTTTGCTGACATTTTTGCACAACTAGATAACAACATAACTGTTTTAACGCTGTTAAGCACTATTTGGGGTAAGACAACATTGCTCTCCTCCACCCTGCTTTAAAACATTATTCTGTTATAATCATCACAGCCCCCCCCCCCCACTCCTCCTAATCAGAGCTGTAAACTGAAACCCCCTGACTGATCAGAGCCTCATCCCAGTGGTCTCTTTGTACCTGGCTTTGCGAGAGGATGAACCACCACAATGGCTGCTGGCTGGACCATGTTGCCATGGATACTCTGGAGTTTCTTCCCAGTCCGCTTGTGCACGCTTGTCAGCTGCCGGTGCTCCCGGTCAGAGATCCAGAGCCTGTCCTCGAATACTGCCAGGTCAAAAGGTCGACCTGGACAAATCAGAGAGGAGGAGGAGCACAACTGAATTGAATTGGTGGAACCAAGTGGGAGTCGTTTCCTCTTTGTTCAGCTGTTAACTCAGTGATGACTGTAACGGCAAGATCACACTGGTTAAAGGGCAAATTCACAGGATGAGTCAAGCCAGGGAATAGACAGTTTAGTTGGGGTATAACTTAATGAAGAAATAACTAGAAAGGAAAAAGATGAGAGCTTGTACCCCTGAGGTACTCTGGTGAGCACAAAGACTCAAAACTAACTTTCTAAAGAGTTTTATCAGTAGAATGTTGGATTGTAGAAGTGAAAAGACAATTTAACAAATGTCTGGTTGTATTTTGAAACAGAACCTGTGTATGTTGTTGTCTTGTTTTGTGTCTATTAACACAGCCAACTTTTAAGGAATAAGAATAATGATCAAAGTGGGTTTAACGTAATTTAACGAGAAAATAATGTCATAATGTCATGAAAATAAAGTTGTAATTTTACCAGAAAAGTAAATATTTAGAGAATAAAGTAATTTAACAAGAAAAAAGTAATTCACATAATTGAAAAAAGTGATTGTCCTTAAAAAGGCATTACCTAAATGTATTGATCATATTTGTCTTTTTGTTTATACCTTATCCAATAAGTGTATAGGTTTGTTTTTTTTATTTTGGTCCCAGGAGAACTGTATTGTCCAAAAACAACACACAGTCAAAAGAAAAAGTAATCGCACAAGTTTGAAAGTTTGATCTTTATTGTACCTGGTGTCAGAGACTGTTCAACATGGAAGGAAGCTCACACAGCTGAGGATTAAACTGAGGGAACCTTCCTGTTCGACTGTGACTTTCATCACAGGTCAGTTAATGGGGTCAAAGTTCTAAACGTCGTGGATATTGATGGAGTGAAACCGTCATACAGAGAAAATACAAAGAAGGTTAGCTAAGAGCTAACGTTAGCTGGCTAGCACTGGCTACAGCTAGCTAGCTAGCTAGCTTTGCCCCTGGTTAGTTAAAAGGGGCTAGAAGGGGATTTATTTCACAAAGAGGCAAATTCAGTTTATCTTAATGTTGCCACAGTTCTACGATAATGACACCAGAGTGAATTTAATTGTATTAAATTAACAGATATTAGATAACCTGGGGTTTTAATAAGGTAGATGGGCCACATGAAGACAAAAATTATCCTGAGATTTCCAGAAAAATGTTGTAATATTACGAGAATAAAGTCACAATATTTAAAGACAGTAAAGTCTTAACTGAGAAGAAAGTCACAATGTAATAAAAATATAGTCATAGGCTAATATTACAAGAACAAAGTTGTACTTTTACAAGAAAAGTCAATATTTAGAGAATAAAGTAATTTAATGAGGAATAAAGTCACAATATTTCAAGGATAAAGTCGTAATTCATATGTAGGAAATATTGACCATAACCCAGGCTCGTTAATGTAGAGACGTTGAACATTGAACAGCAGCCACATAATATAAAAGTTTTCCTAGAGCCACAGGACTTCAGCTTCTATAAAATATATTTTTTTCTTGTTTTATGCTGTTTTTCTTGTATTTGCCGCCAGTTAAATCAGAAGGTTATGTTTTCACCCAAAAATGAACAGGGACGTGACATAAGGGCAAAGTTCCCATGATGGGCCGCTCTCATCTATTAGAATAAGAACAAATCTGTTTACCTGGGTAATACTAAGCTTATGGAATTACTTAAAAGTTTTAAAAAGATGCATTTGATAACTATTCTCACTGTTCTGACCTTTTTGACATTTTCTTCCCCTTCTATGGAGGCGGCTCGGGGCATTTAAAGCTCAGCTTGTCAGGCTTAACTCGGTCAGATGCTGCTCGAGTTCAGTTTCTAGCGTTCTGAGTGGGCGGCTGTGGCTCAGGAGGAAGAGCGGGTCATCACTAATCGTGAGGTCAATTCCCAGCTCCTCCAGTCTGCATGTGTCCTTGTGCAAGATGCCGAACTCCAAATGGCTCCTGAGGGCTGTGCCGGCAGTGTAAGATAGGCTGTGTCAGTCATAGAGGATGCACTACGTATAGCAAGCACTGTCTGGGTGTGTGTCAGATATATCAGATAGATGGGCTTATAGTTTCTCAACTATATTTGTATTATTATTAGCTGTATGAGCTATGTTTTCTATTCCCAGTACACCTCTACATGTTTGCTTGTGCACGTTTCAAACAAGCCTCACCTACTTGGTTCTCTAACAGGATCCGTCGGTCGGAGCCGTCCAGGGCAGCAGTCTCCACCAGACCCCGGTGTTGGTCACACCAGAACAGACGATCCTCTGTGAAATCGATGGCCAGGCCGCTGGGTGACACAAGGTTGGTGCTGGCAATGATGGTTCGCTCTTTTCCTTCCAAAGATGCGCTTTCCACCACAGGCTGGGCACCGATATCAGTCCAGAACAACTTCCTCAAAACAATAAAAAGAAGTATATTAGGTGTATTTATTCCACAGACCCTTTCCCCCTTGTCCATTATCACAATTAGGCACAAAGACATGTATCCAATCATTATGAAGCAGGACTCAGCATATTTTTGTGATTAATTGAAATAGAGTATGTAACACATGCACTAGTAATGTCTTTTTTAAATTAAATTATATTCCGCAGTATTTAAGGCAGAAAATACACAATATTCTGCTAGTGAGTCACTAAATTTCTTCTTAAAAACTCACTTTTCCAGGGGATGAACTGTGATTCCTCTTGGTTTCTCCAGCCCTTTACTCACAATAGTTTCTCTGCTTAGTCCAACCAAGCTACTGCAGTCAACAGTTGACCGACTGGAACACAAAAGTTCACAAAAGTGTAAAACTGAAAACAAAAGTCATGCCAGTTTTGCAAATTTCTAGCAACAGAGCCTGAACATACTCCCTATCAAACCCTATCAATCCCAAAATGCCAATGTCCCACAGAATTTAGATGAGATAAATAAAAACAAAACAGACAAGCAGAATCTAAAATGACCCAAACATTAAAAGTCACATTGACAGTTTTGTCAAAACAAAAAAAGTTAATATCACTATTTTCTCATCCACACACCACGAACCTTTCATCCGTCCAGTACATCCTGCGATGGACCCAGTCAATCGCCAGTCCCTCCGGAGAGATCAGATCCTCAGAAATGACAACGCCTCTGGATCCACCGTTCAAATCAACCCGCTCAATTGTCTTTCGGTTTATATTGGAGAAGTACACCTTCAAAATGCATAGAAATTTAATAAATAAATGTGTTTATCACATAAAGTGGTTAAATGATAAACCAGACAGACAGAAAAGACCAAAAACTGCTTGTGTCACTTGTGAACCTAAAGGCTATGAAGTTACAGTATCTGTCCACTAAGTGGCAGTAGATGTTTGCACCTGAATCTGCTCCTGTTAAATTCAGTTTCTCTGTAGTAGTTATGCCATCTGAGGTTAGAATCACACACCAGCAACAAATAAACACAAAAAATCAGACACAAGAAGACAAAAGAAATGTTAATCTTACATTGTTTTGGACAGGGTCATAGTCCAAAGCTACGATTGTTCCTCTGGGCTCCTCCACCAGGGTTTGATCCCCTGTGCCGTCAGGGTTAATTCTTAGTACATCTACAAAATTGGCAACTAGCAGATACGGTGGTGGTCCTGAAAAATACCAGTGCAGTGTTTTGTTTTTTTTATGTCCTGCAGCAAATATCAACCCAGTTAACAGTGAGATTATGACAGACAGGAAGTGTGTTTATCTGCGTGGGCTCGTGTGCCTCAGCCTTCTGCTTTGCCACGGTATGACTCACCGGTTGCAATGCACCGCTTGCCGTCCTGGTGGAGCCGGTAGCCTGGCAGACAACCACACTGCCACGTACTGGGGGTGACAGGAGTACAGAGCTGGCTGCAGCCCCCCATGTCCGTCGATGAGCAGCCTGCAGCAGCAAAGAAAAAGGTGTTCAACCGATGAGCATTTGATCTCTGCAAACAGGCTCCACGTAACATAAACACCGATACAGACATGTCTGTGAAAGGCTCATATTGGAAGATATCAGCCAAGCAATACTTCTTGTATGTTTCATGTAAAGGCAGCATTAAGTGTGCATGCATTGTATGCACATGTAACACCAGTGAAGTTTCTAGTATAACGCAGTCTAGAAGGCAAATAAAGAAATAAAACGTACCTTCAATCATTATAATGTCCTACTCAAAAGATATGCCCCCATTTTTATGACCATTATCTGTTATCCAGTAACATAAAGCCACCTGGGTACCGTACTTCCCTTAGTGGTCGGGCTTATAGCCGACCACAAAGGGCTGATACACTAACACTGTACATACCAGTACAGGCTTGTCCATCATCCTGCAGTATAGATCCCTCAGGGCACACACACACGTTGCCCTCAGCTGTTGTCAGACATCCATGGCCGCAGTTGGTCATATTCCCTTCACACAGCAAGATCTCTGATAGAGGAAAGAAAACGTCTTGAAACACTGCAGATTTTTTCATTGTGACAGTTATGGTAAAAATCTGATGAATTTAATCCAAGGGAGATAAACTCAGACAAACAGATTTCAGGCTAAAGGAAGTTAACGAGAGTCATGTAGTGATGTTACATGTTGAGTTATTTCCTGGGTTATTCTTGGGCCCAGCAGGTAGTCGACTCGAACGGAGCCAGATGGACAACAAGCTTCTTATTCCCTGCTCTGCTAAAATCCCTTTTATAAAGTCAACCATAATCCCATCAAAATAGGTGAAAGTGTGATGGATGCAGGTGAAGCCCTCACGGTGATGTAATGTTACCTCACAGGTATGTGGTATGTCCCCGTATCTGTCAATATGGGCCAGGTACTGTATACACAGGCAGGGTACAGGTATCAATGTAATGTGAAATAGTTACAGGACCTGTCGCTGTTCCTCTGACTGACTTCCTACTGGTGCGATTATTGCTCCGGCCAAGTTGATCTTTGCTTTTTTCCAGTCAAAAATAGTCTCATTAAATAGATATTGTGGTTTTAACATTAACTGAAGACTACATTTGCAGGAAAAGCTGCACTGCACGTAAAGATAATGAGGGAATGAAAGGCAACATGAGAAGTAGAATATTCAAACATTGCATTTAAAATTCACATAAAAACTGCAGTTTTCTGTGTGTTTGTTTGTTTATTGTTAAACAGTTATTCCCCATTTATTTGTAATTAGTTGAAAAAACAAAGCCATGTGCAGCTCTGTGATATCCTCCTGCATGTATCCTCTGCTGCTGCCTCCATTGTTTAGTCTGCTGCTGCTTGGCTGCATGCTTGTTTTCTCGTGGACCTTGGCAAAGGTTGTCTGCTAAACAGCTTAGACAGACAAAGCTGCTGACCAGATATGTTCCCTATCGCAAATGTCACCTCATCATTTAATCTCATTGTGTCTGTGAACCTTTCCTCCGCTCTTGGCCTCGTAGCAGCGAGATTAGAAGAGAAGAGATTACGATAACGTCTTTAATATGTTAGGAAGTTAATCACAGGGTAGACATTAAAGCCATTAATGGTGAATTGGACACTTCAAACTCTTGCTGTTTCATTTTTTGTTTTGGTTTTAAGGTGGCAAAAGATACACAATACAATCATAAATATCAACAACTATTTTTTCATTAAACAAATATTCTATATTAAAAAAACAGCAAACACATTGCCTATCTTTGCAGAATGTTACAATAACAATGCATTTTAATTGACCACGATGATATTTTCAATAGAGGCCTTTAAATTGATATATTGATCTAATCCCTACAGACAGAGATTGTAAATAAACTACTTTCTTCAATGTGACACCCTTGTTTTTCGTCTCTTCAGTCTTTACACAGCTTCTCAGGCTAACCACAACTAG
Organism: Hippoglossus hippoglossus; assembly: GCF_009819705.1. Lineage (NCBI taxonomy): Eukaryota > Metazoa > Chordata > Actinopteri > Pleuronectiformes > Pleuronectidae > Hippoglossus > Hippoglossus hippoglossus. Next base: position 22,347,745 of record NC_047160.1, read on the forward strand.
GCCTTTAGGGAGTGTGACAAAGTGTCTGTGTTTTGACCCACGTAACCTAACACACAATTGGCAGTTCACATAAGTCCAGCCTGTCTGGTTGTCTGTGACCCAGGCTTTTTATTGGCCCGGCAGGGTCAAGATAGTGTCTAGGGGACAAATGCCACCTTTCATAGTCCCCAAATAGGGAAGACGCTCCAGTTCAAAAGCAGAGCTACGTTTATTATACTGACCTAAACAAAGCACAACTGTTGTTTCAATAAAACCAAAATGTTTCTACTCTCTTATTCCATATATTTAAGATTCTTGAATGTATCCTAGATACTCGAGCAGCATCACCCAGAAGTTTATTTACAATCTTTAAAACCTTTAAGTAAAACTGCATTAAGTCTGTAGTCCGTCAGCAGCGATCCTGCCAAACCCCAAGTAGCGGCTTACACTAAGTGACCTTATTACATATCAGTTTCTTGCCATAAAACTTATTCTGCTAATTTATTTATTATTTAATAATAAAATAATTTAAGGAATCCTAACAGAGAATAGAAAACAATATTAGAAGACCATAGAACTAATAGAAATTAGTTATATGCTTAACTTGATAGTAATGAAAGCAAATCTGATTCCACTCTACCTCCACATGTCTTCCTGTCTGGTAGGAGGGCGTATCCTTTTGGGCAGGTACAGAAATAGGAGCCTGGAATGTTCTCACAGCCAAGAGAGCAGCCATGGTTCCAATGGGCACATTCATTCACGTCTGTGGCAAACACAGACAAACTGATTGTTATATTGTTATGAAATATGTGAGACTCAAACCACCCTTGATTAGAGAAGCAGTCAATGAATCACTTTAATCAAACAGCTAAACCAGTATTTTTATATATTTCCACAATAACTTAACTATAAACTGATTTAACTACAAAATATTTTCTTTTTCTTGTGAGTAATATTTAATTCTTTGATGTTAATGCAAAAATACGAACCTTCACAATGAGTCCCTTGCTTACTGAGAGCAAAACCCTCAGTGCAGTGGCAAACCCCTTGTTCAGCCATGTTGGAGCATACATTCATACAGTTTCCAGTCTGTTTGTCACAACCTGTTTGAAAGGGTTTACAAAATATGTGTCACTAAAACATTGTCATTTGAGTTATAGCTAATAAGATAAAAATACAAGTTATAAAATCATGATATGTTACAGAGCAACGTAAATGTCAAAGTTCAGTGGCTACCTGGGAATGAAGATAGGGAGTTGGCCAGTGGCTGGTTGAGGGGATGTACCACCTTGATCTGAATCGGGGGCTTTGTCATTTGCTTTGTGTTCACATCCAGTGCATTTCCACCAGTGTACTTGTTCATTTGTTTTATAATCCGAGATTCAGCGTCAGTGTAGTATAAGTTCTCCAGGAAAACTGATATCCCCAGCACCCGAGACCTAACCAAAAATAAAAATGGCAAAACATACAGTAGAATTAAACAGAATAAAAGTAAAAGGATGTGTAAAGTATTTGGAATACAATATACTCACCAAAGTGGCTGATCTATAATGTGAAGGGCGTTTCCGTTGTAATCACAGGAGGCAATGGCACTTTCTCCTTGGAGACCAAACTGGACCCAGGACAGTCTCTTGTCTTGTCGGTCAATCGTCAGTGAGTTTAGTTGCTCTGCCATCTTAATAAGTGTAGTTTTCCCCTGTCCAGTCACATCAGACCTTTGGATACTGGGAGTCATCCCACCAGACAGCCAAAAAAGAAACCTGCAAAAATGTATGTTTGGAACTGAGAGAGAGGACTTTGCAAAGGAGTATTCCGAACCTTCTCCATAGTTTTCTCCATATCCATAGATGTTTTTAATAATGTCCCTGAAATTGGAGCATGCCCTGCTGATCAGAAGCCTCCGAAACATTCTGTCATAGTCATGTTTAGGAAATGTATGATGCTCTATAGATACAAATGGAAACTGACTAATTCTGTTTTAGACATGAGCAATTGGTGGCATCCCACTGAAGTGTCTTTGCTGGTGTCACACCAACTTTTCCCATCAAGCTTCCAAGTTGTGAAATGCACATGGCTACTTGAACACATTTAAAATGTCACGCCCAATGAGTTGTGGTCGAATGCGGGGCATTGGGGCAGGGGGTGCAGGGGTGCAGTTTTTTACTAGATTGTCAAGATAGTCATACGCACCTACACACACTTGCTCTTGCTACACACACAGATGGCCTTTTAGTGCCTCTTACTACAAATGTGCCATTATAATAGCAATCCGTCCGAGGCACAAGTGCACTTAGCTCTTAAAAGGAATATGAAATGGCTCTCTGTGTGGTTTATTGCATGTTATGCCCAAAACACACCTCTGATTAATCAAGAGGTTAAGAAGAAGGCTTTTCGAACGACGTACCTCCTGCTGCGACCTTTTATTCCTGCTCATAATCTAGCAAAGGGGAGTTTTTACACACACTTCAGACCAGGTGCTTAGATCATTAAAATAGAGCCCCCAGAGTCGGCCTGGCATTTTGCACCTCTGTGTCAAACCGTGCTTGACGGAGGGAGATATAACATCTGCAGAGTAGTAACACACAAACAAAATGCCTGGAATCTGAACCGTGTGAGGAGCTGTATGGGAATTTTTGTTTTTTAAATTAACCTACATGAGATTAATACAGAATTGATTACCTGTCTGTGGGGTCAACAACTATGGAACTCGGTTGGTTCAAGTGTCTTAATAACGTTCTCTCATTTTTCCCATTTAAATCCATTCTCTTGATTTTTCCCTTTTCTCGACTTGTCCAATAAACGCTGTTCCAGATCCAGTCCACTGCCAGGCCCGAGATGTGCTTGTCAGATGAGTGCAGTTTCTGGAAAACATATATTTAAATTAATATGTTGTGACTCAGATCTCAGACCAATACATAATTGTAAAATCTAAATAGAAAAATTGGAATTATTGGTAATTTCTTGGAAGTTATACTGATGAGTTTCCAGTTTAATAACCTGTTTATGTGCTCCTCTCACTGATGCCTTGTAGATGACCCCAGTGTGTTTGTCAGCCCAGTAAACATCTTCCTCTCTGTAATGAAAGTCGAACAGGATGGAGCTCCCCACACCGGCCAAAAGTCTCCTCCGGTGCTTCCCATCCAGGTTCATCCGATGAACGGCTTTACCGTGGCCGAATATCAGGAAAGGCTGAGAAGCTTAAAAACAAAAAAATCAAACATCACACACATTCCCAAAATGAAATGGGCTCTTTCATGGCCAGTGTCCCATCCTTCCAACAAGTTTAGTCTTAATCTTTTACAGACTTTTTTGCGTAATCCTGCTGACAAACAAACAAACAAACAAACAAACCAATCCACCAACAAGAATACGGACAGGGGCAAAAACTCCATGTTTGAGGTTATGACACAATATTAGTTAAATGGCAAAGACACATTTTGCTTGATTTGCAACAGCACATGTACTCATTTAGATTTAAGTAGCGATTGAGATTTTGATGCACAGACAAATTGCAGTCGCTTGTCGTCAGCTGAAGAGAATCCCAAGGACAGGTTGGTAACTATGGCAACATTTCAATAGCAGCTTTATTTCTGTTTGTGTCATTCATTTTGTCAAGTTATATGATGAAAGCTAAATCATGGCTGTATCGGGGTGAAGTTCAAGGCAGACAAAACCTTGTCTCTTAGCAACAAATTGCTCCTGGCATCGACCTGAAGTTGTGGAACAGCTCTTAGCATTAGCTGTGTTTTCAAAATTTGTCAGTTATATATTTTACTTTTAAAATATCTGTTGTAGAAATCTGTTGTTTAAACACTTAGTCTTCTCTAGAGACAATTACATTTTTGACAAACTGGGCTCTGAGGCCAATGTTCGCTTCTCTGAAATGCAATAGATAGAAGGTGTTCCGGTCAGTCATGGTCATGTACAACCATGGATACTGCTCCTAACTCTATGGAATGAGGAAAACAATGAGCACCACCAGAGAAACAACACAATGAAGTGTCTGGCCTGACATCCCTAAGATGGCCACTGGTGCTGAGTTGCTAGGGAAGCATCCTAATGAATCATTGATTGACAAGTTCACAGGGTGGTCAACACGATTCTTCACCTAGTTAGCTCAGTTCACTGGATGTTGTTGACAAAACGGCTTCTGTCAAACCAACATTTTCCATTTTACAATATAGGTATCGGACCTGACAACAGAGGGACACAACAGAGTGTGCTCTAAATGCATGGGTAGGCAATCAGTAGACATTGATTTCCCATTTTATATTATGGTAAAATTCTTTAGGACAGTCTGCGTGGTTGTTTTGGCTGCTGAGCCAGTTCATTGGGTTTGCAAATGCAATCCTGTTCCTCATCAACACATCAAGCTTCTTGAGTAATGGAACTGTGGATGAATTGTTGAAGACGCACTTCAAAGACATGAGACAGATATATATCGGTTGGCCGATATATCGATTTGAAGAAACTGTTTAGTTTCCATATCCAGATATGTAGAATGATTTTAGTGAAGGCAGCGTACAGTATTAATTTCTGTACTTATTGTGACCAGAGGTATAACATCCATCTTGCCACAGCATGGCCAACTGGATAAGGGGCTTAACTGTGACAAATACATTTACAGTAGAGGGAACAAAAGTAATATAATAAAAAAATGCCCCTGGATGTTTTGTTATCTCTTGTTTCATGTTTTGGAATAAATAGTTATCTTTGCTGTTGTAGACACATCGTGTGCCCCTCCAGGCTTTTTTACATAAAATATTTGTTTATTTGCTAGATTGTTTTTTGATTGGCTGGAGTGGAGAATACAGTAAACCAGTTCAGAGGGGTATTTTCTTTATCTGACCATGACCCATGACACTGTTTGTAAAAACAGCACATTAATACAATTTATTACAAGAATTTTACATTGTTTCTACTTGTTTATATTCTGTTGAGATAAAGCTACGCTCTGCCCATCTGTTACAACAGTGGCTGTTCCTACAAGAAAATGTAGTCACCATTTGTAAGCTCAAGGTGAGGTCCCTGTGGCATCCCGCAAAAAACTTGGGCTCATTCTGAGATACACCCACTCATCACAGTCCATCTTACAGTGCACATTTGGTACAGTGCGTTGTATTGTCTGTTAAGCCAAGTTCAGTGAGTGGCTGTGTTTTACCATCTGTTGCTCTGCTGTTACTTGAGATGGGGTCGTTTTTGTCCAAACAACTTGTTTTGTTATTTTACATGATAGCGGAAAGCAGAGTATGTAATAGCACTTTCCATACACACTTGCATACACACAAATGTTGTCCTTTTTCTTTGCCAACCACAATCAATCTTCAAGAAAATCTTTAAACTACTGTCACAGATGGTTAAAGGACCCTAAGACCTCAACACACATCAGAATCTAAAGCAGTCTACAGTACTTTCGGCGTCACTTCTGTCAGTCCTCCGAGTTGGGATTATCAGTCTTGACCGTGGAGGTGTCAAACTCACCCACACAGCTGCTGTTCCTCCCCGCTCGTGAGAGGCGTTCATCCCAGCAAGCTGTTCCGAGGGCCAAGGCTCCAGATCTTTGCACCATAAAAAAGATCAGCGCTGCTGTGATCGTTGCAGCCAACATAATCCTGCGCCTGGCCCCTGCCACTGGAGCTGCACTTGTTCACTATTTCTCAGGCATTCCCACTATCAGAGCTGGCGCCCAAGAATTCTCCAAAATTAAGCAGCGTCTGCTCATTGACTGTTGGCATCCTTGACCAAGGTCTTCAACCTGCAGCGCCAGTGAAGCTTCACATACCAGGAAATGTCCCACTAAGAGATGAGCCCAACGCCTATACCCCAATGGAAGAGATGGAGAACTAAAGGAGGTGGGATACAGAGGGTAGTACTGCTAAGAGGAGAAAAAAAAGTGAGTGGGATCCTGCTCGCTCCCCAGTTCGGCCCCCGCAGTGCCAGTCTGTTTTGGAAGCAAAGATTGAAATTCCTGACACCCCCGTGGTAAATTTTGCACATGCTAGTCCAGCATCGGAGCAGGATCTTCTTTAAGCTGCAGTCAGTGTCTCAAGCAGAATGTGGAATATGCAAGAAATGAGGCTGGGCTGACGATAGGTCCCACATAACAACAAGTCTTACCCTCACCCCACCCCCTGACCCATGTCCTCTCTGAATGTGGATGGACGAGAGGTTTTGTGTCTGGGAGGGAGAGAGACGTCGCATGTGAGGCTATTAGACGAGACACGAGACGCAAGACTGACATTTTTTATTTATTTAGTCATTGGGAGAAAAATTGATCTTTTGTACTTTTAAAACCATATCACCATTTGCAAATCACCTACCCTTACAGTAAAAGTATAATTTACACATGCCACACAAACAACAGGCACTCTGTTTTGTGTCCTGTGTGTGAATGAGAAGTCAGTGTGTCAGACTGTGTCCTGCTTGACGTTCATGTGGCTCCCAGAGGGAATCTGTAAAATTAGTCATTTATAGAGAACGGAGCAGGAGTTGAGCCGATTATCCCCTAATTGTTTGTCCTCCTTTTACCCGGGAGAACAACTAACAGAGAGCAGGAATCAAAACCTCCATTCATACCCTACATGACTAGGATATTGTCAGCAACAACGTCACCAGTAGGCTTGTAGAGGAGAGGTAGAAGATTTACACTGCTAAGAAAGTCGCCTTGTCTCCTGACTAATGTTAGCCGTCTGAAGGGCACTGACCTTTTCCCACGGTATCACCCTCAGCAGATCACAATGAATATGTTAATGTCACTTCAGGTGACAATTGGACCGAATGACAACCGCACATGGGCTTTGAAACATCGGTATCTAGGATACAAGAACAGAGTTGCTGCAGCCATGTTAAATGCCACCTCACGTCATTGGTCTTCCCTCAATTCCAAGTGATGGATCTTGATTAAAAGAATCTAATGTTTAGGGGACTGATATCATTTCGTTCATGGAAATTGGTGCAGATCCAAATAAAAATCCAGATCTAGTGAAATTAAATGTGGTTTTATTGGGAGTAGGCGTTTTCAGCTGCTGCACATTAACTAGAAACTGGCGACAACCACCAAGCTGTAGCCGAGATCAGTAGGGAATCAAAAGTTTGTATGTATCTTCAATAGTTTGAGAACTATGACCAAAAGATCATGACCGATTTGGTGCAGAATTGAAAGGGACTGGTGGGCCCTTGTGATCTGCCCCTCTGTCTTGATTCGTACCAAACTGGGCTCTTTCATGGCCAGTTTCCTAGCCTTCCTCCAAGTTTTGTCTTAATTTTTTCAGTAGTTTTTGTGTAATCCTTCTGACAAACAAACCAACCAACCAACCAATCCACCACCAAAAAACAGACTGGGACAAAAACTCAGAGTTGTCAGGTCAAACTTACACTCATCAATTTACAATTTTACAATACCGTTTTCCTGTTCAGGTTACTTCAGAGTAAGGTTAATGAGTCGCTCATTTAAGGTTCACTGTCCATGTCATAATGCGTTATTATTGGAATCATGTGTTTCACCTGTCTCCTCTGTGTTTAGTTTGCTTCAGTGTATATACACCCCAGCTTTTTGTAATTATTACATGTGACCAGTTTTTTCACTTCTCTATATCAGCGATGTTCCTGGATAAGAAGAGATTTGTGATGCAACCTCTTGAAGTATCTTTCTTGCAGTTGCAATGTGAAGGTTTGATTTAATGGACAACGGCCAATTGGCAACTATGACACAATAGAAGAAGGCAAAAATCTATCAGCTATGAAGGATAGATAACTGAGGCAAGAGGACCAGGGCAACAGAGAGAGGGGAAAGAGAGAAAGACAGACAAAATGATAGGGTAATTAACCCTCTGTTCAGTCACAGTTTATCGATCATTAACAGCCGATCCTTGTCTACCATCCATTCATTCTGTTGGTTAAAACCTGGCTGTTGCCATAATAACAGCACAGCTGGCAGTAGAGATTACTTATTGCTGCATGCTCGTACAGATGGTGGCACAGAGGTATCCATGGGAACAGTTTCCCAGGTCCACCCATCGTCTTATCAGGATTTACAGCAACGCCTGTTCAGACGTGCAAAGACAACTGACGTAACAAATGTAACCCATTGATTTTTTCAGGAGGAAAATGCTGTTGTTCATAACTGAGTGAGCACAGCGGACATGTCTCACCTCTATTCATAAATAACACTTTACTAGTAGCAACCTCTAATATTCTGTTAATAATAGATAATGTACTTTATTCAGGCACTCTTATCCTCTTAGTCTGTATGCCTCTGCCTGAGAATAGCATGATGGATGCACTATATATAGCACATCGAGTGCTGTGTGTATTGTAACAATAACATTTTGTTTCTCCTATTAAAGCCTGGAAAACTCATACAATATTCTGATAAGAGAAAAGGCAAAAAGATGATCACAAATATGATGAATGTAATATATAAACTGGAATATGAATAGAATATTATATTATCATCAGAATAAAGTCAATAGCTGGTATATTGCTGTCCAAGTAAAACAAAGTCACTGATAAGAACAATTATTTTTGATTTTGGAAACTCATTTACAATATGATATATCTTTTATTTAAGAGTGTTCTGCATTTACCTATTCAGATAACATGGTACAAGTACATGGCACAAATATACATCAACTGTTTTATTAATGGTTCATTAAAAAAAACTCAAATATATACATAAAGTAATAGAAACTGGCATTGGTTTTCCAGATGTGTCGCAAAAGATTCTATCAAACACACTGACAGTGCTTTTGTGTCCAGTAAGGCAACAATCAGCTCAATGCTTAAAGCAACAGTGATGTTGTGAATGTGATGGGCTGTGGTTAATGGGTCCTCTTTGACACACCATGCGATATTCATATCTTAATCTTTGGCATTGAAATAGTATTGAACACCACACACAGCAGGTTCTTTGTATGATACTAGACACAATTCAGTTCAACAAAGGTGCCGTGCTGTAGTGACAAAGGTGCTGTGCTGTAGTTACTATTGAGATTTTTAAAAATGAAATATAAGGCTCCAAAATAAATAAGGGCATGAATAAAAAAAACATGTCAGTCATTGACGAATCTGATTGTGGTTTTACAAACAGCATCCAGTTTTCATGTCAATTAAGTTTTTATAAACCGTTGAATAAATCTTAATAAATTGATAGGAAGTGGAGAACAGCAAATCGGTGCTGTGTCACCTCACAGATGTGATAAAATAGTATTTATAAAGATTTATGAATTATTTTGTAATTAATATCACTGTCATGAAAGGCAAATAAAGAGAATGTCACATAATGTCTCTCTAAAGTGGCATTTGGGCGTTGGCCATGGATTCCTGGCGTCAGCAGAGATACTCAGACCGGGAACTGTCACTCTTATAGGTCATCTGAGAGTCTATGCTCGACCTGGAGCAAAGGAGCATGCGCTCTGAGTCATGGGTTGCTCTCCTTGCCCAAAACTCAGTGGGATGAGAGTTCAGAGTTCGTTGTTTCATTGAAATCGTCTCGAACTTGACATAGCTCTCTTTTTCCAGCTCCTCCTCATCCAGAGCTGGGTCACGCCCTTTCCAGTAGAGAGCGAGGATCTTGTAGAGCAACAGGGCAATGAGAGGCAAAATCAAAGCACAGGCAATGCCGCTTATAATCATGAAGAGCTGGTTCTGACCACCATCCTCTACAATCTCCAGTGTGTAGAAGTCAATGCACGGATCCTTTCCTGCATCACTACCTTTTGCTATGAGGCAAACTGAGTACCTCATCCCAGAGGAAAGACCCTCTAGAAGGACTTTTCCACTGCCAGCATTAGTTTCTTCTGTCCTTTTGGTGTCATCCTCACCATAGGGGGAATATACAACTGTTAGTGGGGCATCGTTTGGTAACCCATCTGCTGTCCAGAGCAACACTGCACTGTCAGCTGTCTCCTCTACAATCTTCAGGTCCTTGACGGACTTCGATGCGTCGCTTTTCTTGCTTTTTTCATCTGCTGCGAGCTTCCTCCCGTTCTCTCCTTGCTGGTTCTTCATTTGTTTGAGTGAGCCTTTCTGTAAACCGTTGCTGGGGGTAGTTTTCGGCTTCTTGGGTACAGTAGGTTGGGTTGGTGTTGTTCTCGGAGGAACTGTAGATGTTACAATAGTTGAGGCAGATATTTCCGTAGTGGGAGTCAGTGTTGTGCCTTGGCTGGTCGGTGCAGTCGCCGTGCTTTGCCTCACTGGCGGCACCGTGGTACTGATGGTACCAGCAACTGAGAGAGAAATAGTGGCTTCTGCGCTGCCAGCAACATTCGTAGCTTTGCAGCTGTAGTTCCCAGCGTCTTTGGGCAATATTCCATGCAAACTCATGATGGACCACTTTATGCCCTCTCCAGGTGACTCCTGAACTATAGGGGGGGAAAAACACAAAAGTCAGTATATGGAACAAGTCAAACATAGTCTTGGCCTGTTATGCCTGTTTTCAAAAGGCTTATAACCTTGTGGCACCAGCCTTACACAGCTTATTGCCTTATATTCATCAGGCAGTTTGAATTTACACCAAAAATTCCTTTCTAAAATGGGTTAACTTTCCAAAGACTCCATTTTATACCTGTGTTGTTAACTGGTGAGCCTTCTGATCTAGCCCAGTACAGATTTGGTGTTGGCATCCCTGTGGCATCACATCGCAGGAGAACGTTGCTGCCCAGATAAGATGTGATCTTGGTTGCAGAGGTCATGACTATAGGTTTTACACAATTGTCAAGTTCAGCACGTTGAAAAAGGACCCCAGCCAGATTCTCCGGTGCACTGCAGGTCAGGAACAAGTCCATTAACACCACTGGGCTGTCTGTCATTTTGGAAATCTCTATAAGCTTGGAGATTTTACAGTCACAGTACCAGGGATTATCTTGGAGACCTAAAGGTGAAAAGATAAGACAAAATCTGAATTAGTCTTTGCTTTTTTTCGACCATTGCACCATCTCTTAAATGCTATATTACTTAAAGCCCCTGTTGTTAAACATACTGGAAATAATCGAGGGGGGTGAGAGGATAGTGGAGCAGCAAAGCAGCAAAACAAAAGGGTAGCGTCTGCCATATTTCAAAATAGAAGAAGTTTCCCACTTTTAAAACAAATGCAGTGATGATTTGTGCTATAAAGTGATGTTTGGAAAAAAAAACTGCATTACAGTCATAGAGGTGGCTGTATGTCTACAAGTGTTGCTTCTTTCTCTAGCACGTGCATCGTAGGGGAGCACACAAACCAGTTACAGAGTAAAAGCTTAAAAATACCACATTTTGTGTAGTCTGAGGTTAGTTGAACACCACTATTTAACAACCACCATCACTTTTCTCTTTCTGATGTGAAAAACCATGACACTGAAATTCAAGGGCTATGGAAGTGAACTAATTAACAACTCCCATACCAGTTACGCAGGTGCAATAGGTAAGCACATGTGCTGATGCATATGAAAGCCCCTTAACCAGATTAGTTTGTCTTAACAGTGGCAAAGCAGCTAAGCCGCCTCTGGCCCTCCTCCAGTTTGTGGCAACACTCTCTTTCCATTAGCTCCTCTGTTAGCACAAACGTTAATGGTTCACTAAAAGCTCTAACCCATTAAAATCGCTGTGTTTTATTTTGACCTTATAAGTATTTGTATGGTAACAAAAAAAGAAACTGAACATTGAGTGATCAGGTAAATTATAATTTTAAGTCCAGACTGTATTTAAGGTTTTGTTTCGATATTTTAAAAACTGTTTATTTGTACTGAAGTTGATATGATTATGAAATAATACCAAGCAGAACGTCTCATGAAATATAGACAGAAAATGCTTTTAGGACGTGTTAAAGAAGCTGTTTGTACGAAGTCTGTTTTTCTTTTTTTCCTAATGTCTAATCCTGTTTATCCTTCAGCTACACCAGTGGCCTGGTTAAGCTAGTTTGCCCTTATACAGCTTATTGACAATATCCCTCCCACTCAGTGCTATGCAGATACAGCAAACACACATCACTTACATGTTAGTCAAAATCAACATCTGACAAAAGTGCATTAGCAAGTTGCTATGGTTGAGACAATTTCTAAAATGAATCCTCTTTTGCCAAAAAAGCTATTAGTAATTTCTGCCAGGTATTGCCATTCAAGCTAATCAACATATTATTAGCAGTTATTAGACTTTGAAACTGAAAGTAGGTGACAACACCTATCTGTATCTGTAGTCCCTCATGAACAGAACTTAATTAATCTAAAATGTTGAAAACATTTGTTTTTTCGAAAAACCGCAGAGCGTTGATTACCTGCATTTTGTACAATAATCGTATAAATTCAAAATTTGAATTTTTTTGGTCACATAAACACGAACACAAACAACATTTCTGCATACTTGTGCAATTAAAAGGATAAATCGTTGACAGTGCAACTTAAGACTTTTGGTTGTTTTACAACAACTAAAACATTAGATATCATCTTGCCTTTAGAAACTTTACGGAAAACGATCTTGTCTACTGTGTTCTGCATGTTTACCAAATTGCATGGTCATATGGGATCCAGTGCACTTGCAACTTAAGCCTAGATTGGATTGCCACAAGGTACCTCGTTAAACATTCAACATTAATTAGGACAAAACATTTATAATACAAATTAAGCGTCAACTCTGCCACTGCTGGGACTAAGCTTATTAAACTGTGTCCTGGCAGTGACTATCAAGGCAGGTTTGAGTCAGTCAGAACAAGTCTGGCTAGATTAGCAGGTGATGGACTAAAGTTCATGAAGTAATTACAATTCACCTCAAAAGTGTCCTTCCTTGGCTTTTACATCCTGTGCAACCAAGTATTTTCTCCTTACCTAACACGATTTTCTGCGAGGAGTTCTTAGAAATGGGGGCTCCATTGAAGGGAGGCCAGATATCCATGAGGTTAGAGGGCAGGGTTGCTAATTTATTGCTGGATAAATCCAAGTAGGTGATGTTGAGGAGGTAGGGGATAGCCTCAGTGGGAACATTGGTGAGTCTGTTGTTGTGCAGATCCAGTGTCCGCAGCCTTGGCATCTCTTTTAGAGACTCCCAGGGGAACATGGAGATCATATTTCCATCCAGCCTGAGTTCGTGGAGCACTTTGAGGTTGTAAAAACTTCCAGTATCCACTGAGTTTATGGAATTGTAAGTAATCCACAGGTACCGCAGATCCGACAGGTAGTAAAAAGCTTCTGTTGGGACTCGGCGTACAGCGGTTTTCTCAATGCGAAGTTTAACCGTATCCACTGGAACGTTGACAGGGATATCAGACATGTCTGGGTCATTGCAGAGCACAGATCTGAGAACAAAAGATAAATGAATTAACTGTTCAAATCTATGGACAGATAACGAAAACTGATTTACAAAGTCAAAATGCTCTTCAATCCATTGTCCAGTAGGAAAGCAAGTGATGAATATTTAAAATGATCAATCCACAAGGTTATTAGTATCTATCGGTATCTGTCCATTAATTCATCCATCCATCCCTCCGTCCATTCACCCAGACTCTCTGTTGTGATGTGGGATGCTGTTTCTGACATGACTCTAGTCCAAGGCCACTTCCTGGATGGCAAGGTCAGAGCTTATCACTGTCATCATAAATAATGACTGATTATGTGGATGCACTTCCACTTCAGGAGGAGGAATATATAGAATTTGTTAGAGTCGTGGACAAAGAGAGAACGATTTAATTATAGTTACTTTAGCATTACATGATGACAAGGAGAAAAAAACATGAGCTATGAATTTTAGCTTTTCGCCATGACTGTAGACTTCAGTTGACACCATTTTCTATGTTTGTATTGTCTAACTTGTTCGTGGAAGAGAGATCCATCATGGAATAGGGTTCAGTGCTAATACGACTAATCATGCAGGGGGCAATTAGATCTTTCTCTGGGATAAGTGGATTGGTACCGTGCCAGAGAACGTACATTATGCCAATACAGGTCAGGGCATCCTGTACAAATAACACTGGTGGATTTTGGATATAGACTTGCCCTTATTTTTAGCGTCCGTGAGATACCTAATTCAAAGCTGATTATTTTACTTAATGCTGGTCTAATGTCCCTCCATCTTCACTCTAACAGTACAATGGATGGCTCTGCGTTTTAGTTAATTGTCGCTCATCCAAATTAAAAACACCCCGATGGACATTAGCAGCTTTATGCTCCTGATTCAACATGTAAATATACCTTGTTAAGTGCAGGCCATTTTGACTTCCCATTGATTTAACATGGATCACATACCAGGCGGTCTGAGAGCTATGGTACTTTTTCTTGTGCTCATTCAAATGGGTCAATAGTGCAAAATACGCCAACTTTTTAGAAAACCTCTCCCACAAACTAATTTCAGGACGACAGTCAGGTGAAAATGTAGTAGCACCTGTATAGGATCGTATTTTTGTTTATTTTGTAGGCGAACGTCAAGTAAAGGTGACCTAATTAGACAAACCAATAACTTTCCAAAATCACAAAAGACACCAAGTGTAAGTGAAATGAGTGAGCACAAGTTAAATGCACTTTTTACCTGGTTCCTATTCCATCATTACGTCCATGGAAGACACAGGTGCACTGCGACGGACAGAAGGGATGAGCCATACTGAGGCAGCATAGGAATACGTGCACGCAGAGAAGTCGACGCATGGTTTCGCCCCAAAATTCTCACATCGAGGAGAGATCAGGAGAAAAGACATCGGGATTCATTGAGCGCCTGGAGAATTATCCTTCCCAAAAAGAACAAAACCAAGAAAAATACCAAGTGGAAAATAGAGAAAAGAGCTTTCAGAGTCCATCAGAAGCGACGGTACGCAGGCTTGAAGATCTAATTACAGTATAGGTGACCTGTCAGATTGACGGTGTGTGTGTGGGGGAAGGGGTGGGGGATTAGCAGAGGATTTCTTGGGTTTGGCTGGGTCACGCACGCTACAGGTGGACAGCAGAGCAGGACCAGTTGCTCGGACATGGAGCTAATCGGCTAATTCCGAAGGTTTCTCCTCACATGATCAAGCCATGCCTCTGGTTAAGCCATTCACTTCCCAACCACGCCAGGGCATTTTCTCGGTTTTGCTAAATCTCCATGTTCCTATGTCAAATTTATTGTTGGACACATTTGAAAACTAAGCTAGGATCAGCCTTGTCAGGTTATATCCAACCACCTTTCCTTTGTAATGATCGGCACTGGGGTTTTGACCCATTGTTGTGAGCTTTCTTGTAAAAGGAGGAGACTGTTTTTCTTGCATTCTGATGTAAGTTCCTCTGCTTCTGAAGAAATTCCTTAAATGTAAATGTATTATTGAGCTAGAGGCCATACGTAAGATGTGTGAGCGAGCTCTGTCTGGCACCAGGGTGCAAAGTGTAATCTTGGATGTGATTTATTACCTGACTGGGTGTAGACCAGCGGCTTGGGCTTGGGGCCAAACCCTCTTTCATATTTTCTGCACACGTCGGTTTAGCTCGGGAATAAAACCGGTGTTGACTAGAATGGATCAAAAACCTTCATCGCGTCCAGTTTCCTCCAGACAGTCCTCTATCTCAAGTCTTACTTCTAAATATATCAGGACAAATAAATTGATAAAATAATATAGTAGTCTTCTGCATGTAAAATTATTCATTTTAATATATCTTTTGAATAAGCTATTATATAACTTGTTCGATAACTCCTAACTTAAATGCGTGAAAGTGATTATTCATACCCTGTATTGGTTAGTAAACGTTAAATAATGGATTTAATAATAGGGGTCCTGTTACTATTAGTCCAGGCTAACTCTATTTTGAACGAGTAAGAGGAAAGGGAGACATCTAGTGGTATGAGGTAGCTACTGATAAACATACATTTTCATGTTGTTTCATGTTTCAGTGGGAGGAAGTGACATCGAAACAAAAAAAGGACACGAGAGACGTCAAGTACTTATTAACAAGTACACAAGTGAGTTTTATTTATGCAAGCAAATTTGATCATACAGGTCAAATAAGCCACCTCAAGCTGTTGGCACATGAATGTACAAAACAGATTCAATTTAAAGCCTGCTACTAGAAGCATTCGTAGTGAAAGTACAAAAGACTAATACAAGGAAAAAGCAGAGAGCGTTTTTTTTTTCAGATCACTACAGAGTAAGCAATGTTGGTATTAGTTTTAAGACATGGTTGAGAGCTCATCACAAACTAAACAGACACAAATCAAAGACTACAGTCTCTATTATCAGTAGCATAATGCGGTAAGCGTGGGGGGGGGGGGGTTAAGTACTGCACATATAAACAAAGGGTTGATCCAGCAAGACAGTCATAATCGTCAAAATAAAGAAGTGAAGTAAAGTAACTTTTGAGTCAATAAGACTATATTAATGCATGTCCATGCCACGAGAAACATCTAAATTCACAGTCTTTACTAACAGTACAGTTATCCAACTTTGAGTTGAACATCAATGCGCTTACATCTAGAGATAGAGCACAGAAATGGTCAAATAAGTGCATGAAACTAGCTTTTTTTTTTGAGAAATACTGACAAAACAAACTTTGCCAGCCGATGAACCGACAGTTTGTAGTTGTATGGCATCGAGATGTGTAAGCAATACAGTTACTGTCATGAACAAAATTACTGTGACACACACTTTCTGACATCTGATAATTCCACCAAGGAGAGTGCCATCACACCAACAACACTTCACATCGTCAGGGTTTGTTTTCCGGTTGAGACTAAAAGTGGACATACAGTGACCTCTTCTTCTTCTTCTCACCCGAACTGTCCCTTAATGTCAGCGGTTAACATATAGGTATGCTTTGATATATCAGTATTTACAGTGCAGAGTTCTGCCAAAACAGGAGTTTCATATTTATAAAGTTCCACTTTTAAGAAATTAAAAAATTGGTCATGAAAGCATGTTTACATGTGCTTTTTGTGGCTCGTGATTCAAAGACAATGGAATCATTCACAGTCCTAAAATACATTTAAAATGGCAGGATTATTATAAAATAAGCCATAATTTCTATTTAATTAACTAATTTCCATCTTTGATAGCTATCAAACTTGTTGTCTCCTGTTTAACAGGCTTGGCACGTCTAGCAATATTTGTTTTAATCTAACGATTTGGTATTTGTGTCTTCTTGCTACTGTGTAACTTCAAATAGAAAAAACAGATTGAATTACTTTCACGTGAAAGTGGTTTTTTATCCCTGGGAATACTGGTATGACAAAGGCTTACGCTGCTTCCTATTGTTGCATTGTGAGTTTAAAAATATTTCCAAAACTAACCACCCGT
This sequence comes from Hippoglossus hippoglossus, assembly GCF_009819705.1. Classification (NCBI taxonomy): domain Eukaryota; kingdom Metazoa; phylum Chordata; class Actinopteri; order Pleuronectiformes; family Pleuronectidae; genus Hippoglossus; species Hippoglossus hippoglossus. Next base: position 22,364,939 of record NC_047160.1, read on the forward strand.
TACAGTACATAGTTTTTTGAAGATGAAATCTCCGCACACACACACACACACACGACATGAGAAATGTGCTTGAAAACCTTTTTAAGCCCCTGTTGACCCCCTCAGAAATCAGCAAAAAATAAATAATGCATGAGAGCAAAATGACACTTAGCATCAAATAAAAACTCAAAAGAAAAAGAAAACAATAATACGCAAGTAAAAAAAAAAAAGGAGAAATACTACTGCTACTTCTGATTCTACAAACTACACTAACACTACTATCAGCACTAAACAACTTGTATTCAAGAATAGTATAACTGCCATAACGATAATCGTAACACCATCCATGAGAGAGGTAAAGGGGCTTGTTTCATCTGAAATGCTGTTTGTGACTGGAGAGTTTGAGTGACGTTTCCCCCCCAGACCACATTGTCATATGACGCACCAGTGACATCAGCGGTGGTGAGGGCCCTAGGCGCCATCCGCCCCCCCTCGGGAGGGGATGGTAGAGAGACAGAGAGAGACAGAGAGAGGAAGAGGGGAGAGACAGCGAGAGAGAGAGAGGGAGGGAGAGAGAGAGAGGTCGGAGTGGGTCAGGGCCAGGCCTCCCGCTGCTCTTTATGTGTAGGCGTTGAGACGCTCCTTGGAGCGAGTGGAGTGGATGTCGTGAAGCTCCTGCTCCTCCTTCGACTTGATGTCCTCGTACTTCTGCATCCGGCAGGCGTCCTTCACGTAGGCCCAGTTGGCGGACAGCACCATCAAGTAGTGGATCTGAGGGGGAAGTTCGGAAGTGTGAAACATTGCTGCTTTCAGGGTAGAAGCTAACACAGTTTAATGGCTGTAACGGCTTAATCAGCTTTATTATCTCTTGTGGATTTGAATTAACAAGCTACAGTAGTTGCATATTATTCTGAAATTCAATTAACAGATTTCAAAATTTAAATTACAGATTATGTTCCCAGTGGTCCAGCAGGTGGCAGCATAATGCTAAATGTGGTCTTGGGCTTGTTACCATGGCAGCTAAGGCTATAATGAATGTATTGTGCTTTAATGACTGAGGTTGAAACACAGCTTCTCTTTGTGAGGAGCTGTCTGATGTCTGCAGTCAGACAGATCATTATTATAACGATTCTATCGCGACAAATACAAATATTATTGTATTTGTTTTTCTTGGTAAGCTTATTTGTTTGGTGCATTTTTAAAAAATATTTTTTTAGCACTGCTTGAGTTTGCCGACATCAAAGCTGACAGATTATCTGTTGTGATGATTTGTCTCCACCATTTGCCGGGAAAACAAACACGAGTTACCATTGTCCTGCTATAATTTGCACCATCATACCTGAAACACTCTCTGTTTTCTCAGAAAATGGCTACTCGCAAATTACCGAGCGATGTTTGCAACAATTTCTGAGCCTTTCTTCTCCCTGTTTCCATGACAACACATTGACATGTCTGGCGCCTCCGAAAGAGGGAGGGAGACAAACCCTGTCTTTTCCACTGCGCCAAAATGCCTTCCATCCTATCTGCAGCTATTCTCTCACAGGCGAGCACGACGCAGGCCAAGTAGGAAGCAGCCACAACAAAACACAGCTATTTTCCCAGCTACAGCATCTCCCCTCAGTTACCCCCCTCTTTTATTAAAAAACAGTTCCCTCCTACCGCTGCGGAAATGATCTGCTAACAATGAGGGGAAATCAGTGCTTTATGAAGAATGTGAGACGCTTCACTCGTTGGTGCAAACGCTCTGCTTGATTTAAGAGATATTTAGTCGTATCCCTCGAGAGGGAGGTGTGACTTTTATAGGTGTCTCACCATAGCAATGACAGCAGCTCCTGCTCCAGCGAGGGCACAGATGAACAAGTGGAACGTCATGTCGAGCTGGAGCAAAAACAAATCACATATTAATATCTGCCAACCAAACACCTACATGAAAAGGCACCTGTTAAATGTTAAAAAAAATTGAAATTACCTGTGATCACACAGACTCAATAATGAGAAAGACAACAACAACAAGGTAACATGTATATAATCACCATTAGTAAAAAAAAATAGAACAAGATGAATAATAACATATAGTTAATAAAACCATAAAATAATAAAGTACATGCCAGACTAAATAAGTGTGCATTTAATTAACGCATGCAATATCAGCAATTTTATATTTCTCCTCTCTGATCCTCTGGAAGGCTGATAGTGCCTAACTATTATTTTTCATATACACTGATTATTGACGTTGTTCGATTACTTAAAGTTGCTTTTATCTCACCTCATTGGATTCACACATCTTGAAGAATTTCTCCGATCCAGCACACACGGTTTTCGCCTCGGCGATTGGCACGATTCCTGAAAAGAAGTCACATTAATCATGAAACAAGTGCTACGCAATAAAAATCGGACAGCGAACAGGTGCAAAAAGTGTCGAGAGGCTGATATGTACCAACAGACCATTACAACACTGTGTGCATACAGTCACACACAGGTCTCTAATGTGATGGTGGCAGCACAAATAGTTGTTGACACAGAGGCGGCATTAATGGTAGCTGGTGGCTAATGGAGTGGAAGAGGTGGCACTAATTAAAAATAACGAGCCAGCCATATAAGCATGTGATATGATGGACTGTTATGGAGCAGTTTTAATGTAATTTTTATTTTGGACCATTAAAGTTTACAGGACAATAATACGAGGAGGAAATAGGGAGCATCACCCTCAAATTGGACCCTTTGCTGTGTTTTATTTTGAAAGGGGGTTATTTATTAAAGTTGCTTGTTCGGTAACATAAAATAAATCTAATTAAGTGTGAAATGTATCTTGGTGTATTAAATCCCTGTGTTGGATATATGCATTATTTAGCCACAGTATACAGATATTTATTCGTAGAAACACAAAGGGCCATGAATTTTATATTCTCCAAGACGTTGAAATAAAAGCAGCAGTTGAGGCAGTGCAACGTTGCCACAGAGATCAGAGCAAACTGAGATCTGAACGGTTGTAGGAGGGAAGAGATGGAGATCCATTCTTACCATACTGGCGTGGGTCCAGGCAGAGTGTGGCCCCTTCCAGCACGGTAGCGTTTTGGCAGATGTTCCAGATGTTGAAGTATATAAAGACCGGCAGGGAGGTGAAAGCAGTGACTCCGAGCCAAGCCAGCATGAAGATGTATGTCAGCATGATGAACTGAAAGGGCAACAGAGGAAAAAAAGGATCACAACTAGACACCGTGTAAATCAAGACTCCTAATTTAATCTGTGTACGATTAAATGATTGAGGATTAGAGCACTTTTACTTCTTCCACTACATTATGGGTTTGGTTCCAGGTCTTGAGATTTGAAAATTTGATTGGCGTTAATCTGTGATATTTCTATATGTTACAAGGTGCTCCTACTCTGCTCCATGGCACACTTCGCCATTTCAGCCAGCTATAGTCTCATGTTGGTGTGGATATTTCCATGGGCACAGGATTAACCCACACTAACTTAATGAACTCATCCATCACAAATACTATAGCATGGCTTACATCCTTTGCCTCCATGTGGAGCCTCAGATTGGCTGAGCAATTATATTCCAGCCATAATCCTGTTAGGACAGCTCCCAGCTCTGTGATGTGCTCCAGATGAGAGGGCTCCTAATTTCTTTACTGTTGTCAGCAGTATAATATTAAATTATTTTGACTGATGTTTTTAATAAAACAAATTTAGCGCACTTGTTATTAGAATTTATGCACATGTGCAAATCAACACTTGTTTTCAGGACAAAACCATTGCCATTGGTTTGACTGCCACGCTTGCTTAGATCCCATGTAAACTAAATGAGTAAAACCTTAACATTGGAGGAACATTGAATGTGACCCTGTTTAACCCTTTTCAGAATAACTGCAACAGAGATGGGTGAAAAACCAATGACCCGCATGGTGTTTGTCACTGTGACTGCAAAAATTTGTGACCTACAGAAACCTTCACGTTCTCAACCTTTTTCAAGGGAAACTCCCCCGGGAAACTACCTGACATTTAGATTTCCATGTGATTCCGGCAGCAGAAGGCTACACAGTCTACTTCAATACCGTCATAGGGTCGGACACTGAGTAGATACATAGATGAATACATCTAAAAACAAAAGAGAAAATGGGAAATCATGTATATAAATCTAAGTGGCAGCCCACCTACACCTACGACCTGCACCCATTGGATGGTACTAGCTGTCAATCGTACTGTATCCACGCCCCAATGCTTACCATACTTTATCATTCTTTTTACTTTGAATTGGACCATAATATGCAAAATTAACATCATGCTGTTTTCAAAAACGCTTGAAATTAAAGACTGAGACCATAAACTCTTCAGAAAAATGTTTACTGACGTTATAGATCAAGTGAGAAGTCATTTTCTCATAGACACAACCAAAAATCTAAGCTAAGCTAAATTTCACAAGCACTAAAATGTTAGTCATACCCAAGCGCTGACACAGCGTCCACAGGTGGTGATCTTGAAGTCTCCATACAGGTCTTTGATGGCTCCACTGGTGAAGAAGCCCTCCACCATCAGCAGGATGCCATAGACGAAGAAAGCTGAGGCGATGCCGTAGATCACGTACTTTATGATGTCAATCCTGGAGAATGAATAGAGAACCAATGGAAATTTGCACAACTAAACCATATTACACATTCAGAAACGGCTACGAAAAAACTCGCAATATTCGCTTTAAATTTACTTATGTGGGACCATGTCCTTAGTAACGTAGACAACACAAATAATCTATTGTTTCAAAGGTAAAAACATAATGTGGAGATCTGGTGCAGTGTGGTGCAAAGATAGTATGTCATGCACGTATGGTTTTCCATTTGTGGGCAAATAACCAATTTCCTAAGGGTCGTAGTGTTTTCTTCACAATCTAACCAACACTCAACGTCACTTTTACCACTCACATGGTGAACACATCCAGTGCGTCCACAGGGCTCCGCATCACCTCAAAGTAGTTCTGCAGGATGGTGACGGTGCCGGAAAGGGCCTCATGTCCGCAGCCGCAGAACAGAGCCACGCCGGCATACAGCAAGATGGTGGCTATGAGGGATGGGTACGGAATCCCACCCAGGCATTTGATGCAGCATTCAAGGCATCCTAAACACACACACAACAAATATGCAACTGTTAGTCAACAAAGACAGAAAAGGAAATTTCAGTTGTGAATAATTCAACAAAACTTTGCCGACGGGCGAATGCATTTGCATGTTTCACGCTGTAGAGCCATTTACTTTTTTGAGAATCTCCAACAATCAGACCACGGTTGGGTGGCAGCCATGCATGCATGCGTGCACAGTGGAGCAAAATACCACAACTTCTTAAAGTGGCGTGACCTCAGTACAGTACATCTTCCCCCTGATGTACGAGCAGCAGAACTCGTAGTATTTAGAGCCACCAAAGAGAACGAGATATTTAATGGCCTCTTCTGTTTTATCTCTGCCATTGTCTAGAGTCACATTTTGCCCTTATACTCTATCGGACCACACACTATATTTGTTGTGTCAGTGGTTCAGCCCTACAGAGGATGCTGACATTTTATTCAGCTCTAAAAAAGGTCCGGCTGAGCTCTACATAGTAATCCTGACCTTTAGCCCTATTCTTCTTTGGCCCCTGCTTCTTTTCCCCCTGGGGCCCCTTAAGGTGACTAATCACTGCTCAGTTCTAACTTCAATCTCCTGTCACATAGATTGCTCACAGAGAAGCTGAGACTGTAAATACTCGCGCACGCAACTGTGTCTGTGTGAATCTTTTAGATTTATGAGTCTCCATCTTATATCTGTGAGTGTGTGAGTGTGTGTGTCTGTGAGTGTGTGTGTGTGTGTTTGGGGCACAGGCACTCAGTCATTTCTCAGCGTAGCAGAAACAGAAGTGGAATTTATTTCCCGTGGAAGCACAGAACATAACCAGACTTTATGGGGTCTTGAAGCGCATTGCGATATATTAACCACACAGTCCCATTTTTCACGAAGCCAAGCCCATTCTAAATCAATTTGTGACTCCTCATCCGCAGTTGATGGTTGCCTACAACCTAAATATGTGCAAAACTGTCTGAATCAATACACGCGTGTGAAATGTGCAACATGTAATGTTGCGTTCATAAAACAGAAAACTCCCCTCGATCGGTTACATCACAATCATGGCCCATGATTAAATTCATCTGCATTCAGAGGCTCGATGGCGGCACAGACAGTTTCAGTCGTCAGTTATAGAGACGATGAAAGATTTCAGGATTGTTCTTCAAGGCAGATTTCGGCACCATCTCTTTTGTGGTTATCTCGTTGTATTTGCCTGTGTTACAAAGCAGGAGTCAGAGCAAACATCCCCTCTCCTCCTCCTCCTCCTCCTCCTCCTCCTCCTCCTCAGCTCTTTGCTGGTGACTCTGATCTAAACCTGAGTGGAATACCAAGTAGCTGTTCTGTGCAGAGCACTCCGATGCTCGCTGCAGCTCCAAAGCCCAGCCTAGACTTCACTAGATTATCTGCATCCTCGGTGATGTAATCCAGTGCCAGACTGTAGAATATCTGCTCTGCCTTTAATTCTCAATTTATTTTGTCCATGAAAGGTTTGCTGGGAATATACACTGTTTCCCTAAATTCTGGTTATGTGCTGGTCACATTTTTAGCGTCTGTTTGAGGTTGTTTTCTCAGATCAATTGTGTAGAGTTCGAAAAATGTCCAGTTTATGAACAAATGGTTAAAAGAGGACATACATGTCTGCATAGGAAGGTTTTCTGTGGCTCCCCCTTCTTCCAGAGAACTCAGAGAATAGCGCGTCACGATATGACAAATATGGAGAATCCCTCTCTGAACAGTTTACACCATCTGCCGGCTGTATACAAAATGTCTATGTCATCACTGCCCTGGTGTTTCTCCAACATTCGCACCAGCTCGTGCTCCCAGGAGTTGGACATCACCTGGGAAGAGACATCAAATTCAGGGAACACTTTAGCCTTTTGGTGCCTTTTAGACTATCGGGTAGTTTCGGTGCCACCTGACACCCACAGCAGTTTTTCACACCAATTCACACCTTCATTCATGTTACTCCGACAACCTGCACATAGGACTCCTAATATCCGCCAGTGAAACTGATGCCACCTCACGGATGAGAATAGGAATAGTGTTTTTGTCTGTCGTACATTAAAAGGGGAAAGTTCTCTCTGTGAAAGTTCCCATTTTCCCTCCTTTGACTTCTCTGCACAGTCATTAGTTGTTGGTAGAGTGTTCTAGTTGAAGTTGTGATATCCATGAGGAGATACATTTGTGGTTTTAAGAACCAAAACCAGAAAATTTGTGATTTGGTTTAGTTCTGCCAACACAGAGGACTCTGGAAACAAAATGCAGGATAATCCAAACCAGTGGAACCTTAGCAAGTGGTACCATGATTCATTTCATTGACTGGTTAGATATATGCAAATAGACGACATACTTTCTTGCTCGTCACGAGAAAAGATAAAATTACCGACTGTTTTAACACAGGCCAGTTTTTCAGTTCGAAAGGCCGCTAAGACAGAAAGTGATCCTGTCAGCGCTTCCTCCCTCAGACTCATTATCCTGAGTTACCTTATCGTCTCAGGAAGCAGGCAGTGACAGGATTTATTGATGCAAGGGTGTTCACTGAAGAGATGAGAGTGACAGAGAAGCCAGTCACAGTTATCCCTCTCGCTCTGGGTCAGTGTGCCTGTTTAAGCCACAGTAAGAACTGACTGTCCAATCTTCTGAAATACTCACCCAGTGGATGAGAGCATTGATATGCATGTAGCTTTGTTCTTTTGCTTGTCGTTGAATCTAAACTATTTGGGTGAAGATCCTAAAGCAACACTTTTTTACTCTGGGTTTCTTTGTTAATTTCCTGTTTTTGCTCCAGTCAGACTTTTGAAAGACCTTAATAGAGATGTTTTCGTGGAGGCAAATTATAAACTCACACCGCGAGCCAACTCACTCCCAAAAAAAAAATCATGTTGTTTTTCTCTTTTTATATCCACCTCAGGGACATCCTGGTTAAATTTGGTGCTGTGGATGTTTGGAGCTCGTGCTCTACATGAAGAGGGATGAGCAGGAACATAAATGATTTATGTCGTGGCCTCAATCAAGGTTTACTACCTCTGCATTATTTACATTTCTGCACGCAGATTCAACCGGCTGAAGCCAGCATCTCGGCAAGTCCTTTTTAAAATCGTATTTTTACTTCCCCCCCTGGTGTGTAGCACCACCGGTCATATAAGGAACCTGGAGTCACTGCTGCTTATTACAACTCTAATTAACAGAGCTGAGCGACAACAACATAAAATTGCACGTGACTTGACTGAAGGAGGGAGCGTTTCCATGGAAACAGTTGAAGATGAAGATACAGGGTAGGATGGGAGAATTGGGGAGTTGTTTTAACAAGAGTGATGTTTAATTGATTGTGTGCTCTTAATTCTGTGGAGGAGAAACTCCTCAGACTCGGTAAAGAGAGGTGTGTAAGAAAAGGGCAAAATTAGAGGCAGGTTAACGTGACTGTTTAATAGTGAGTCTGATATAAAATGAAATGAGACGACATTTGATTTCTGTATTCAGCTGTTCTTTGTCTGTTTTTTAAGTCTTCATATTTTTATGAGCACAATAAAAAATAAATAGGCCGTGCCATTACAGCTTTACAGCTTTTAATTAGATGTGATTTGTTTTCGTAGTTCTCTTATCAAGTCTTGTCGCCGCCGCTGCTGCGTTAAACAAAACCTCCTCCCATACCGCCACATCCTCTCATTCCCTCCCCATGACTCCTCATTGATCTTAAGTGACTGCCGAATCGAACTGGTGAGAAATGGCGAAAACGGCGGCGTGAACAGACTCGAGAGAGAGCGACTGGATGCTTGATCCATAATTTAGAGGAGGCACAGAGAAGCAGAGCGCAAGCCTCTCACATTCATTATTCATGCTCTCTGCTTTAGCCCAACATCACCTGCGATGTAATAAAAGGATCTTCAGCTTGACGAGGAGCTCCTCCAAGTATTTGAATTGATGACGCCCGCAGATGTAGTTACTACTCGTCTTCCGAAGCCCCCACTGACATGTCAGTCGAGTTGGGAATTTGGCCTAATTGACTTTGGCTAATCTGATTTGATGGCGGCAAAGATGTGGACCCTCGTGCACTGTATGTATTTTACTTCATCAGGTCTATGACAGGAAAATAGTTTTGATGGCGAAATAGACAAATTTCTCACTGACATTGCTTCATTTCTTTAGATTATTATAGATTAAAGGGTTATACCCAAAGATTCATGAGCAAAAAAGCTTTCAAATTAAAAATGAACTCATTTTTTTTAAGTCTTCTTTGTGAGTCTCCCACAAGGAAAGAAGATCTGAGGATATTCTTCCCACTTTCACATGTATCATAATGTAAAATCTGGCAACACATGGATTAGTCATAATGAAATTTGAACAAAGACAGGATTTTAGTTGATATGTATGTGTGGGGTTTTAAATATTCTATCCTCCGCACAAAAACATCTCTGTTTAGGGTGAAAAAAGTGAAGCCGACATGACCCCAAACACTGCGGTCCAATCAACAGAAGGCGTCTCCCTAATACAAAGAGAAAGGATGACCCCCCTCCCAAGGCCCCTCCTGCCTCCCACTTCTCCTCCATCTGTCAGTGTCATATCCGACAGGCAAAAGGGACGCACACACACACACTAAACACACACATGCTCACACTCTCACTGACCCAGTCAACATTCACATGAGGTTATCCTTGAATTAACCTTAGAGGTAAATGACGTCCTTCAAAGGAAACTTGCCTCCAACATGCGGTAGACAATTGGAATTAATTAACCAAAGATTATCTGCCCTTGTTAAGGTACTAATGAGATGGATATTGTTATATTTACAGTTCTTTGACCTCGCCTGAAGTTTATTAGTCTCACTGTGACGGACCCACAGCAGATCCATGTAACATAACATGACAGTTTAAGCAGTCAATATTCTTATTAGCTCACTTTTTCAAGCCAATGGATTCTGTTTAAAAAGTAAGAGACTTTTCATAAACTGTATATATATAAAAATAGAGACAGACTCCGACTCTACTCCGACCCCCCCCCCACCCCCACTCTTCTTAATACTTCTGGTTTCAAAATACCAGTACTCGTTGGGTTGCCATTTGGCAGCCAATATATTTAGAAGTTTCAAGAACCACCAAACATGCTGATCTTCAGAATGTGTCAATTACCATAATGGTTAGTTTAAAAAGTGATATTTAACAAATAGAGCCTTAATATTGCAGGACGAGTTTATTGGCATATGTCCGTTTGAGTAATATTTGATGTTCTGAGGAAGAGGCTCCCTCATTATTTTCACCACATGCAGACAGAGCCTTAATTGTTCCAATTAGCATCGGCAGCTGTGGTGTGAACTGTATCAGTGCCAGTAAATTCCCCTCTTGAACCTAAAACAAACAGTGACTCAAAGCGGTGCATCTAGCATCCGTTTAGATGCACACACTCGTAGAATCCCCTCCATATTTTCTGTGTTGGCATTTGAGATGCCGACAGACGCAGAGACGAAAAGATGAGGATTGTTTAGTAAATGTTGGGCTGTTGACATGAGGGCAGAGAAAAGGTGTTGGAATGGACTGGAATGGTAGCATTCGGAGATGTGTGTTATGAACAAATATTATGTCAAGATAAGTCTATATCAATAATTATCACAATATTAATTCTATTATTACCTTTTCTAAGAGTTATTTCTGCTCCTGGGTAAAGATTGTTTGATTGCTATTGTTTATATTTCCAATATTTCTTTAAAATAAAGGAGTACTACTGATCCTAATACTGATGGGCTACAGTGCTAGAGAATAAAAATCGGTAATCCATTTTTCACTATATGATCTATCTTCATGTAATAAGAAATATGTCTTAAAAATCACTAATCACTTTTAATTTGTTGCCATTTTGTCAGAGTTAAACATAAAATATGAATGTAATACATAAAGTATGTAATTCTATACATATAATAGGAATATAAATTGCTGGTTCTACACAAATTAACATCAGGCTGATTCCAATTAATGCTTTTTAATGCAGATACTGGCCTGTAATGATTATACATGTCTTTTGTTGGCACTTGCTTAATTAAAATCCATCATATAGGAATGTTAAGCTTTGCTTTTGGTGCAGAGACAAATTAATAAGATGCAGTGCCAGAGGAGGAAATGAACCAAATTGAATAAAGGAGGTGACATAAAAGGGAATAATAATCAAATTTTATGTCTGTTGCACGTTGACTGCAATTACACCACGAGACGTTGAATCAGACTCAATGTTTGAGCATCCAACTACATGTTGTTAGTTCCTTGTTAGTGGAGGAGTCTTGCATGGGGGGTGGGGTGGCAGCGAGCCTGGTCCTGGAGAGGGAGGGAGGGAGGGAGGGGAGGGAGGGAGGGAGTGAGGGAGGTAGATCTCAGTGGGGGATGGTATGTCTGTGTCAGCCTGAGAGTAATGGGCATATACGTGTCTCGTTGCTTTCCTATATTTAATGCGAAGCCCCCCTTTCCCCTGAAGCAGGCAGGTTTTTTTTTTTTTTCTCCCGCTCCCTCACACCCCCCATCTCCTCTGCGCATGTTTAATCAACCAGTATGGTTGCCATGCCAACCGCAGCACAAAATCTGCGAATAGGCCGGGTACATCAGAGCCGTGACCCACTTACTGTATGTCAACAAATTCAGTGGGACAATAGTGAATGAGACACACTATACACAGATAACCCCTCTGGGCAAAAAGGACGTTACAGGCCAGGTCCAAAAGCTCAGCCGCTGATTTCCTCTCTTCATTTCTTTCTTTTTTTTTCGCTGAGAGATGGAGGAGGCTGAACACGACTGCGTGACTGCTGAGCAGAGACGAGTCTTTTGTCTGCGTCAAATTCACTTCACAGGAACTTAAGGGCAAATGTCAAAAACTCAGGAGGGGAGAGCAGGGCTGTTCTTTTATTCTGAAGTCGTACACTTGACTTTGTAAGAAGCCAACACCAAGAGGTTTGGGGATTGAAGTCACAGATACTAAACTATAAATCTTTATAATAACCTGTCTTCGGTTTCTGATTGAATCTGCGCAATTGCGTTCAGTTCACAAACCGTTTCCACACGCTCCCCTTTGAAAAGAATGACATTTAAGTTTGATTTTATCTGTGAAAGTCTGTCTTTGAAATTACCATAAAATATAGGAAAAACACTATAAAATGCCCATTTATGTGTCTAAATTGTATTTTTACTTTTAAATTTAAACAATTAAAAGCAACTATGGGAGTACTATCATATTACAATCTTAAAATCTCATCTTGATAAATTAAACACCTGTTATCCTGGATCTAAAAACCTGTAGCAGTGAGTCATTCCTGTGAGAACAATCAGAAAACCCTCCAGTTCTCCAACAAAGAACAATTGGTGGAACTCCCCAAACTTCTGCTTTGCTCGGGAAAAATTAGGATTCAGAACAATGAGGGAGAGAGCGAGAGAAAGAGGGGGGAGGAAATCGCCGTTGATATTTAGAGGCCGTCATGGGACACAAACTCTCCATTGATGTGTTTACCAGTTTAATTAATTAGGATAAGAAGCTCTTAAAGGCAACATTATCGTTGCAGAGTGAATGGCAGGAAAACTGAAGCTGCTACTAAGTAGAAATGAAAGAACACTTTCACAAACACAATATTAAGCCCTAAAATTAAATGCTTTTTGCAAATTTGAGTATGTATCACATAGCTTGTCCATTTCCACTTGACCAAATAACATCTGTTTGTTTTTTCATGTTTTTTACTATAACACAAACACTCCTGGATGGAGTTCCATGAAAACTTGGTGAAAGGATGTTGTGTGGGTCAAGAAATAACGCATTACATCTTGGTGTGGATCTGGATCAGGGGACAGGGCCAGGACATGTTTGTTAATTTAAGGGATCTTGATGAAAAAAATCTGGGACTGATATTTAGGAGTCTGTGCAATTTGGTGCAAAACCCAAACAAAAATCCAGATCTAGTGAATTTACATGTGGTTTCCTAAAGGGACTGGGACTATGAGTGCCATTACAGGTTTGTCAGTGATGGTCATGTACTGTGTACTGGCCCAACGGCGTCATATATTCAAAGTGGCTTATTCCTAATTCACCAAGCCTGCAAATTTCACATTTATTGCCGGAGATGTAAATTCAAAAGCATTAAGTTCATTGTTGATTCTCTCATTTGACAAAATCTCATGCTGTTGTGTTTTATGAAAATGAACAAGAAATATAAATGACATTCTCAACATTTAATATCATCCCAAGCTAGTAGCCTGATCCAACAGAAGGGAAGTGGTGCCTTGCAGAGTAGATTCTTGGCACGGGAAAGGTGAACAGTTGGGCTCTTTCTTCAGATTTTTCATTCAGTGCTAGAACAGAACAAATCTCCAGAATATTCTACCTCATTTTCTCATGCACTTGTGCTCATTTGCAAAACTCCAATCATTTCAACCCTGAGTTCACACGAGTGGAAAACTGCTTTGTCAACCAAAGGGTGTTGGTTTGCTCCCTGTTGCTCTTGGCCCTGTTCGGTACATGGTGTGTGCACTGCTACATTTGGCTAGCAGCTGAAGTGAGCAGTTCCCACCTGGTACGTCTGACGCATAATCAGAGATTTGCACCTTGAAAAAATGAAGACAGAAGGACATTAGCATGCTGTGTGTGCACTCGTTGACACCGACACCTCGTCTCAGGTTGAAGTACCTATTTGTTCGCAATTTGCCATTCGCTATGATGATGATGATGATGTTTAATCAGTAGAATCATTGTCCTTTAAGAATGTCATATACATAGCAAAGGTAGGACCCCGTTGACATTAAAGCCCCTTTAAAACAGAGCTGCCTCATCCATAGGAAAATGTGGCTTGACATTCATAAGCTTTTAAAAGTGTTATGGCCGCACAGAGATATTGTTGTAGTGCTTGTGTTTGAGAACTTCTGCTCTGAGCAATGTTTGCCAGATTATTCAGCGTATCCTTGTGTTAACTGAACCTCTGTCTTGACCTTTGATGCACTGAGGTTTATTCTGGGAGAGAGCAACAGCAACGGAAATCATTGTTGGTCTTTGCTATTTTTCTTAAAGTCATTTAATACCAAATATGATCCTGGGGTACCACTTGCTAGTTGCATCTTATAACTTATAATAATACTTATAACTCAAGTATGAACAATGATTCTTACTTACTTTTACACAGAGAAACGTGACAGGACATCTTTAATGTTCATCAGGCCTCATCAGAACGATCACATCAACCTGTTATCTTATATAATGCCGAGCTGTCAGTTCTCAAGTCAATCATTTCATAAAAGTGAGCTCTGCTATCTTGTTCTAACACATTTATCTTACATTGTGTCACTTCATCAATCAGAAAAATCTCCTGAAATTATCTATCATGATTTGTCTAAGGCCTGGGGATAGATGGGAATGTGACTTTAAATATACTAATAGCACCGGGTTTTCACTGACAGGGAAAACTTACACAACCTTCAAAGGTTTGGAGAGAAACCTTTTTCCCCAAAGTAGTTTTTATGGGTATGAGTTTTCATATAAACGGTGTTAATTTATAGTATTGTTTAAGTAACTGCCAAATAACCGTGATATCATAACTTGTTTGAAGTCAACTCATTTGATCTAATCTTCCATCTAGGCCTTAGTCTTTACCTGGACCAAATTTTATTCCATAGTAGAATACACAGTTTTATTAAATTTTTCTTCACATGTGGCCAGTGACTCATGGGGCCGTGTCACCATGGTAACCATAGGGCTGAGATAGGGTGCATCTGTCTGTCAGGGACCAGATTGAACGTTAGCTGGTAACAGGTTGGGCATTTCCTATATATTTTTTTTTTAATCAAACAAACTGTATAGGGACATTAACAGTGTATTACATTGGAAATTGCAGCCATAAATACATTATATTTGGCCAAAAACTGTAAATGTTTGTTTATTTTTCCATAAATGCATCTTACATTTTACCCTGGACTTATTTTCCCAGCTGGATATTTTATCAAGCTCCACATCCTTCCTTTCTAATCATACAGCAACACAATTACGTCATCGCTAAAATATAAATAAATAAAAAATAAATAGGGAAATTACGTTTCTTCTCTACTCTGATTGTGTAAAAAAACTAAAATCAATGTAAAGCCTTCTGTTTGCACGTTAGCAATCTTTTTAGATTTCCAGAGGAAAATGCCAAAAAATGCCAGATTTAGTCTCACATAGATTTCAGTATATGTGCACACATACATACTGCTAATGTAATAACAGAGTCTTTACAAACCCACACTTCACCCATGTAAATGGACACATATGCACAGCTTGCATGGCTGCATCTTCCAGTTGGGTGAGCATTTGCGTTAGTGGCCAAGGATGACAGCTTTTGCTTTCTGAATAGGATCGTGAGAGTGCACACCTAGTAATGGCGGCCAGGAGGTATTGGCTCAAAATCTGTTTTCAGTGGCTCAGTATGAATTGTGGTGTGAACAGCTCCCTCATAAATAATCTTATAGCATTTATATCAATCCCTTTCATGAGCAAAGGAATAAAATAATATCTCTGAATTACTAACATACACTCAACCATGATTCTCTTTCTATAGATGATCATGCTTTTATGTTGCACCTCACGAATCCCTCATCCGTTCACTTTCACTTCATCTCTGACTCTGTATCTCCTTCTGTCTCTTTGCTTCCCACACTCAAAGATCTCTGCGAACTATTCCTGTGTTATTGAAATGTCATCAGCAGGAGTGGGCGAAGAAAGAATAGATAATGACTACACTTGGCCAGTGCCATGGCAACTGTTTCAGCTCATGTATGTGCCTGAGAGGAGTGCTGGGCTGCAGGGAGGAGAGATGGGAGGAGGAGGGAGGAGGAGAGGAGGGGGGGGGGGGGGGGGGGGCAGAAACACAACACAAACATACGAAGCCATGCCTGACACATGAAGTAAATCTGAAAAGATGCAAGTGTTTTCTACATGACAGCATTATCCTGGTCGTGTTCGTGTGCTATTTTGGGGATGGCTTTCAAAATAACAAGCCTATTGAAAATGCTGCAGTCCGCTGGTAAACACAAACACATCAACAGCACACTCGCTTGTGTGAGTCCCAGCAGTGCACTGAATCATTCATGCAGAGAAAAGGTGATGGTGCTGGCTGGGGGGGTGTGTGGGTGAAGTATAAATAGCAATTCCACTTTGAACAAAGCAAACACTGCCCCTCTGAAATGAACGCAGAGAAACCCCTGCTCCAGCATCAACATGAATGCCGCAAAACCGGCCGGGTGTTTGTGCCTCTGGACACAAAGGACAGAACCTGGCAGCCGATGGATTCGCGAGTGAAGAAGCTTGGTTTGGTTCTTCACTCTTCATGTCCCCGTGACAGGCATGAAAACCTTATCGCACAAACAAAGACAGCCCCAGCCCTCTCCTCTGAAGCAGTTCACACCCCTCAGACTACCCAAACACCACATACAGACACGCACTCCTTAGTGGAGTGGCTGAATCTCAATGGACAAAGGAATTACCCCCAAACAGCTGCTCTCCGATTCAGAAAGGGAGAGGCACACATTTGTGCATTTGTCCCTGCGGAGGGAGGCAGCACTAACAAAAACACCCATGTCAGATTTATTAAAGGGAATCCACCCAAACGTGAGCTGAATACTTTCTTACCTTTCTGGGTCTGCCCCTCATCCATGTCCTCTTCCATTGTGCTGATGCTGTTTTAGAGCAACGAGGGATGTGTGATAAAAATGCTGCTTTTAAGGCTCGAAACCCTTATTTGTTTTTAAGGGGTAGTCCACACAGCACCTCTGCCGCCTTTCTCTGGATCTCACTTTCCCACTATCTCTCTAGATGTCCCTACAGAGCGCCGAGATTGCCTGTCAGCTGTGGTTTCCGTCAAGCGTCCGGGTGATGCGAGGGAATCACTGAGTCTTTGTGGTGCTGTCCATTGCAAAGCTGCTGTGGCAAGTGCTGAAAACCCCCTTAGTCCCTGGACCAGGAGGAGGAGGAGGAGGAGGAGGAGGAGGAGGAGGCGGAGGGGAGTAGGGGGGCTGGATGGAACAGAGGGTGGTCTCTATGTGGCAGGAAAGCGCATGTGCGACGGAGGGGTATGCAGCTGAAAAAGGCAGGTGTGTGGATAAATGTGGAAATAAAACAACGACAGCAGCAGAGGATTATAAACTGAGTGAACCTGGAGCCTCAGACTACGTCATGTTAAGTTGGGGGTGTTCACAAACTCATTTTACTCTTCCTCACCCAACACACCCTAAACACCCCTGACTTTCAGTTTGAATGGTTAAGCCTGGCAAATCCCCCCAACCCACCGACAGCGGCTATGCTGCATTAACTGAACCTTTCCTTAAATAAGGGAGGGGGGGGGCATCTGATTTCAAAATGGGATTCTCCTAATCTTATTAGTCATACAGATTCAATTATATGATCAGCAAGGAGGTGTCATTGGATTCTTATCACAGTACGTGTGTGTTTTGGTGAATTTAAGAACTTAATATATGAAGGGGTAATGTGGTTTTCAGTGAGTTGAGGTTTTATAGCCCCTGGTCTCGAGAAACTTTTAACAGCCAATGAGTTCCTCCTTTTTAATTTTTTAATTTTTTTATATGTTTCTACTGCACAAGAACCATTATGTGTTAAATTCCATAGTGAAGATCACGTTTAATTGTCTTTTTGGGTAGCTAAGTTAAGAGACCATTACAAAAAGAATAGTCAAAACTACTTTTGGACACCAAACCTTTGACTCTGGGCATATTTTCCTAGTTTTATAATTAGTTTATCATTTCAGTGATTACTTTGATATAATTCAGAATCTGTTAGAACACCAAGAATTCTTACCTCTGACTGTCTTTGGCTTTTAGAGCAAGATAACTTAGTCATTTACTGATACTAAATATTGTGGTTAAAACTAAAAACAATCACTGTTTTATCCTTCTCTAGTTAAAGATTGTTTTGGCTCCTCCAATCATTTATCTGGTCTAAACAATAACAAGAGGTCTGAGAACTGATCCCTGGGGGACTCCGCACATCATAGAGACACACTGTCAGATTCATAACGTCGTGACAAAACAACTCGGGCCTTCTAATTTGTATTAGTATTCAGCCGTTTGTCCAAAGTTTTCATTTACTACTGTGGTGAAGTCGGAAGTTTATTAGAAACAAGTTTCTTCGTAGTCTTAGCAAGAGAGACATTTAGTATTTGCTGCAAATCTGTTTTTCTGACTTCAAAATTGTTCTTCAAAAGTCTGATAGCAGTGTGTCAGGACAGGAAGTCAGTAACATCGGGTTGAAAACTGTTCATCGAGGATTTTTGGTCATAAGTACGAAATCGTGACAAACAAAACAAACAAGCAGACATATTCCATTTCTCTATGGAAAGTTTCTGGGGCTTTCTGGGGGGATTGTAAGCTTGTCAACTATATGGGAAATGGAGTGTGGGTATTATTGATGTACCTGTAAATCATGAGCTCATGCAATGTGACAGCACGACAACAAATTCATACACAGAATGTACAATTTATCAACATTTTATGATCTAAAATGCGTGAGGTGATGGACGTAGATAGATGGACGATCACTGAGGTACATTAAGCTGCCGTGGGATGAAAATGTGCTGTATGAGGGAGATCTGACTTGACTTGAAGCACAGACAGATGGTAGAATGGGTGGACGATCAGACAGGTGGATGAGATAAAACTTTAATGATCCCTGTGGGGAAATTGAGCTTCTGCTGCAGCAGAGAAGATGAAAAGAGGCAGGAGGGAGGCAAGTGGAGAACTCTGAGAGTGATCCAAGTAAACACATTTACCAAAATAGATTGTACATAATACAGGGATGGGAAGTGTTGAAAGCACAGTGAGTGATTGAACAGGTCGGCACCAGCACAAGTGGCAAATGAGGTGACAACCTGCCACTTTACACATGAACATACTGGGAAAATGTATTTTTCGTCCAACAATATAGTTTATCCGCCCTAATTAAAATAATGATGACAGCTGCATTCATAGGCCGTCTATCACATCCTCTTTATATCAATTATGTTTCAAAATTTATGTAATTATTTATTTATGTTATAATGTAATGACTTATTCATGTTTCATTGCTTAATGTAAGATTGTTAATTAATAATTAAATGAACCTGCTTTAACATATTGTCCAACCAAAGGTTCAAAACACCTGTGTCCACCGAGCAGCTCTCTTTAGTTTAAATGAAGCAGCTTAGCTTTTTATAAGCCATGCGCTGGGCAATGTTCAAGAGACAACTGACCGTCTGTTGTTCGGTCAGACGGTCGGTTGATCGCTTTGCTCCAGATCAAGCTAACCTTGATTCTTCATCCAGTTTATTAGCTTTTCCATCTTATACCCCGCTACAACGGGATGATTCTTGGTATCTCTGGTAAACAAAAGTCTAAAAATTTGTCAGCCACATCCCCTTTGGAGATTGTGCACTGAATTTTTTTGGTCCAGCCATTTACTGTGTTCTGCTATTTGCAAACTGAGAGCTAACCAGCCTCTCAGCATGATAATTTGGAAGACTCATGAAAAGAATTCAGCAAACCTTGCTTAAAAATAGCAGCGTGAAGCAGTGGAGGAAAATATTGCCAGTCGCTTAGAAGTACTAGCAAAAAATAACTTATTCATTTAATTAAGGTTGTATTTTGCCAACACAACCTAAACTTTAGGGTAGCACTCATCATCAGCTTCTATAAATGGATTTAACTTCGTATCTTGTGTATTCCTTTCCTGCTGTTAGTGGCTTTCTTCAGTTTTAAATACAATTTTGTGATTAAGTTTCAATTTGAATTGTATCTGGATGCCCACTTTGATTATACAAAAGTGTATATTATATATACATTTGCACCGTGATCAGTAATTTGACTAAAAAGTATTGTTGAAATATGACTGGCTCCACCGCTTAACAAGATATACTGTTTTTTGTCCTTTGTACAGAAAAGTAAATGGCCGTCAGTCTGAAAAGGTTTTTTCCTGTCGTGCTTTTGACCCTCTTTATTTTTACTTTCATGTATCTTCCTGTTGCCAGTGACCTTTCTATTGTGAGTCTACTTGTATCAGGTTTGCTCATTTCAGCTCATTTCATCAGTGCAGTATTCCTGCATGTGCAGGATGCTGCGGTCACTGGTCTCACTGTACTGATGCATTTAATCTCCACTAATCACCTGATTTCTTTTCAAGCCGTTTGTTGCAGCCGTTGCAGTTTTTGATCAAAATCTTGTTTTGAGTTTTGCTCTTAGATAAATATTAGTAGATGATTCTTAAACCTCTATAAAGCAGCAGTAATCATCATTATATCAATATCTAATTTTATATTTGATATCTGTTTAAGTTCTATAATTTGCATATGGAACATAAAGAAATACTAATTGCACTTAATTATCTTTAGTCTCATGGGATTGGACAATGATAACATCATGGGCCATCAGCTTTTTGGTGACTAATGTTGTTGTTGTGTTGTTGCTGTCTTCCGACTGCTCCCATGAGGGGTCACCACAGAGGATCACCATCTGCTTATTCGATTTAGCCCTGGTTTTTATTTTATTTTTTCATGCCAGATGATCTTCCTGATGCAACCAGGGTTTAGGGATCGAACCACCAACCTGCTTTACCTCCCGAGCCACAGCCCCTCTTGTGTTACAAAATAAATTGAAGATAAGTATTTAAATAAAAGCAGAACATCAGTGGATAATGAATATATATCACAATCTGACATGCACGTGACTTTTCAGACATTTGAGCGCATACCAACACACAGACACACAAAGTGCCCCACCCTCGGCCTGGAAAACATGGCTACACACTAGCTTGCAGCGGCTTTGTTAATAGGGGTGAGAGATTTGCAGTCGGGTAAAGGGGGAGGGCTTTTTTTCCCGAGGGGAATCCTGAGCTTACAAAGCCTCACAATACCCCCCTCCCTGGCCAGTCATGTTCCTGCCTGTGCTTCCAACAAGGCGTCGACCCCTCCTCCCCGTGCTGCATCTCCTCGCCTTCGCCACCACAGCCTCCTTCTCACCGTAGGTACGGTGATGCCGATATAGGAAAAATTACCAGATGGTTGTGAACACCTCCTCGGGGCATTTCAGGCATCCTTATGGCTTCTAATGTTGATTAGTAGACATCCCCCTTTTTTTCAACGTTATCTGTGGTTTTGTACAGAAATGTAAGTGTGTATTTATCCGCTTAAAATGAATGCGCTGGCATATTTTCTTTGTATGAATGCACATGCAGTTTAAAAACCCCTGCAACTGCTGCCTGTGCTCATGACCAACAGAAGGAGCCAAAGAAGCTCACAGTAAGCTTATTAATGTCTCCTGTATGCTCTCCAGTATGGGCTCGCTAGTTGCCATAGCAACCAGGCCCCGGTTATTGTTCAGCGGGAGAGGTGTGGAGATGTAGAATAAATATAAACATCACCCTGTAACCCCGGCCACTTTCTATTAAGTCAGTTTCACTGGTTATAATGAGTGTTTACACTATACTTTATTTTGTATTGTAAAAAGGATCATATCAGGATACAGGGTCATACTTTATAGTATGATAGGCTACTGTACGACTTGCTTCTGATTCTTATCCTACCCCCCAGTCTGGATACTCAGTATAAAGCAATGTAGCCGAATATAAGGATCAAATCCAAATTCCGCCGCTCGTCACCCAGCGCCTGCAGGAATCAACAGGCGACAGCGCTCTCCATCTTAAGTGCTGATGTGTGTTCACGCCCAGTCAAGCTGAGGGAAATCAAAAGACACTGAAAGATTAAGGAGGTCAGGTTTTTACGGCCCCGCTGAGGGATGCAGGGAAAGAGGCTTTACCAGCCAGTGACTACCATGGAAACGGAACGGGCGGCTTTCTCGGGTACCGTGCGATATGCAAGCTGGTGGAAAATTCTCTAAATGTCAGATATCCACTGTTACACTCAAACAATCGCCGTAAGATTGGTGTTGAAACAAACGTCCTACGTGGCAACGTTTTGTTAGCTGTTGGATTTGTTTGTCTGCAACAGTTTGAAGAAGCAAATTTCGAGTCCATCCCCGCAGCAGAAATTAATCTCACGGTCATCTGTGGTTACTAGTCTGTTGAGGCTGGAAATATCATATCATTCCAGCGTTGTCCTCCTATCTCCCTACTGAAAACTGAGGCTCTCAGACCACACGAGGAGCGGGGCAGTCAGCCAGAAACACTTACCATCCTGTCGTCCGTTTTTCACGAGCTTCACTGCTCAACTGTTCCCTACTCTGAGCATCCACGAGTGCCTGGAGATGTGGGGCCAACAGGGTGAACTCGGTGCAACTGAGGCTGAGTGGCTTTGGCACCAGAAAACGACGAAATGATATTCAACGCTATACATAAAATGATAATCACAAAAAAAGAAAACAGGGCTTTCTTTACGCCGAACATCTATCGGCCACCGATTTAACAGGTGTATGTTTACTTGTGCTTATTAAGTAGCTAAGCAAATTTAAAGTTGTTTACAATCTTAACAGTACCAGTCCACAAAAACTATATTATAGAACAAGCCCTTGAAAAGCAGGTGAAAACTTTATTCTGTACTTATGACATATTACATGATACATATAAGCCGATGTATACATGATTTGTAATATATCATTTTTTTAAAAAGGCAGTGATTTCTAAGATGTTGTTCTCAAACCCTTAAGACAAAAAAAGTTGACTGAGGCTTTATATTTTACAGTTTAACCCCAAACTTCTGAATAAAAAGAAAACACAAATACAACCACTTATATAGAATTTGAATTGAGAAAAAAACTCTTTTTTTTGTGAAATGTGAACATAAATCTTTCCTGCATCATTTCTTCTGTAAAATAAACATTTTAAAATCGGTGCATCTGTGAAAGGCTCATTTTGCTACATAAATAAATTGGTTGCGCTCCAATTACACTTAAGTACAAAGCTTCAAACTTAAACTAACACCGGCAGTAATTTATATACCTCTGTATGTTCTGTTTGCTGCAGTCACTGATGCGCAGTATGTTAAGTATATAAGATGACAGGACACAGCCCTGAGGTGATCCCGTAAAAAGGGCACGACATATGGTGCCATTAACACTGACACACAGGATCTGTCTGTGCAGTAATTCAATATCCATCCAGCAAAACAAGGATCCATTTACTGGTTTAAATATGGGACTTTGTGAATTTGGTTAAACGTGGCATTAAAAGCTCCCCAGGAAAAGTGTTACCTACTTAATAACCTCCCCATCATCTAATTTAAGTTTTTTAATCTCTTTATAAGCAGTGACGTAAGATACAGAGTTATATAATCCTTATCACACGTTTGGGAATTAATGAAGACGTGTCAGCACGTTACCACGGGCAAAGTTCCACTGACATCTTAATAGAGAAACAGCATCTTCAGCCTGTGGTCATCAACAACCAAACCAAAGCCAGTGACTCATCACCCACTCATGCTAATGTGCAGCGTCTCCAGTCCGTGCACAGTAAGAGCTGAAATCTATTCAACCCAGAGCTGCAAAAATTGGGAACATTAATGATTTAGAAACAAGACAAGGAAAAGCTTTCTTTTGTCTACATGCTGCTGCCCGGTTATTTTTAATTTAGGAATCACAACTCAGGATTTCTTGCATTAGGTGGAACCGACCACAGAGAATCTAATGAGTCACAGGATTAGTTTACCAGCATTTAGCAGGTGGTGGATTACAAAACCTTAGAAAGCAGTTTTGCCTCAGTGATGGAAACATACGAGGGAGGGTGCAGATTCAGAAATGGCCTGAAGTGACTCTGAGTTTGATTTAGCTCAGTGATAAACACACACCAGTGAGCGTAAGGCAGGAGAATACACTGGTGTGTTTCCTCTTTTTTATCAATGACTCACCTACAGCAATGGATTTAGTCCCAAAAAAACCTCTGAGAAGAGCTCACACCTCCCAACTGCCACCTACTGGCGCAAACAGATACAGTCCAGCCGTGATGTGGAGACACTGTGACATTATATAATCCATTAAGAAACAGTGATGTCATCTGTTTTTCAAATCAAGATACACTCTAGGCAACATTTCTGTGGCTTAATAGTAAAAAGGGCTAAGATTGGGATTATTGTAGAAACCGTATCAATACATTAAGTGACACATAAATACACAATTCATTGTTAAAGCACAGATCTTCCTCAGTTTCCATAGGAGCGTCTGACGGGCTGATGCACAGTTATCTCAGCGGCTTCACTCCAGGTCAACTCTAGAACACTAGAAATTGGAAAGTTGAGTTAAGTTCAGCTGCAAGTATGTTCACAACAATCTAAAACATTTATTTTAATATTTTAATCATTTTCACTATCATTAATATACAGCATTTTAAATAGCATACTGCCTCTGAGAAGTAAAATATATCTAAAATTTATCTTCCCCTTGCAGAGAAAATGTAAAAATGATTAAATGGCTTTTCTCACTAGTCTGTTTGAAATGAAGCAACTGAGCCTGAGCTCCTCCGCCACTGAAACGCAGACGGAGCAGTTGATCCTTCAGACAGAATAAAACAGCAGTTAACTAAATGTGCTCTCTGCATTTTCATTTCACTTTATTTGTCACTTGTTTGCCAAAAACACTAGAAATGCCTGTATCCGAACGAGGCATTTCGAGCATCATTGTCATGGGATTTGAATTGAATGACAAACTGAGGCTTACTTGATGAGGTGTCTTCAGATGAAGAGCTGTCAAAGTGCTCATCACTTGGTCGTCAAATCATAAAGGTTTTATCATGCACAGGCATCTATTGTTTGTCCTGGTTGGGTCTGTATTATTTCTACATTGTGCAAATGGACAGTTTAGCTCTTTTAGTGGCCGTGTATTGTTATTAAAATATTTTCTGTGCCCAGCCACAGTCGCTGTCCGGTATCAACATCCTTTCACTTTAAGTCGAATATGAAGCAGTGATGTGTGTAAGTTGTAACTGCAGTGTCCCTGATCTTTCAAGAAACATCAGTATTAAAGGAAATCTGAGAATGTGATGATCAACCCTGAGACTGTGACTGTTACTGGAATACTGGAAGGTCACACTTCTATAATATAGCTTGTATGTAACACTTCTCATCTCTAGTCATGCTGATAAATTAATAAAGGTTAATCTTTAATTTCCTGCCCTCGCTCCCAATCCACACGTACCTCCTGTTAGTTAACAAAGCATAAACCTCCTGCACCAACAGCTCAGCTGCTCCTGGTTTACAGTGAATGGTTCCATCCACAACCTCCTTCGTCAAGTGCAACCTCTGCTTCTGTAAAGACTGGGACAGTTTTAATAGTTATCTGACTCAAAATAAGAACTTCCTGTAAAAGTAAATGTAAAGAAAATATAGAAAATGTTATAGATTTTAGATTTAAGGATTTTTTAAAATGCAAATACATGTACCTGTAAAGTGAACATGACACTGTATTAAACACCACATGGGGAAATTAATTAAAACTACATCTCAACTGACTAAAGGAGACATTTCTTTTCACCTCATGATACTTTCGATGTTCTCATGTTCTCATCCTACCCGCTCTATCCGGCTCCAGTTCCTCTGCTTGGCAGAAAGTGATGTTCCTCTGTCAAATGAATACTCTGGGAAGTGGTGGGGGTAATAACAAGAACATATCTCTGCCACAAGGTAACCACTGGAAAAATCCCTGGAAATAAAAAGAGGAGGGAAAACAGACGGAGTATATTTCACATTTTGAACAATTGTCTGTCTCTGCAGCTTTGGAGAGCACGTGTTTTCTAAATATACTTCCTTGTTATACCTTGTTGAGCTATGTGCTTTACAAATAAAGTTTTATTATTGTTATTCATTAAATGAACACACGTTGAACTGGTTTTATGTTAGAAGGTATTTTAAATTAAAAGCCGTTTGCTATTAGATGTGTAAAATTGGTTGAAAAAATGCTGCTTCACCGTAGATAAACTAAACATCTCAGCCAATTAGCAGCCCAGCTCAGCCCTGAATGATGAAACCTCCAGGGTAATATGTCACCAGGACTGTCCAACCACACAAATCTCAGTTTTAACATATTGAGGTGATTGTCATGATGTATGCGTTCAGTGGGGAGTGTAGAGTTTAATCAGTAAGAGCTCGTCTTTACCTGCGCACATTCTTCAGATATACTGTAATGTCAGGTCGAGGCTCTGCAGCCACTTCACCACTTCTCTTGACACTCCTGTAGTTTTAGGACACTGTGAAAGACATGCTGCTGAACAAACCTACAGACTAATGTTGTTTTTGTGGCTGTCGAACAGTTACAAGATCATGAT
The DNA here is from genome assembly GCF_009819705.1 of Hippoglossus hippoglossus. Classification (NCBI taxonomy): domain Eukaryota; kingdom Metazoa; phylum Chordata; class Actinopteri; order Pleuronectiformes; family Pleuronectidae; genus Hippoglossus; species Hippoglossus hippoglossus. The sequence goes on from NC_047160.1 coordinate 22,391,239, forward strand.
GGAGCCGCTCTTGAGTTTGACGCACGTACTTGACTGTTTTTGTTGATATTTCCATGGCAACAAGACACATCTTCCTGGTCCTGTTGCTGCACACACACACAACAATGACAGTTTACTGCCCCCCGGAGGAAGTAGAAGTTACACAAAAGTTCAGATTCTAGAAATTCACTAACTTGTTTTTACCAAAATAAAGCGCTATTTAGCATTAAGAATAATTTTAAACAACTAATATATAACAAATAAATATAACTCCTCCTGTAAGTAGCCTATAAGCTACGTTTTGCTTTTTAAATACTTTCTAATATACTATATTAACTTGTACAGTAAATAGGGGGACTTAAAGTGAACTTTTTCAGAGTAAATAAATAAAAAATATGAAATACTTTTTTCAGTACAGACATTTTATATTGTGATAATAGAACTGTGAATAGAAAAGATTATATATATATATACTATATAAAAACTCAGCTCAATATTATGAAATCTTATTTCATACTGTTCCTTTAATTTGCTCTATATATTCTTGTCACATTTTAAGACTATTCAGCACATTCGCAAATGTAGTTGTGCTATATAAATAAACTTTAACTTGACATGATTATTTAGTTCATAATACCTCACGAGCATTATACTATATATATCATATTATTATACTACAGTTTTAGCTTCTGTCAGAGATGGAAACAAACACTTGCTGCTCCACCCACTCATATTTTCCAACTGAGACTTTCCACTAACGTCAGCCTCCTACAGTTGTCGCTACATAATAATCCAAGCTTAAACATGTCAAACTGTTTTTGTTGTTTATTGTTTTGTATTTTTGAATCTGTAATAGTCCTACGGCACATCTAATATTAAACCTCAGAAACACAGCCCACACTTTGGGAAATGCACCAGGTTTCAAAAGGATTTTAATGATCTAAAGGCGTTCAATGCAAAACTACGAGCACTCATTCATATATGTACAGTATAGATATATTTTGTGTCACAGGTTTTCAAAGTGCATCACTCTTTTAATACATTTTCTAACAACACTACAAATCTGAAAAGCAAATAAAACTCTGTTTATTAAAAATATTTTTAGTCCTAATTGATCTGGGGACGGCTGAGCCTGAGGGCCTGTTTTAACAATATCCTGCTTCACATTCATCCAAGTCCAAACATCCACACATGGGAAGCAGACTAGTTCAACACAACGTGGTTCTGTCAGCTACTCTGCGGCAGCTCCGTGACTAATTTCAATAAATTGTTCGTACCACATTGAGAAGCGGCTAAAATTAAAGGTCGGAGGAGTTCATGGTGTTGATGTGCAGTTTGTGTCGAAAGACGTCTTCTCATAAATCCCATTGGGGGGGAGACATTTGGTTTCTTCTGCCTTTCACTTGTACTGCAGGTAGTTCCTGAGCCTGTTGGGCAAAGGCAGGTGGGAGAGAAGGTGGAGTCTGTCTCGGCCGACGCAGTTCCTGATGCACTGACGACACAGTTGGTTCAGGAGTCGTGGTGTAGCTGTGAGGAGGAGGACATGAAAACATATTTAATATGCTCGTAGGATTCATGCAGACTACGCTCAAAGTTGAACAATCAAACCAAATCCAAGGCTGCAGACAAAACCGAGCCTCAAGTCGACTTGTACCTTCATAGACGAGCAGGAAACCCTCTGTTATACTGCTGGGTGGAGCCATGTCCACCGGCCTCTGAAACTCTGTGTTCCGGGCATTAATGTCGGCACCAAAGTCCAGCAGCAGCTTCACCGCCGCTGTGAAGTCTTTCTCTGCAGCTGCGTGTAGCGGTGAATCCATGGATTTGCCTTTCTGTACATTGGCACCTGAATGGAGGATAAACTTGATTAACCCTCCCTGCCACTGTCCAATAAGAAAACTCCTACTGTTAACTATCACTACTATGTCTTGTTCATTTTGAATTCAGGCATAAGTTGGTGACTTTCCTTTCCTAATAAATGGCCAATGCATTTTTTATTCACCTGACTTCCCACAGCTCCACTAACCATTTCCCATTTTTCTCAGAAATTACTTTTGAACAGCCGTGGGAGAATTGAAGTGAACGGGTTACTTTCAATCAAAGGTTGGAAGCAATATGGGTTTTCGCAAATAGTTTGAGAAAGTGATCAATCAGCTGTGGGCTACGTGGGATTGATGTGTCGCTGCATACGTTACTCAAAATGCACTGTTTTTTAACCAATCTGTGTGAAATCTCTTTATATGATCTCTAGGTGGAGTTTTCACTTACACATTACAACAAAACATAGTTGGTTAGTTTCGCTTTGAGGGCTTTGACAAATGATTTGACTTTACCTCTTATTTACACTGACCTATCCTATTTATTTGCTTGTATAAATTTATGTTTTATTGCTCTATTTTCTCCTCTCGTGTTCCATTGTTTTATTGTCACTGTCTGTTTGGTGATTTTTCATGAAACTGAAAAAAATAAACAAAGCTGATTTATTCCTCAATATTCTAGTATAGAGGAGAGGTCTATTTGTGTATTTATTCCCTTGTCAGTGAACAGTAAATGTCCTTGTGTTTCTCTGTGTGTTCATCCAGGTTGTGTGCCTGACCGTATGGAAATATAAAGATCCACACTGTGCTGTGAGCCGACCTTCCCTCAGGAGTTTCCTGGCACACTCCAGCTCTTGGCAGACGCAGGCCGTATAGAGCGCCGTGCCCAGGTGAGGAATGTCCATGTCCACATCTGCCCCCCAAGTCACCAGAGCCTCCACACAACCGTAATGACCTGAAAGTAATGGAGCATGAAGACGAAAGGTAATGGCCGTCTACTTGGGATTTACTTTTAAAGCAGTGAGAGTTTGTTAAAAGAAGTTTAGTCGCACGGCAAGGGACACAAATACAAGCGGAATCGATTGAGTTGTAATGTAATTTCACTATATTGAACATCAGCAGCAAAGACACCATGTTTTTACCGCATCAAATTATCAAAAACCAAACTTCGTTGAAAGAGTTGTACTTGGACTGTACTGTACATGAGTATGATACGACAGAAACCATCTTTCAGAAAAATGTACTTGTTAGTTTGGCCCATGTCCCATCCACTAACATTGAGGAGGTGGGGTTTATGATATGTACTGCAGCCAGCCACCAGGGGGTGATAAAGACGCTTTAACACTATATATAGTCTATGCTTGTGGCTGATTTTCAATATATTTAAAAAGTCAATGGGGAAATAATAGACAAGAGAAAGTGTATGAATTGTGTCATACATGCACAATATTTTGTAATCGTATACCTTTGCTTGTGGCTTCATGGATGGGTGAGGGGTGGTACACCAGACTTTGGGGTTTTGCTCCATTTGCCATAAGAATTTCGGTGCATGCCACGCTGCCCACCGTGCAGGCGTTGAACAGAGGGGTGACTCCATCAATTGTCAAGGCGTTGACCTACAAACACATTTTCTGTTTATGTTATTCTTAGGCTTGGTTTAACCATGCAGGTTGACAAATAGCAACAGCCCGGGGGAACAGTTGAGGGGGAACAAAAAATCCTAATAGCTCTGCACAGCTGTAGATGGAGAGCGGCGCACCGCTCGTATGTCAACCCCCTGCCCAGATTTTCCCAGCCGTGAACATTACATTTGACCTGTGCGGTATAGCAACAATAAAGAGTCATGAGGTCAATTTGCGACTTACATTTGCTCCTGCGTCGATGAGAGCTCTGGCACAAGTAACGTGGTTTCCAAGACAGGCCTCATGAAGGGGCGACACACGGTCTATGGTCAGGACGTTCACACTGTGACCCTGGAAACACAGTCAAGCAGCCACAGACGTTAAAGCGATCTAAGGGGCATTAACCTTTGTCACACTCTGTTGGTGAATCCATGGAATTGCAGAAAGATTGAAAGTCCTTTTAGAAAAACAGACCCATCCTCTTTAGTCATAGTTTCTCAGTCATTGACAAGCTGCAGTCCTGTTTCAACACTAGAGAATAATGGTCCAAAAAAAGCAGAGTTAATGAATCACCATGTCAAATAGTGCTATGATATCACTGCTTTGTCATGAGCTTCTCTGAGTTAAAGACCAATCATTGTCGAGGTTGTGGCTGGGATATTTATTAATTTACTGCCTTCATACACAACTATTTAAAGGTAAAGTTAAAAAGATGATAAATCACCTGTAAAAGATATTAACCCCAGATAACTGTATGGAAACCCCTGACCTTCATCGAAACCTCTATCTGTCTGATTGACAATATGCTTTAAAACAAAATGAATCTCACAGGGAATAGCAACGACAGAGCCCAGGTTGTGCACATTAGGAGGATGCATACGACTCTCTCCTCGGATTATATTCTCCTCACCTGCACGATGAGGGTCTTCAGGGCCAGGAGGCGGCCGTGACTTGCAGCATCGTGGAGGGGTGAGCGGTCTGCCCAGGAATCTGGGACAGGAATGAGAATTCAGTGTTTGCTTCTACTTATATTTGTCATAATTTATCTTGTGCTTCCATCCAGAACCATTGTAGCCACAGCACAAGAAGGGGAAAATATATAAAACCTGCAGCTTGAATCGTAAAATACATGTTTACTGAATATAATCAAAGTGTTATATTGAAAACAACTGTTATTTCTTTGTAGAATTATTTTACTTTCACTGATATCTTTAGTCTACTTATCATGTCTCATGTCAAAATGTCTTTATTCTTTATTTCTTAACCATAACAACAACTTGATGAACCTCAAATGTGAACTCACAAAATCTCCATCCTCTTGATATTTATATCAAATTTATATTCTACCCCTTCTAGTCACGTTTTAACCTTCATCTTAAAGCATTTTATGCATCGTGCAGAACATTATTATGTGCTTGAAAAGTCCTGATGCATTAATAAACTCAACACATTCACGTAGCAACTTGATATAAACTTGACAGATTGTCTGCGGACAGTTTGATGTCATTCGGGGGAAAATAAAAATAATTCTAATTTAGCAAACCTGAATCAATGTCCAGAATAGCCGCTGACGCATTCCACACATTGTCATCATCATTATCCGCTTCAATCATAATTTATGGATCTTAATCAATCTGATGTTTTCTATTAAATTAACGCCATTTCATTCATGCAGCCCATTTTCCTTGACTGACGTTGATTTAAAATATGGGTATAAAGCAGCAGCTATAGAGTCATTAAACAGATTTCTTCGTACAAGGAAGGCCATATCTCCAGGACCATGACTAATACCCTAATCTCGGCTAATTAGTATTCCTCGGAGTTGGTCTCCTTTAAATTAAACATTTCCCTTTGAATGATAGCTACAGATTATGTTGTCGTCGCCCCGTCTCTCTCGTCACCCAGAACGTGCCTCCCCGTCCAACCGCCTTGTCCCTGAGAATGTGCAGTGTTGTTTTGGTTTGCTGTGTGCGAGTGTGAGAGGGTGCACTGCATAGCTGGGAATGGAAACTAGGGCAGGATGGGGGAAGTGAGGGAGCGCGAGGGGAGGTGGTGGTGGGGGGGGGGGGGTATCATGACTGGGTTCTATTAATACATGAGAGGAAAAAAAGAGCTGCCAGCCCACAGTGGCTTCATTTAATATTGAATGTACACTTCATGGTTTATAAGCGCCGATTAAGCTAATAAAAAGGAAACTGGGCTATCATTCATATCTACACTGTATATTAATGTGAATACAATTAACGGCTTTTACATAAACTGGATTAGCAATGCAGTATTTATTGCTCATTTGTAAACACAGAAATTGTGTGTGTGTGTGAGCAGGGAGCACTTTCATAACTTTGTAGGAAACAACATTGATATTTTCTATGACCTTTTGTGAGGTTAAACATTGTACAGTTGCATTGCGGTTACACTTTCCACCAAATTTACCTCAAAGTCACAAATACATAGAAAAGATCAAACTCCCCAGGGCTTTTTATGGGTTTCTGCGAGTACTCACTGTGCCGTTGACCATATTCATAGAACTCGGCTGATATCCTCGCCGCCTCTTTGCGGTTCCCACGGATAACGTAGAAGTATGTCAGCAAGTTGAGAGAAATCTTAACAAAGAGCTTGAAGCAGAACAGTGCCAAGATGCTGAGGTAAACATTGCACAACTGGGCCGCGAAGGGCTTGTTGGTGAGCTCCTCCGTTGGGTCGGACATTTCTTCTGGCACGTTTACAGGAGCGAGCGGCTGTGATGAGAGCGGGATCAGATGCTACACTCCAGAAAGCACAAGAGTAGCCTACTTTTTCCTCCCGGGGCACTGACTGGTCGGCCGGTCCTGACAAAGTACAGGCTGGGGGGAAAAAATGCTTTGCAGCTGCTACTGTGCCTGAGAGCAACTACTGCAATGTTATTGTACAATGTGAGGGGGCGTGGTGGGGTCTGTGGTCACAAGTTACATTTCAGTCCCACACGACGCCTGTTTCAGCCACAAACGTGACATTAAAAACGTGTTTTGGTCATTTTTTACGTATGATAGTGTTTAATTCTAGATCAATTCAAACTAAAATATTACAAAGCAAAATAACTCATGAGAGTTTAATGATATAATAATCAAGATAGCATGTACATTTATCATTTGATGTAATTCATGACACTTTATTTCTGAATAACTGAGATGAAAATAAATATCAAAAATGTATTTTTGCAAAGATTTGAGCGCACATTATTATTTCAATACTTCTGAATTAGATTTAAAAAGTTTTAAAAAGGCATTTCTGCATTGATTTTAACTTATTTCACCACAAACAAAAAAACTTATTTTTCCTGCAAAAATATAGATGAAGATGAAGTGATATTCTACATCCAAAAAGTCAAAGGTCAACTTCCAAGTGACATCTGAACGTGTACTGCAAATGATTACACTTGATATACAATGCACCCACTCACATATTCGACCATTACTGACAATAACCCTTCAACTCATCTGTCATTTTCTTATGTACAAATACTTTAAACATTGACACACTTCTCCATTATGTTAAAAACTGGTTCTTCTAATCAATGATGTAAAAACTTAAAAACTGTTTGGGGTTAAGGATGAAACAGAGGATGTCACATCTTTTTAAGACCAAAAATTGTGATTTGTGAATATGGGCTATACAAAGAAAAATGTATTGATTGATAATAACAAAGCTAAATATTTTAATTGTATTAGTCAAAAATTGAAACGTGAAATGTGAAATGTTCTTGAGAGACTTCAGTTGTCAAATCCTCCTTCCTGGGAAACTTTAAATTTTACTTTCTGTTTCCAAGGAGGCGCCTGTGGATCTCTGCGCATGCGCCGAACCTCGTCCTGCTCTTCCTCAAACACCGAAACACTTCGTCCCTCGAACCTTCGCGTGTTTCCACCTGACGCCTCTTCGTCAAATGAGGGTTCGTCAGGTGTCCTCGTGGGTCTCGGTCTCGGTCTGTTGGCTCGTCTCTTCTCTCTGTTGTCTCCGTGTTCGCTCGGATGCGACTCGGGACGCGTTGAATTCCTCCGCGGTGGATTTCGACTCGTTCAGAAAACACTTTCAGCGCCAGAGCGACGTCACCAGCGACGAGTTTAACCGACGTCGCGTGTTTTTCCAGGTGAGATTCGGGAAGAGACGCGAAGAAAAACTGTTAACAAGTTTTTAAACGCATCTTAAACGTACGCCACTGCAGACCACGCCCCCTCACGTACGTGATAACTGTATAGTGTTTGGTGGAAAACTTCAAATGTTCACAAATTCTCACATTGTAACTATTTTCCATTCAAAGTTAAAGTCATCAGAGGTGCAAAGTAACTGAGTACATTTACCCAAGTACTGTTGGCCAATACTATTAGTGGTGTACTTCTAATTTATGCCAACTAGTAGCTTTTTAGATTAACAGAGTTAGGTTTATTATCATATATATACCAAATATAAAACTGTCTTGTCTCACAAATACCAGTCGCCTAAACATGTTGTATTTTTCTCATCAGGTTTCATGTTAATCCATCCAGGGAATTCTGCTAACAAATAGAAAACAAACTCTACATAAATTAATAAAAACTAGCTCAAACAGACAAATGGTACTCATACATCAATCTATTGATATTAACAGTATAGCAATGCAATATATATACATAAACCAGTCAAGACATTTCTTATGAATAAGTACTTTTAATTCTATCAGTGCATCTTTCTGATTATTCTTCTGTTCATCTGTTAATCTCTTCTGTCCCCTTCTCATTATTCTTGTTTTAAACTTATTTATATGTACTTATCTGCTGCTCCTCCTGTTGACTCTACTGCCCCTAATGCATTATTTGTGTCATTGCAGGAAGCTACAAAGCGACATGCGTACCTGAACTCGTTTTCCACCGCACCTCAGTCTGCAAAGTATGGCATCAACCAGTTCTCTGACCTCTCGCAGGAGGAATTCAGAGGTAGACTTCAGTGTAATCACTCAACACTGTTGTCATATTTTAAGTTTGCAGGATTGAATTAGGTGCATGTGCTGAATCTTTGTTTGTTACATCTACTGGATAGTTATAAAACAGCTGAAGGTGCTTTATCGGGTGATATATAGTTTCACTCATTTAGTCTCATCATCCTGGGGGACTGTGCTGAATCTGCAGAATCATTGTTTACATGCGTCTTTGTATCCTGGAATGACTTTGAACACTATCTGTTTTCCACAGATCTCTACCTGCGAGCGAGTGCCGACAGAGCCCCACACTTCTCTGGACTGAAGACAGAGGGGCTCCCTGCCAAGTTGGACTGGAGGGACAAAGCAGCAGTGGCCCCGGTCCAGAACCAGCAAGCAGTACGTTTTACGCAGACAGATGATGGATATACTATTTACTGCTCATAGCAATGTATTCTAGGTAAACAGACCCAGTCGGGGCACGTTCAAACAAATGACTTCATTAAAAATGATTTAAATCACATCCATCCATTCTCCCCCTTTTGAAAGTTTTACTTGTGAACACCACAGACTGTTTATAAAGATGGACGACGTGTCTTAATTTCCTCGTCTTGTGCAAGAATGAAAGTAAATTATCCTGGAATGGAGCACAGCCATATTGAGTCTGAGCATCAGTGATCGGGGTATGGAGTCAAAGTATCAAGGTCACGCAGACATATGCTCGATCAAACTCTTCTCAGTCTCAGCTATGAATTACGATATTTCACCCTGTTTTTGTAGCGTGAAATAACTAATTAAAACCAAACTCAAAAGGAAAAATCAACACTTTAGCTTCAGTGTGATAAGAACGACCTAAAATGACAAAAACTAGCTTATGGAATATTATAACTTGTATTTTGACTTTTTTATTTTTTGTGTCATGTCCCCATCTGCTAACATGGAGGAGGTGGGGTTTGTGACCTACACTGCAGCCAGTCACGAGGGCCGATCCAGAAGATTTGGCTTAATTTTTAAGGAGCTATCATGTCGTCGATCTTTATTTACAGTGTGTGGTGGACACATGCCGTCTCCTAAGTGACTAGAAACATCCAAGTGCCCTGTTGTCTTCATGTCTCCACATCACTCAGTACGATCAGCTTCACAAAATCATAATTGGACATTTAGGGACAGCACAGGGAAACTCCCTCCCTTCACACAATGATGGTCAAACATGAAGTAATAGAAAGCGAGAGACAATTCTGGGCTAAGTGGGACTTTAGTAACAGTAAAAGAGGTGAAATGACAAACTAAGTCATTAGGTGTGAGTTTTGCTCAGCGAGCAGAATGGACCTGGGGACAAAAACAGGGAGTGCGTTAGTAAGATGGAGTTGCTGCCCGTCCTCGCAGGTTCACTTTCTGCTCTTTTTGTCCTTTATCTCCTTACTCGGTTAATTTGCCGTCGGGGAGGATAGTTTCTCTGTAAAACTGTTTGTCCTAAGGGATAGACAGGGATAGCCCATATAGCGAAAAAGCCAAAGTGATAACATATATTTTACTCTCTTGAATTCAGGTTAGGCTCACCACTCCAGGGAGCTGCTGCCTGCACATGACCACACTCACCTACCAGCTTCCTCTCCTGCTGTTTTCCTGCACAGATTTTTTTTTTACTCATTCTCCCTGTGAAGCTACCTGGGCTAAGCTTCCCCTAAAGACAGAAATATGTAGAGACAAGATGTAAAAAAAACAATACTAATTTTATTTAACCAGGAAAAGTCCCATTGAGATTAAAAACCTATTTTTTCAAGGGAGTCCTTGTCAGCAATAAACTCATAACCTGCAACCTGAAACATCCACATCCCAGCGATTCCATTTCCTGGTCTTTCGAAATGGATTTAAAATCATTCAATGATTTTTAAATCACCTAGTTTTAATACTTTTTGGTGAAATATTGCAGTCTGATGGGGCTGAGTATCTAAACGCCCTTTTTCCAATCTCTGTACGCACGTCTGTCGATACAATCCAATACACACTGTGATGTACGGGCAGAGATAGGACGGAAGCAGCAATGCACAAAGCCACAGGACATCTCATCAATGCTCCCTGATTGACTTTTCCCTTCTCGTGATTACGACTCAAGTGCTTTTAAACATCTTCAAGGAGAGAGAAAATAGTACTAATATTTTGTGTACTCGACAGATTTTGGTTTCAGTATTGATTTTTGAAATGTAACCATATTGAGCAACAAAATATTGGATTTCATCAGAGTTATGGGAATTTACGCTGAGCTGAGCAAGTAAACAGAACTTAGTGGGATGCTGGGGATGAGAAAAAAAAATGCACTGGATGTTTTCCTCCGACTGGTTTCAGGGGAAAAAAAGTGTTTTAATCTCCAATAGACATGAAGAACAAGATAGGTTTTTCTGTCAAAATATCTAAAATAATCCTCAGCTTTAAAGCTTAAGTACATTAACTGAAGCAGAAATAATGATTTTTCCTCACGTCAGTTTACCTGCGGCGTTTCTGTCAGTAGATGGCAGCAGAAAACAATTAGTCACAGTTGACTCGGGCTGGTCAGGATCATTTCACCTCGTCCTGTGTACGACATCCACACTCAGTGCAGATCATATCAATCAATCCTCGATCCAATTTTATCTGTGTAGCCCATACTCACAAATCACAATTTGCCTCTTAGGGCTTAATAAGGTGCGGCGTCCTCTGTTCTTAACACTCCACTCACAAAGAGTGAGGAAAAACTACCAAAAAACACAAGTGAGGGATCCCTCTATTACATACAACACAATTAAATGAGTAAAGATAGTGCCTAACATAATGGTGAAAGTATATATATATATATACAATTCTTGATCAAAACATTTTATTTCAAAACATACTGTGATCTGGAACAAATCTTTCAAATGTATCTAGTTTTTCTACCCACAATCCAAACTCTTTTTGAAAATGCATCTAAATGTTGTGCTGGCCTAAGAAACACTTTAAATATACAGGAGTGATTTATCCAGTAAAGTTGAAAAGATCTGAGACCAGCCTTCAGATGAAAGTTTCCTTTAGCAAAAACACAGAAACCTTCATTTTCATCTTCGCCATGTTCTTTTTATAATTACTACAACTTTTGCCTTTGCAGTGTGGGAGTTGTTGGGCTTTCAGCGTGGTGGGAGCCATGCAGTCCGCCCACGCCATTGAAGGCTCACAGCTGGAGCAGCTCAGCGTACAACAGGTTCTGGACTGCTCCTTCAAAAACGAGGGATGCAACGGAGGCTCCCCGCTCAGGGCTCTGAACTGGTTAAAACAGGTACATGGTGCAACATATATCACACTGAAACAGATACAGTGCAGAGTTAGAATAACCCTCCCAGTACTTCACATACTCCAGTAAAGGAGAAGCAGATATACCAGAGATTTTTATATTTTTTTAAATAAGGAATTTCTGTCATTTATTTGAATTAGTGAGATATGTAGTGGCAGCAGGCAAAGTGAGATCGCTGCTCTACATTCAGAACATTCATAAATAACAAAAAGTGCCAGTGCCCGGATCTGTCACAAACAAGATGGATGAATATTTTCTATTCAGATAAAACACTCGCTGAGATGGACTATTCTCTTTTTTTCCTAGACCCGGGTGAAACTGGTGCCTCAGTCCGAGTATCCCTACAAAGCCAAGATGGGAATCTGCCATTTCTTCTCCCAGTCACATGACGGCGTTGCTGTGAAGAACGTTACTGCACATGACTTTGGGTAAAATACACGTTTTGCAAGTTGTCCGTGAGCAATAAAGTCACAAGTAGGGTTTTCATAAAGAACCAAGGACAGAGAGGGACGGACGGGGATTGGTCCTGCACGGTGACACACCACAGTGTTTACTGTGTCAAGGATATCTCAGTAGCACAGAGGTTCTTGACCTTGGGCCCGTTATTTTGGCCCAGAGGTAACCTGGGGGTAAAGCGAATTCCGATCATCTTCATTCAGCATGAATTGAACAGGACTGTGACTCTCGCTCATAGTTCACATCAGCGTCCTCTGTTAGAGACAATGTCAGATTTTTTTCTTACATAAAAGTTACAGATGTAGATTTTTATTTGTTAAATTTGTATATATAATCATATTTTAAAACCTAAACTAGAATGGCACTCAGTAGAGCGCAGTCTTTCCGCCAATGCCTGAAAGTCCCCTTATGAAATCACATTTAAATTCACTAGATCCGGATTATTTGATCTGCACCGAATTACACACACTCAAATATCAGCCCCCTAAACATGCCCGATATTCTTCATCAAGATTCTTGAATTATTTTCTGAAAAAGAAGAAAAATTAGTAGTAAAGAAACTGAAAAGAAAATCCTTGATCTGCCCCCTGATCTGGATGCTCATACAAATTGAATGGGTTCTTCCCTGTCCCATATCGAATCCTTCCACCAAGTTTCGTGGTCCATCTCGTAGTTTTTGCATAATCCTGTTTAACAACCGCATGTGGATGAAGATATAACCACCGTGGCAGAGGTCATTATTGTTAAAGATGCAGCCATTACCAAAGCTCGTTAAATGCCACGGTTCTCCTAAGATCAGAGTGCAGGGTCAATGAGTGTGTTAAGCTGCTGGAATTAGACACTTCTCAGGGGTCATGGCGAATTATTAACCTCGTGATAAAGGTTTATTAGAAAAACATGATCATAAAGTTCATCAACAAATCGAAACTTCACCTCCAGATGAACGGGGATGTGAAATGGCTTTATAGTTCTGGGACCACCTCAAACTCCATGACCACATGTCATGAGCCTGGCAAAGAATGGTATCACAGAGTGTGAGTCATTGCCTCATTGAAGAGCAGAGTGTGTGTGTGTGTGTGTGTGTGTGTGTGTGTGTGTGGGGGGGGGGGGGGGTACAGGGAGAATGTGCAATAGTTGGTTAGAAACTGCTACAGGGATTTTAATAATGAGAGAAAGTGGAGGAGGAAGAGATGAGAAATGGTAAAACTGTGCAGCCTTCTGAAATGTTGAACTTAACATCCATTCCTGGAAGTGTGTAGACGAACACATTCTCAAGCCCCTGACTATAAGATATATTTGACATGATAATACCTCCAGATGCTGTGTAATCGCAGGTCCACACACGACACCACCACAGCCCAGTTTTCTTATTCTGTTATCCAGTGGTCAGGAGGAGGCCATGAAGGGTCAGCTGCTGGAGCACGGTCCCCTGGCGGCCGTCGTGGACGCTGTCAGCTGGCAGGATTACCAGGGAGGAATCATCCAGCACCACTGCTCCAGCCAATGGTCTAACCATGCCGTTCTGGTGGTTGGATACGACACGACTGGTACACATCGCCACCACACTACTGGCATGAGAAAGAATCGTAATTCAAGAACAAATGGGATTTTACATATTTTTTAAGGTCAAGAAAGTTTAGAAACTGCAGGGCCTGTGAAAGTAATTTAGAGTAAATGCACCAGGCAAGATCTTTAGGTAAAGACATGTACACCAGCTTAATCAGCTCTGATCACAAGTGGCTGCTGCTGCAACCGAGCCGAATCTCTCACCCCCCCAATTAGTTGCTAAAACAATAGGAGACGGAAAGAAGAATATATTTTAACAAGCTCTTTAGCTACTGATCGAGTCTTAAAGTTCTAAATGTGTTATAAGGAATTAGGTGTCTAATTGCAGGGTGTGAATTAGTTTCACGTTTCACGTTTCCAATAAAAAGTTAATGTGTCTTCGATTGATAATTGACTTCATGTTGAAGTTTTTATTCAGTTGTGTTAAAAGATATCAGGCCTCATTTCTAGCAAAATCGTTGAAAGAGCAAGGGATTAATATCTCACCCTATTAGGGAAATATCTCAGAAAACAAGAATATTAATAAAGGTTCTCGTTGCAGGATTTACATTTTGTAGATTTAACATGTTAAGCATTTTAGTACTTTACCTTCCTGTTGGGCCCCAATGTACACAGTGATGGGAGAGTGGCGTGTGTGCAGCTCTTGACGTCACGTTCACAGATTTCTAAGTATAGAAGCTCTTATTATTTAAATGGTTTTAACCCTGCGCCGAGTTTAAAAGACAAAACGTCCGTGTGAAATTATTTAAAAAGGTTAATTGGTAGTTTTGTAATCAATACGTGTTCTCGGCCTTCTCACCGTTTTTTCTCTCTTGACATTCTTGACACACAGCGGTATTTTATATTTTTCGCCATCAATTATTTCACACACCCGCTTGTGTTTGTGGGCTATTACACAAGGATATGAGTGATTATGTAACGGTTCAAAGTGGCCGCAGCTACACACACACACACACACTCACACACGCACAGTGCTCCTTTATCCTGTAAATAATTTATTTTTGAAATGCGTGTTGTCTGTCTTAGGGGATATTCCATACTGGATCGTGCAGAACTCCTGGGGACCCACATGGGGGAAGGAGGGTTATGTTTATATAAAAATCGGTGACAACGTCTGCGGTATGATCTTTGGCTCTTTTCATTCTCCGCTCATATCTCTCTCTTACTTTGGTGCATGAGTGTTGCTGTACCCACTGTCCCCTCAGAGATTAATACAGCTTTCTTTCTTTTTTTTTATCATCCCAGGTATTGCAGATTCGGTGGCAGCTGTTTTTCTTTAACAACATTATGTATATTTTTGTCTGTGTTGTTATATGTGTGTGTGTGTGTGTGTGTGTGTGTGTCTCCACATCTCCACTCGTGCCAAAAAACGAAATCAGTCATCTGCCTTCAAAATGTCATTTTAAATAATGTTTCTCTTTATTGAAATGTCACCATCTTGCATCGGTAAAACTAAATAAATCACTTCATACGTTGATAAATGTTGGATGATAACTGAGCGATTAAGACACTCACACTGTAAATCCGACAACAAGATGCACTGTACAAAAATGTGTATCTTAAATACATAAGGTTATACAAGTCATGGGTAATATAATAATAATCAAATTAAGATATACAGAGACCATTTGATCATTGCATAAATACATAGCATCAGTCAACACCATATAGAATACTATACAAAGCTCATTTATAACAGCTACATTATTGACATTATGTACAGATTTCAATGCTTTTGTTCTATTGTAGATCTTGACGTTGATTGTTTATGCAGAGGTTTCCACCTGAGTCATGTCTGAGTGTTCAGAAATAACTTGCTCTCCGACACCGTCCTCATGCTTTGTTATATAAAAAAAAAAAAAAAAGAAAAGTCTTCATCGCCTCCAGTTTGATCAGCTCTCTCACCGATCCATTCACTGTCAGGTCAGTCACAGCGTATTTGCATAATGTTATTGAGAAAACATCTAAGCGAATCTTATCAAGGAGCCATCTGCTGTACTCGTGACTCGTGACCGGTCAGGATCACAGATTGGTGCCAAAAATTGTTTACTCTGGCTATTTGATTTAATCAGGGTCAGACGCCCGAAGCAGCTAATGAACTAATAATTTACTTTTTTTAATCTATCTTTTTAACGTTACTTTGGGATGTGCTGTTAGTGTCATTGGGAAAAACAATGAGTTTCTACCTTTGCTTGCTAAACAATGAAATGTACACGTTTCTTTATTTACACGTACTTCCTGGAAAACCAGCAGTGATAAAACTTTTAGTTGTCCCTCCTTGTCTTATGTCCCCCTTCAGCATCCTTCCCCAACTAGAAAAACATCAATTTGAAACTCAAGATGCCTAAAAAACACAATATTTTGTCTGTAACTATCATTTATAATCCTAGAGGTAAGATAGTAAGACTGTCCTAATTAATTCCTTAAAAATGCACTCTCAGGTACACCAACCTGATGTGTGGCTCATTAGACTGCAGCGTTATGTTCCCTAGCATCGTAATGTGTTCATCTGCATGGCTTGTTGACCACCTTCCCACCTACGCACCTGCCGTTAACACTTTTCAGCTCAGCGAGGCCTGATTTACAGTTAAAGAAAAAGAAGCCAGGACAGATGAGCGAGCTGCCCCCCCACACCACCTCTAGTCGGAGTCCTCACTGCTGCAGTAGGAGCTGTCGCAGCACTCGGCCATGTACAGGAAGGTGTGCACATTGGGATTCAGCTTGGGCACCCAGTGGCGCGGCACCAGGAACGTTGCCAGGTTGAACAGATCCACAAACACTTTGTAGCGGTCGCTAAAAAGGTAAAGAAAATAGATCATAAATTAAACATGGAACTCACAGTATAATCGAGCATCTGTTAGAAATGATTGCTGCTAAAATGCTGTAAGTTTAAATACAGTTTGTGCGTGTCTGGATGAAATGACCATATGGCAGGTAATTTAGATAAGCGCAGAGTGTCAGTATCCTGTCCTTATCTAAATTAACTCTGAAGTGTTTGAGATACTTGTGATGTAAAGTGTTTAATCAGTCGGCTTAAGTTTACAGCACACAATACCTGACAGTGGATCTCAGGTAGTGGTAGCCGGAGGAGCCCCCCGTGCCGGCTTTGCTGCCAATCATACGATGCACCATGCATACGTGATTGTCTGTAAACAGAAGATAAAAACATATTGGTTGTGATGGTGTGCAATGTTTGTGGCTGTGGGTGTTTTCATCCGAGCTGTAAATTGTTTGGACATAAGAGAAAGACGTGGATCGATAAGAAGTGATGTCATGGGACTAGTGTTGTTGGGCTGATCAGCAGGCGTGGAGGAGATGTTATGAGAATCTTCTGGCTACGAGGTCGTGAACTAACTTTAGTTCTGTAAACTCCCCTGTAAACCTCTGGCCTCCTGTAAAGATGAATCTCCCCCCCCCCCCCCCCCCCCCCCCACACACACACACACACACACACACACACACACACACACACACACATTGTTTCTGCTCTGGTTCACTGGTGAGTGCACAGACAGCAACTGACTCACAGCAACTGATTCACTGCAGCACTTACATCTCCATTTTGTCATTAACGTGTCAATATCCATGAGGGATGTGAGCAGCTGGAAGGGAACCTGGAACCTCGGCTCCTCCCTGAAAGGAAAAGAGAAGGTTTTTAAGCATTTTGAGGATTCATTTTTCTTACAAATTGTACTGATGCATGAATATAGGTCTTTTTGGTGTTGATGGCAGTTGTAAAAATAACCTATTCAATACCCTGCAATTGGATTAACAACGTAAACCCTGGAGTTTCACATTAATTATCACTTTTTAGTGGCTGTCATGACTCCGTTGACTCTCACAAAGCCTTAATGAGCGTGACGGTACATTCTCGCACAGGTCTTAAATACCTGGTTCTGAAAAGAGCTGGTTACCACACCTTTCGGTAAAACTGACAAAAAACCTGTGATGCCTCAGCACAGAGGGTCTAATTTGTTGTGTTGTACAGCGGCAGAAGCTTATAGCTATGAATCTGAAGCAGGAATAACACGAATGCGGTGTGTCAACACGTTCACGCGACAATTAAAGGTGAAGAAATTAGGTTGTGAAAACCACAAACCTGTAGAAGTTGATCATCAGGGCGCCTTGCAGAGCCTTGTAAGAGATCCGCCTCTCACCTTGAGTGAAAAATGGAATTATGAGTCAAATTAATTGTCTGTAATTGTCTGTGTTTTATGAGCTCAAACCTAAATGTTAAAATTCTTGATGTAATACACAGCACAGGCACAAGTTTAGATCGCACACACAAACTTGAGCCTCAGGACGACGAAGTTTGATTCATTTTACAGAGTTGTAATTGTCTCTCACCTTTGCTGACGAGATGATTGTGTCGCTTTTCATCAAACAGCGAAGTAAAGAGCTCTTTCTGTTTGACCAGCTCCACCATCATTTCCTCCTTCTCCTCAGAATTTGGCATTTTCTGTTTCCCCACCCCAAAAAAAAAAAAAAAACATGAATAAAAATAAAATAACTTGTCAATCATCTCTTCACTCCGGGAAAAAGCAAATAAAATATATATTTTGTATTTTCTTCTGAGAGCTAGAGTCATCTCCTACCGTGATTTTCTCCTTCTCTCTATTCAGCCCATCAAATATATTGATTTCCAGCCTTTCCCAGAAATTGAACCCATCCACCTCCAAGCCCGGAGTTCTCTCCAGCCACTCCTGGGAAGAACAGGCCAAAGGTTGTTATCACATTTCTACCCAGTTAACTCCCAGATGAGCTTTATCCAGAGAATCATAATGTTGAAAAGAATAAACACAGATTTACATCGTAATAAGAAGACTTGCTTCAATCTACTAAACCTCAGAATTCATGATTTTATGCAGGTGTTGGTGCAGATGTACCTCGACCAGCTTTAAGAGTGTGGGCTCCTTCTCACTGGCCAGCAGCATCTCACTCTCACGACCCTTGAAGTTGTCCCTGTAATGGCGTCTGTTGTATGGAACCCTCAGGTTGTCCGGGACCCCGGTTTTGTTTTCCAGGAGCCGAAACTGAAGGCTTTGGAAGCCCGAGGCTGGTGCCAGGTATTCCCTGCACACAAGCGCAAACACACAGACGTGAGCATACATGCACACAGCCCAGACAGTGAGAACTGTACATCTCATACATTTTTTAGAGCTGAAGCAGAGATGCCCAGAAGTTATTTGTACACTCACCTGAAGTCAAAAAAGTCCAAGGCTGTCATTGTTTCCAAAACAGCAAACTGGTCGACCAGCAGCCGGAATATCATCACGATCCTGTGGATGCGAGTGTTGACTTTGAGCATGTTGCGCTCGTCTCGG
This sequence comes from Hippoglossus hippoglossus, assembly GCF_009819705.1. Classification (NCBI taxonomy): domain Eukaryota; kingdom Metazoa; phylum Chordata; class Actinopteri; order Pleuronectiformes; family Pleuronectidae; genus Hippoglossus; species Hippoglossus hippoglossus. The sequence continues at coordinate 22,410,234 of NC_047160.1, forward strand.
ACCTTGAGGAGAAGCGAAATAATGTCAGGAAATAATTAATTATCGTCGCAAATCTTGTAAGTACATATCCTGACACGGGAAAAAAAAATCTCATTACTGAAATAATTAGTGTCTGACTTTTGGCATTGCTCTAATTTCAATTTAGAGCATCAGCCGGAGTGATGAGCAACATCTCTTTCTCCTCGAACGAACTCCAAAGCCGAAAAGACTTGAATAATTCTTATTGAATATAACTTAAGAGAGGTGCAGCGAGATCTGACTACCACGGAGTCTCTCGTCTCTGATGAGTATGTTCTCCTCAGTTCACTTAAGTTGTTCTGCTTCATGTTTGCAGTGTTCAGTTTTCGATACTGACAACTAAAGCATGCACATTTAAAATGTTCTTTCTTTTTTCCTATTACTGAAAAACCAGGAAATATATGTCTGTATTTCATAAAAAACGTGACTTACGTGTCCGCTGATGAAGATCTCTCGCACTGAATCAAGTTCAAACAAAATCTGTTTGAACCACAGTTCATAGGCTGGAATATAAAACAGAAAAAACGGTTTATTCATCATAAATATTTAAGTGTCATATTACAAGATGAGTACGTCAGTGAGCAGCCAAGGTGAATTCGAGCCACGTCACAATTAAGTTTATTTCCTGTTTTTTCGACTAATCCCTGATAAAATCTGCTTCTTGGTTATCTCTTTACTTAATTTGTATTTCCTTATGTACTTTTTTCAATTCCAGAAGAGCTATTTCTACATTTTAAAGATTCAAAGTCACACATTTTCTGATTCTTCACTGCAAAAATGTTGAATTACTCCCAACAGAAACTTTAAAAGACTAACTACATGATTAAGAAACCTTTTTATTTCTGTGTGAGCTTTAGAAAAACATACTCTTAACCTCCCCGAAGCTCTTTTTACCTTGATGGGTGACAATGAAGAGGTGCTCATCGTGGATCTTATTTCCCTTCACTTCACTCTGCAACACCTGGGCCGTGACTATTTTGTCAAGCTGCGCGATGGAAAGAAAGAAACCATTTGACGTTTAAAAACTCAAATTTTAAAAACAAATGCAAATTCCAGCACTTGTCTTTTATTATAAAAATCCAGGCACATGTGGTCGCCGGTGTTTTCTACCTGCAGGTAGTCCCCATAGATGATTCCTCCTTTGCTGGCCTTGTTCACGCCTGCCTGAGCGGCTTCCTCCTCGTCCTCATTCGGGGGCTTGTTTTTGAATAACCTGCAATGTGAAGACAGTTGGTTATTTGTTCTCTTTTTCCTGGATTAAAGTAACGCAAACTAAATCGAGTTCCATCAGAGCTCTGTTTTTTAAGTGCAGAATCAAACTGAACGTACAAATGCCTCTTCTCAAAGTACGGACATCCACTCATGACTCGTCAGTAAAGATGCTTTCTTCTTCCTCGGATAATATTTACTAAAACTGTCTTCAACGCGAGGCAGATTTTTAACACGCACCGTGTCCAATCGCTCACGAGGAAACATTCACCATCCGGCCCGCCTCTATTTGCTCCATGTTTACCTTGAACCAGGACCACCTTCTGGACTTTGTTTGACATGCTAAAAGAACGGTCATGAGACCCTTTTCGAATAACAAAATGCAAAACAACAATATACCAAATACAGTTGCTCTATAAAAATACAATTATTTGAATTCATTATTGTTGAAGCCTTTTTGTACAAAAAGAACAAATAGCATATTCAGGATACATGTCTGTATGATTGTTTTTGATTTTACCACAAAAGCTTCTATACAATAAATGTAATTTTAGATAGATGAAGAATTATATGAAAAATTGTACGAAGTAAAAGGGGAGACATTCTTAACCTCAACCACTCACAGGGTCATAAGAGGTTGGATTGAAACACCTGCTTATTGCAATGCAACGTTCTCAGGAGGAAACAAATATCAGTTCAAATGTTTTTGTGTTAACTACGATGACATCTTTAATCAAATATTCCTATTTTGACAATCTTTACCTGGAGATTAAGCATCAACACTGAGTCATAAATGCAAATAGAAATATTTCTGTATTAACTGGAGCCTGAACGATACATCAGTTTAACGCAGACACCGTTATTCGCATTTTAACCAATGTTATATATATGTTATATATATAGTTCCTAAACAATCAAATATATTTACTAGTTCTGGAGACAGTGTTGCCTACTTACACACTGTGGTGTCTAGGGATTGAAACCTTTGACCTTCGCCAAGCTCTCGCACTTCCCCAAACACGAGAGCCAGCCGCACTAGTGTCTCCGAAAGTTGGAGAACAGGTTGGGCTGTAATGGCCTCCTCCAAACTGCACCATCATGCTCCCTGGGAATCATTGATGTCACTTCGGCATAGGTCCTTGGACCCGTATGTAAATATTTGCAATGTGGTTAATATTTTATTTTCCCCCAGGGAACATTGCTGGAGATGTGTTGTTCTGAGGTTATTGTGAAAGTGTGCGTGTGGAGCACACCCCCACATGTTCTTCGAGAAAGTACCCTGTGCTTTTGTTTGTTTTGTGTCTGGAGAATGTTTTCATTCTGCTCAGTCTCACGCAGTTCAGAGGTAATGTTTGTGTTTTCATTGACACATCTCCCGATTACTTGAAAATAATCATAGGGCTCGTCCCCGCCCACCATCCGAAACCACGCCACAACGCAATGTCAATCACAACACGCAAATTCTCTTTGAACAACCGTTAACCCAGTTTTCATGAGGGTAAGACTCAAGAATCCACAATCCTCTCTCTCTCTCTCTCTCTCACTCCCTCTCTCTCGCTAAATCTCACCAAGATCATTAGCTCCCTTGTTTTCCACCCACAATCTTTATAGACTTTTCAAGTAGAGTCCCAACAGCCTGTGAAACTGTCCTCAGAAGATCAGAGGGATGATAACAAGCAGCTATTTCTGGATTGGGACAAGCCTCGTAATATAAGGCAGCAGACTGAGCAAGAAACCAAGCCAGAATTCTTTGTTCTTGTTCTCATTTAGCCAGAATGAAGGAGGGAAGATACAGTAGGATGAGACGCTGGAGGCGAGCTGGGTCGTCGGTGTGAAACTTTGAAGCGTTGACGGGGCCTGTCCGTCTCACTGATAGGAGCCATGTGTCGTTATGTAACATCGGCCAGGTCGGAATGAGACGCTGGTTGAAATGAAAGCAGGAACGTGGCCTGTTCTTGTCTCGCCGCCATGTAAATTCTCCAGTGAAAGTTAAACTGCTTTTCTCTGTCTTAGCTTCTAGTCCTTGAACTCCTTGGACATTTAGAGGAGCTTCAGCAATACATGTAATTGTTGAACACGTCTCACAAAAGCAACAGAGAAATTATTATTTGTATAAAATACTTCACCGTACTATGACTATTTCTATTATTACTGTAAACGCTGTAATAATTCACAGCTTAGAATAATTGTTTTGATCATTGACTGTATATAAAGCTGGACGACATGACAGCCAAAGCATATAAATCGCCCCCTGGTGGCTGGTTGCAGGATCTGTCATAAACCCAGACTCCTCCGTGTTAATGGATGGGACATTGACCAAACTGAAGAATCAAAACTACGTGTCTAATTAATATATTTTTATTTAAAGCTTCATTTCTGAATAGTGGGAGAAAGTGGAAACGTGTCGTCCATCTTTATAAACAGTTTATTATCTCGTCATGACCTTTGATACAATCCCCATCCTCGCGGGATCATTAGAAGATATCCAGATAAAAATATAGATTTTCATCTGATTTAATATTATAATACATTTTTAAAATTATTTTGACTTTACTTATTATTGTGGAAATATTTTTTTGAAAAATGTCTTATAATAACTGTTGTGTGAAAGTATAATGACAATAAAGTTGAGTGCAGTTGAATTAAACAGATAACAGGCAATTAGATTAGAACGGGACTTTTTAAAATGTTTAATCAATAGTCATTAAATTACAGGTTAACCTTACATCTATATTATATAAACATTAGGGTGACTTATGCATTTTAGTCACTAAAGGTTACAGTAAATTAACAATGACACTTTATCTTGTATGGATATTAGTTGCCGCCGCATGATGCTATAATAACTTCACATTAAATTGAGATGTAGTATAAGTGGTAGTCATTACTGTAGATAATTCTTATATTAGAGGGTTTTATCAATCTAATGATCGTCTAATGACGTTCATGTTGCGTCCAGATCACAAGATGGTGACTTTGCATCTTGAGAAAACAGAATTTATATCAAAGCTCAGAATTAACGGTTTTCATGCTGAGATTTTAAGATAGTTCAGTCACAGGAGGGAAAATCCTGTTCGCCTGCAGTTCACTCATTTTCCCTTGAGAAAACTTGTTTGATTCTCGATTTTGTCTGTATGCAGAGAGAAATAATTTTCTTTTTCTAACGCTAACCTGTATCAATTTTGTATTGTACTGAACGGAAGGCAGAATTTGATAAGGCAGTTAGCTCAAGGGTGCATCTGTGTGTGTGTTGCGATGAAAACTGACCTTTCCATTGTTTATTTTCTTATTTTCTGTATTTACGCAAACCCATTACTTTCAGAAATGTAATATAGGACAACAGGCACATTCCTTTGTGATTTGTGTATGGCTTGTTGAGATTTGTAGTTGTTTTATTCGTGCTACAATTTGTGACGGAAGTTAAATAAGCCCTGAATTTAAATCCATACTGTAAAAACTATGTGAATATGACATTTTTCACATTTATTTTCATTTACCTCCAGGCCCAGGTTGTTTTTTTTTGTGGTGAGAAGTTCCACCTTTTATCAGCTAAAGGTGAGAAAATGCCGGAAAAGTGCGAGTGAAATGTAACAGCATTGGTTGTCAGGAAAAGTAGGTCTTGTAAAACTCACGGAGGAACGTGTTATACAAATTAACATGCATGTTCACCGTCAGAGGAGGGGAATGTAAAGTGAAGATTTAAAATGCGTGAAGCCGTTAGAAAAGCAAACAACTGCACACTGGTGTTTTATTTACCATCAGCTCATTAGAGCAGCTCAGTCTGCCCGGCTGATGCACTTGATCATGCATTTCTAATATCACATTAATAATTTCTGCATCACCACTATAAATTCAACTTCACTTTAGATTTAGTGCAGGGTTTTTCTCACTCGCAGCTTTACGTCATTTGATTTTAATTGAGTTTGAGCAGGGGGGGGGGACCTTCTTAAAATATTCAAACTCAAGGCCAAGCTCGTCTCAGAAATCCCAACATCCACCTGATTTCAACTTGCATCGGAGCGAGATTTATAGTTATAGATGCTGATTCCTTTCAGTAACCATCATTTTGATACAAGGTCACTGTGCTGCACAAAAGTCAAAATCATCGACCTGAATAAACTCAAGTTGTGTAACGTCAAACTCGAGCATATGATGAATAGCTTGTCTGACTGTGATTCCATATAGATCACAAAAAAATCATTTCATATCTGGTCGTGTTATTCCATATGTCGACCTCTGTGTTACATACATAAATCGAGGCTTGACTGAATTATGAAACGCGCCTCATTTTTTTTTCCCCCGTTGCTCTGATGTAGTTATTGCACGATGATTTTAGGCCTTTGATGTTACTGCGAAGTCGTGCCATCTCTTCCACGAGCCTTTGAAGTTGGTCTAGTTGCACTGCGTAGTGAGAGGCCGCGCTGCCGCTCTGGCAGTGCCTACTGTGGTCACAGTGTGATACTGCAGCAGCACCGTTGATCATTTTCATATAACTGCTTTATCTATTCCATTTGATGTCTCTTTAAATTAACCTGCAGTATCTAAAAGTGGAGCACTTTTGGTCTTTTCCCCCCCTCAACCCTCTGGCTCACTAATCATCGTTATTTGACCGGATTATTTGAAGCCGGGGCTCAAAGCAACAATATATTCTCTGGCCTCATGCAGAACAGGGATAAGTGTACTGCTACCATGACGTATGTAGATAAACAGTCGGCGTGGTGTCTCTGTGAACTATGCTCTTTGTACCACTAGGGAGCATCAAAGCACCTTTAAGAGAATGAAAGATTTGAATGCTTCATGTTTGACAGAGCTGAGTTTGTGTTTGAAGATTTTCCAGCAGGGGTTTGAAACTCTTTGTATGGGTGTATCGGAGAGGTTGGTGGGGGGGGGTGTATAAGTTCAATGTAATTTTTGTGTGAAGTAACAATAGAAACAGGCTCACAGGGGAACTTTAATAAGACGTTTCCATTATAGGTTGGTGCTGAAGAGGGCTGGGATACCCGGAGGGAGGAGAACTTTGAAGGCATGTGTTTCCGATTTTGAGCCGAGCAACATTCAAAGGAGATGCTCTATATGTCATTAAAGCACTATTTTTATTTAAAAACACAATATAAAGAACGTGTGGGATGCGGGAGCTGTGTAGACGAGGTCAAAAACAACAGCATAAAACAACCTTTGAGCACAGAGTATTCTCTCCCATTTGGTTTGAAATGCCGTTTGAAGTTTACCATGAAAAAGAAATCAGCTTCATATGGAGGGGCTGTTTTCAGAATTATGCATCCCATCATCAGAAACTCTTCAATGCTTTGATGAGTGCGAGCGCGGAATAAAAGCCAATCACAGCCGCCCAAATATAATTTCAAAAAAAATTGGAGCTATCAAATGTTCACACACAAACTCATACCTAAAATTGTTTTTGATTACGATGCTGACTGCGTAGATTAGGCAATTTTTTTTCCGGAAACACTCCACATTTCAGGCAATTGACGCCGAAAATGTCCTTATATTTCAGCTGACTTCAGAAGACGTCTTTTTAAGGAATTAATGTAATTTGGATGTTTTTTGAAATACTGAGATCATAAATATGTTGATATGTATGAATATGCAAATATCTGGCAAGACGTCCTAAAGAATGCACTATATCCAAATTAGTGTCCGAGTAACTCACCACCTAATACCAAGTCTTTCACTTCTTATATTTATTTTAAAACTGAGCAGTTTATCTGTGAGATGAAAACAACAAAAAAAGAAGACTGTTCAGTTCTTCACAAAAACAACACACCGAATAAAGAAACCCCAATATCATTTTAATCCATGAGTGCATGTAACATTCAAACAAAAAAAAAAAAAACCATACCTACCGAGAATATCGACGTGATCTATATTTGGATCCACTGTAACCTTGCTTACGCGTGATGGTTTCATGAAATATTTGTGTTGATGAAATATTCATTGGACAGGAAGCCAGGTCAAAAGGCATTATGCCCAACAAACATTAAATTTAGTGGAAATAATAGTTGACTGCATGTTACAGATACATCACCACTTGTAAAATACTTGTCACCACATGCACAGGTTTCTGTTAATTACTTAAACAGAGCATTGTGAAGAAGCCCCACAGTAGCCACATTGGGAGGAATGTAACTGAAAAGAAAAAGGAAAAAGCATGTCTGGAAAATAAATAAAATAAAAAACAAAATCTAAATCTGATGGAACTTTTTTTTGTATATGTATAAACACAACATAAATTACTGTTAATATGACTAGTACAGACATTTATTCAGTTTCTTAAAAAAACAGCATAAAACTCTTGCATAATTTACAAAACATGGTGTCCCTGTGCTGTCCAAGACACAGCTGTGCCTTTGTCTCCCCAGACAGAGTTCGTCGTACCTTCGCTGTCCTTTTTCTTCCACGATGAATATTGGGTATTTAAACAAAGAAACGGTTTCTTTTTTTCTGTTTAAAAGCATCTCAAGAGAATAAGACATGTTGATGTTTACAGTGCTAAATCTGGTATACATAGTGGCTGTTTGGTGAGGATATCTCTAATGTCAGAAGTCTCTGATTTAAAAAAAAAAAAAAAAAACATTTGCTCAAGGACACTGCTCGCTCTGGGCGTGTGAACTCATGAGCCCTGTACTTCCAGAGAAGTGCAGATATGCATAATGTAAACATTTCCTTTGCTCTTAGAATACTTTGTTGAGACAGACTTTTCTTGATTTAAAACAAAAAAACAAAACAGAAGACACCTAAACTAGCTCACGGTTTCCCAAACACACAACTATGTCTCAGCTTGAGAGTCCAGAGTCCAGAAGGCTTGTGCTACAGAGAAACTGACCTGTAATTGCCATATTAAGGCTTGGTGTAGTTATACATTTACTCTGTAGTCCCTAGATCACAATGCACAGCATTGCTTTTGACCGTCTGTATATTTTTTTTCCTTTTATTTTTGTTTTATAGAAAAACACATGGACACTCGGGATACATATCGGCAACCTTTGATTACAGCTGCTCTTCATTTCGTCCGCTGGCATGTCTCTACCAAGACTGTGTCTCTTTGGCAGAAATTGAACGGTGTAGTGTTACCTTTTCCCAATTTCACTTTGCCGAAGAAAGTGAATGTTATTAGCACTGTCTGATAATTCTGGGTACTGCTCGATAGAGAGCACATAGTACCCATCGAACCCCAGCACTTTTCCACTGCTCAGAAGCTGCCTCTTCTCTCCCTCTGTCCAGGGGCGGACCCCTTCCTCGCCCTCTCGCACTCGCTGCTGCTCCCTTGACCACGCTCCCGCGAGGGCGCGCTGACGAGCGAGCTCAACAACCCGCGCTTTCTCCTCGTCCACCGTGGATCCATATCGGATGTGGAGAGCTAGAGCCCCAGCACGAATCTCCACATCTGCAAAACGGCGAGTCCGACTATCCATGACTGTGGTGGACTGGGAAACGGTTACATTGACGCCGTTCTCTAGAGTCTTGTGCCCACTAGTGAGGTGCATCGCGGCAAGGTCGGCATCGGGAAGGCCCGGCTTGACAAAGTAGTGCGTGTCCCGTCCTTCTATGGTGAAGTGGAGGTCTTCCAGATAGAACGCGTTGTTGAGGATCGTCGCAACCTTGATACAGTCCTCACTCGCTACGTTGAGTGTGTGGGTGTGGATGCTGCCCTTGTAAATGGCAAACATGACTGCTCTTCCGATGGGAGACATCGCCGCAGAGAACCATAGCCAAGACTTTTCACCTCTGCGACCTCGGCTGAGATGGACCTCCGGCAGCCGCTCGAATGACAAGAGAGAGTGCGCTTGTCTGGTTACTTCCTGCTGGACCCCAGAGATAGACTGCAGGAAAAGTGCAGTGAAACGTTAACGTCTGAACATGGCACAACCCAGCTCTCCATGCTATTTAGAACCAGCTCCTGCTCTGCTTCACATAGTTTTTCCTCCCTGTCTGAGATAATGGTGTTTTTAAGCTGTGTTCTCAGGCCAAAAGTAGATAAATCTCCCGTGACAATTTTACTGCAACACTTTTAGTGTAAAAGCATTAGACCAAAGAAACCTGGCATAAATATCTTCAAAAGATTGGTGTAACAATAGCAGCACCAAAATATCATATATATAAAGTTAGAAAGTGTGAAAGTGTGTTCAGCTGGTAACTAAAACCAGTCAGAGGAAAGTACACTTTGCTTATTTTGTGTATTATTATGCAAATATAGCCCAATTAAAACTGATATTCTTTGAAATACAGTGTCAAAATACTGATGTAGAAGACAAAGTATTTTTCTTTTTTCTCTGTCTGAACTCTGACACTGTAATACGCATTTTATCTCGATAGTTGTTTTCTTTTCCACTATTCAGTTTATTTTGTGTTTAACATGCACACGAGATGTTAATTGTACCCACCGGCAGATCATCCCACAGCTGACTCTTCCTCAGTTCATAGGATGGCATGCTTAAATCAAATTTCGGCACTGGAAACCCAGGAATGGTGTTGTGAAGATGAAAGCCAAAGGTTACCAGCCAGCTGTTCACATCTGTGCAAGAAAAAGAGATGAAAGGCAGAAGGTTCCAGGTTACAACGCGTTTGCGGATAAAATAATTTGTGGAGAAATTCATCTGCAGGAAATATACCTGCAGGTCCAACTGCAATATCTCTTACCTGCCACATACTCTCGCACTTCATGGACCTTGCTGATGGGGTTGTTATTTCTGAACATGTATAAATTAAAAGGAGCAGGATCTTTGCTAACTTTTTTCCAAGTAGATACATCTGGAAGCGTCCACCTTCCCGACATTATATCGTAGTCCTGCTCCCCAAAGTGCAGCAGCTTGGTCAGGGGGTCGTACAGTCCTCCGTGAAACCCGAGCACAAGCTGGAAGTCGGGGTTAGAGTCGAAGTAGACCTCACCGTACGCCGTGTACTGCAGCTGTTTGACCAGGAGTCCGTTGCTGGTGAAGACAGCCAGAGGTGTGCCGGTGTTATCACAGGCGATGTAGAACTCCTCCCCGCTGCTGATCTCCATAGCAAACAGGTGGCCTTGGAGGTCGTAATAGAGCGAGGTGATCTCTGAGCTGGAATGGTTGTATACGTGTGTAATCCTGGCCGGGTAGCTAAGGTCTGCGTAGAAGTACTGCAGGTGTTGGCCCAAGCTGGTTTTGGTGGATACTCTGCGGCTGAGTCCGTCGTAGCGATACTGAATTGTCCAGCCGGCGCTCTTGCTATAGACCCGCACCAAGCTTCCTTTGGAGTTGTACTCAAATATTTCTGCTCCTCTCTGACGGAGGAAACCGTCTTCATCCATTCTGTATTGAATATCTCCGAGACGGGTGATGCGGTCCCTCAGGTCGTAGCGCAGAGGCAGAAGTCTGGCGCTGTTCCCTGCATTCAACAGGTGCAGATTTCCATTAAGGTCGTACGTGTAGCGCCACATGACTTTGTCGTTCAGGTACACAGTCTGGAGCTGTCCATCTACGTCATACTCATAGCTGTACTTGGTGGTGTTCGCAAAGGGACCAATCTTGATCTCCCGCTTGGTGACTCGGCCGACGTCATCATACTGGAAAGTGATCCAGTACATGAGTGAGCGAAAGATCTCGTACTGGATCTCCTTGATGCGTCCGTGTGCATCGAAGTGCTTCGTGTAGGTCATGACTGCCGTGGAGATGATCTGATTTATGTCATAGTAGATCACCCCGAACTTCCCAAACTGCTCAATCTTCCCCGAGATGTCGTCAAACTGGTACAGATCGATGGGCAGGGGCGTTTCGTTGATGACGCCTTGCACGCTGGTGACACGCAGACTGCTGTCATACGTGTAATCGAAGCGCGCGTTGACCATGCCGTCCTCACTGAAGCGGAAAATCTGCCTGTCCACCAGGGGACCGACTTGCCGATAACGAATGGAGCAGATGAAGCCTTCATTTTGCAAATTGACGGTCTTCAGCACGCCCGCCATTTCGTCGTAGGTGAAGCTGACCCTCGTGCTGTCGTACAGGATCTCTGACAGTTTATTCTGCCTGCGATACCTGTACAGGACCCTGCGTCCCGTGCCGAGGTGGGCCACTCTCATCAGGAGGCCGTCTTCGCTGTAGTCCACAGCCACTGAGGCGTTGCTCTCTGGGGGGTGATACAGGTTCCTGTAGTAGCCCACTGAGCGGATCGTCTGCATGGTGTAGCGGGCCACACTTGGCATGGTGACAGCAGAAAGCCGGTCGAGAGAGTCGAAATCAAATATGTACTGGCGCTGACTGTGGAGCAGGAGCACCATGGACTGGAGGGGAGAAGAACAAAAAAGCAAGTGTCTTCTTGAGTTGCATAATTTTTATACATAATACATATGGAGTGCAAGCAGAGTGAATATAAACTTTGTTTGAGAAAAGAAAATGAAAAATGCACAAGCTGGTGTTAACTATTATGATGGTGCTGCCAATTGTCTCATTTGTTACTGCAGAATATATACAGCTTTAGATTTGAGTCCTAAGAAATACACAGAAAAATATAGACTGCTGTTAAAAACGTTTGCTTAAGATACAAAGTGTCTTTTATGATCATCTTGGACGATCAATACATTTGTTACCATGAGCAATGTTTACTTTGAACACTTTCTATTTATAGAGGCTTGTGTAATTCCTTTATTTTAAAATGCCGTTTGGAGTGAGGCCCGTCTTCTATAGGTTCTCCACATCCTCCGTTTAAATGTCATACTCAGTCATCCGTCACTACATCGAGGTTCCCTGTGCTCCCTGAGCTCTCGGTGTTCCTTAAGTCAGAGTGTTGACACGGCCTCTGCAGGTCACGCAATGAAAGGATGTGGCCACTGAGAAAAAAGAGCTCTGCGTGTTTCTATAGCGTTTTTCCTATCAAAAGAGTTTGACATCTTTTATTTATGCTTAGTATACATGCGCCATAATATGCCTTTGAAACAAATCACACAACTGTTTCCAACAAAACAAACACATTTTTAGTATTCAGTCAGGAAGATGTGCAGTTCTAACAACTTACTAAATTCAGAGACAACACAATGGGCAACAGATGATTACAATAATTAGGCAAAAAAAACTATTCCTGTACCAAAACAGAAATGGGACCTTCACGAAAGAAAAAGAGGTTGCCTCTTAATTTTATGCCAATTTGAAATGAGGGTAAAGCAACACAGGGAAATTGCTCAAATTGCAGGAGGTGGGAGCACCGAGGAGTGTTAACTGTGCAGAGAGCTGAAGGTGACTGAACTTCACCGGCACCAAATCCTGCTGCATTAAACTCTGGTGATTTGAATTATCATAAATATATACATGAATAAATAAAAGCTACTCTCATTTGCAGCGTATCTCACTATTTTACCATTAGTTTTTTAATTTTTTATAATAAGCTATACTGCTGGAATACATAATATTCAGCCGTCTTAAATAACAGTTGGGAATATTTTCAATAATCTAAACAGGGGGGCAGCATCCATCTTGTACTGTTCTCTTCTGAGGATATGAAAGAATTGGATTTGATGGTTGCATAATACTGTTAATGCTCACGTCCAGTGTGTTGTTTCAGTATTTACTCAGTTATACTTCTCTCTAACTGTTGCTTCTGTAAAATAGATTGGGGGTTTATTATACTTGTGGTGTCCAGCTTGTTTTCAGGTCCAGACTGCTACCAATTCAATTTCAGCCACTCCTGGGCACAGATCTAAAGATACCACCATCAGCTGCTTCCTGCAGGAAGTCTAGACACCACGTCTCTCAGTTGCTGAACCCAGGTGACTTTTTTTTTAATAATAGACCATTTTCACATCAAAGAGTTTTGACTTGTCGTATCAGGAACAGCGAAGGTGTAATTAAAGACATTAACTATCTCTCGGATGTGTTAATTGTTGCAGCTATTTTTAAGTGAGCCAGGACGATCACCAGTAATGAGCTGTCACCGTTGCACTTTAGCTGAAAGGGATCTATTGGCAGAAACTGAATAGAAAATAATCCTAGCGATGTTTTCACTTGTGTGTAATAAGTCTTTTTCCTGAGCCCTTTATATTTAAATACGTTATATTTACATCGGGAGCGGGTCCTCTCTACGGAGGCTGCCATGTTCAGCTGCAACATGCAACTTCACCACTAGATGTCACTGAGTTCTACGTACTGAACCTTTAAGTTGTTACCTCTGCTAAGGTGGTTATATTTTGCTGGTTGGTTTGTTTTAAACCCTTTAAATTTCCACTTTCTTTAACTGTGCAAGGTGAATATTTAAAAAAACTCCCTACGTGAATAACTTACAGATCTTGATGAAAGAATGTGTGTGTAATGCCTTGTGCATCCTAATAAAAATCAGACTCTATCTGATTTGAATGTGGTTTCATAAGGGAACTGTTGAGCCTTGGTGGATGAATGCGCTCATAAATACATAATCACCTTCTCTTTAATAGTCTGTTGTTTATTGAATATGTCTTTATTTTTAATGGATTCTTCTGTTTCTAAACGAGCGACTGATCTGTGGAGAACGGTATTTCTCTCCCATGCATGCTGAGTGTATATTGTGGCCTTATGACATTAAATCTGATTGTGATGCATGATATAACCAGGACTTCGTGTGTGGAGCAATGTTGATAGATGCACCTGTGCTTTTCCTGCTGTGACAAAAATATCTGCCGTGGAAAAAGGCCTGTTCTTGTTTACTGTGTAGAGGAAGTGCAGCTCGTAAAACAAAAGCTACACTTCTCTGTGGATATACTCAAATTTTTATATCTTACGTATTTGAACGATGCTCATAAATCTGCAGTTACTGTAAAACGATTACTACGTTTGCTAAGTACCTCTGTAATAAGCGGAATTATACGCATTGGAACTGGTGATTACTTCAAAATAAGTGTCTTCAGGGTGACCTCTGCTACATGTCAGCGTCTTGATTCACCCTGCAGCGATAATGACTTCCCTGCAGGACAATATATCTTCTATATTGCCTCCTCTGGTCATTTTATTTGCTCACCTGCTCTAGGTAGGTGTAACTCCATATCTTCCCATCAGCAAACACCCTGGAAACCAGGCGGCCCTGGCTATCGTACTCCAGCCGCTCAGTGGTGGGACCTCTCTGCAGGGCACTGATTTGGCCGCTGCTCGTTCGGCTCACGTTCACCGGCAGGAGCTTGCTGCTGGGCACCCAGAGCACCGGGTGTCCCGCTGTGTCGTATATAATCTTTAAGAGGAACTTCCTGTGGTCATCGTAAATCTTCTCAGTCCTCAGGGTGCGATCGTAGTCGACTGAGAGAATGTTTCGTCCATTCACCTGTGGTTAGGATTTGATATAAGAAGACATAAGACAAAAAAAAGGACAATACTTCTCATAAAACTACTGATAATAATAATTTTGCTGTTAAAAATAACACATCTACACATAAATTGCACAATAGCTCAATATGAATAAGACACTTCTGGTTTTGATAACACTGCTCTTTGTCTGCCAGGCTCTTTAATACACTGACTTTCACTACAGTTGTCACGGAGATTAACACCCCCTTCACGAGGCTCTTTAAACTGAGACACGCTGGCAATTGTTCAGGTGAGCGTAAATCACAACCTCCTAAATTTACTGGAGATGAAAATTACTGTGAGGCAAAGGAATCGCCCAAGTTAAGTTCATAAAGTCGTGTAAGCCATAAATCTAAGAGTCACATTCTAAGGAGAAATAAGAGGAGGTGAACTCGTGTACGGCACCGGAATATTGATAATGCTCTATATATAGAACTAGATGTTGATGTGCCCCATGAATTTAAATGGTCACAAAGAATTGGAGCTATGTAACAGTGACGCAGCCACACATAATTTGCCGGACACTGATTATCAGTGTGGGAAACCTGGATCACCCTCGTATTGTCACTGCCACAGTCCTCCGCTGAGCTCAGCAAGGTCACAGCGGGAAATATCCACTGGTGTTTGGACAGAACGTGTCAAAGATCATCTGCATGTGCATCAGAGAGAGAAGGGGAAAAACTAAATCAAAAACGTACCCGAAGCTTGCGTCCAAACACGATAACTTTCCCTCTGGCTTGTTCTTTGCGGAAGCGCCACTCAACCAAGTTCTGCCCACTCTCCCCTGGCAGGCTCATGTTGCGTCTGGCCACAGTCGGGTTGGCAGCGCCCGCCAGGATGTGGGGCTCGGTCTGGTAGTGGGTGTCCATCCCGTTGGCGTAGGTGATCCTCAACGAGTTGTCAAAGCCGACCTGATAGCTGCTCCTACACTGATCTGTGAGGAGTGAGCAGGAAGCGTGACTCACAGCAGAGGAGTCTATACAATAAAATCTATACAAATAAATTACTCAATATATAAAATTTAAATAAAAGTGAATATTTTTAAATATAAAATACGTACAATATGAAAATATGTGCAATATATTGTGCAACCAACACATATATAGGTTATAACACATCAAAATTTATATTATTGATAGTTAAGGCACTAAAAACAGATTCTTGGCCATTGCCCCCTGAGGCTAATTTGTTCTCAGATGATGGACAATGGAATCCACCTATAATCTTAAATACTAAGAACTCGGGAGCAAACAATTTTCCGATCAGAGGAATGAACATGAGTGATGTTGTGAAATAACTGGACCATCTGGCTGTGGCCAAGAGTAGAAACCATTTAGACGCGAGGTTGATATGTCTCCCTGACACCCAAACCCACACGCCGAGAGAGTAATCATTTACACTGTCGTCTGTCAGACCCTCGGAGCTGTAATGATACACGACTTAAGCTTACTCAACATTGCCCCCGTGACCCCTGACACAATGACAAATAACGGCTGAGAAAATAGCGCGGAGAAGATGAGTGCCATTTCCTCACCCTGAGCCAGAGTGTAGAAGGCACGGATGGTGGAGGTGTTGGTGGTGATGCTGATCTCCTCCTCCGACATGGAGCTCTCGATGTCCACCGTCAACGCGCTGTATATGTCCGTGTACAAGTTATTCACCATTCCGGTGGGGAACGTCACGTTCATGAGCCGCCCTTCACTGTCGTAGCTGTGTGACAAAGAGAACATGGGATGACAAAGCACTGATATGTACGAGGGCTCTCAGTGTATTCAATTATCTCCTCTTTTGTACTTGTTGTGTAAGAACTTTCCTGTAATTAAAATGTCACATTCTCTTTCTTCAGAGCGGAAGAAAAATGAATGTCAACCAAAGTCACAATCCAAATATTTGATGGGGGAGAATGACACATCTCCTCAGTGATAATTTTTATGCACACACACAGAAAAAAAAACACAGACTGTAATAAATTTCAATTATTTTGGGATGATTGATGTGTCAGTATAATCTCAACTGAATGCTTTGCTGTTTTAGTTATAGTGAGGATATCATTCACGGCCTAATGTGACATGACACGGCTCGTTTTGTTCAATTTGACTTCTTTTTGAATGTATGCACGGCGACACATCGCGTCCCCAGCACTTCCCTCTGCCTTCCACATCCTCACAGAACACGACGCATTCGGGTTAAGTGAGAACTACTTGGGGAAAAAGTAGTAAATGTTGTTGACACTGAGTTATTAAAGTCTTAACTAGGCTATTTTATAGATCTGAGGCACATTTTATAATTAGATTTCAATTACATGTTCACCCTTGAGCAGTTTGCAGGTAATGTGGTTCCCAATTATAGAGTAAACCTCTGCTCAGATATGAAACCAGACACAGGGTCACACACATTTAGTCTTTGTGCCTCACGCAGTAAGGTCGTAGCTAAAAATTGAAAAGGAAGATAAAGTCAGACCCAGTTTTGTATTGTGTAACCAGCTCATACAAAAGTTTATTGAATTAATTCCTCAACTGCAGCGTAGTTAACCCTCTGAAAACGGACCTGTGGCTAACTGGCCTTGTTTAAATCGACATAAAAATAATAAAAGCATTCATTCTTTTTGCAGCAGCAAAGCCAAGATCTCTATCTTCTGCCTCATCGCCTTGTTCAGTAGTGAAAAATCTCAAATTACTAAAAAGTTTGCACAAATTACTTATGGAGTGTTAAGAAATAATTTATTCATGCTTCTATTTTTATAATTATTCAGGATCGATATGTTTTATATGTTTATTTAGCTCAATTTGACAAGAAATGTATCTAATTCTTAAATTTAAGACAATTTCAGTTTGTTTATTATCCATTGTGTTTTATTGACTTACACAACTTTTAGCTTAGGTTGAATAGATTTAAGAAAGAAGAAGCGTTTGAAGATAAAGGATTTCACAGTTAGCAGAAATGTCAATGCAGGGACTAGTGGTTCATTTCTATTCCAGGGCTCAATTAATACTGCACCGTCATCTGAGAGGAGCCGGCACGGATGCTGCTTTTTTTTATTCTTATACTTAACAATATCTGCCCGAATGCAAAGAGAATTTGTTAACATCTTTGCATAAATATGTATGAGATGTGCTTCACTTGAGCCATGTGTAGGTTTTCCGGATGTAGAGGGCTGAAATGAATCGGAGCCCAGATCATGATCTTGCCAGTCTTCATCATACTTACTCATAGAAAGTCGTCCAGCCAATCTCTGATGTCTTTGTAGCCAGCAGGCCGTTGTTACCATGGTAGGTGAGAAGAACCAGCTCCTGTCCCTGTGTCGTGAGAGTTTTCAGCCTGCTATTGGTGCCCATGGAGAGCCAAATCACCTGGTTGTCAGGGGCAACGATACGCACCGGCATGCGGTTAGGATCTCTGCGGATTCTCAGGGTGTTTCCGCTGCTGTCGGTAACAGCTGTGATGTCGTTCTCCGTGCTGTAGCTGAACGTGAACTTCAAGTCTCCGGTGAGCAGGCTCGCCGTGTGCTGGTGGGTGCCATTGCTGTCGAACGCGTACAGCTCCTGGGCGTCGGGGGAAGCCACCTCGTATGTTCCGGCAGTCAAAGTTGGCCCGTTTCTGCTCACGGCCCGGATGCGGATGTTGCCCAGGTCTGCCACGTAAAGGGTTCCATCTGGAGCCGCCACTAAAGAGGACGGGGCATTGAGCCTGGCATCTTTGGCATAGCCGTCCCCTGTCTGGTAACAGTCGCAGTTGGCATCGTTCTTGCAGTCGCAGTCAGAGGGAGCTCCGGCCAAGTGCGTTATCTCGCCATCCACAGAAACCTTCCGGATCCTGCTCATCTTTCTCTCATCTGTCTCGGCTATGTAGATGGCGCCGTGGAAAGATATGGCGATGGAAACAGCGGATTCTAGAGGGGTTAACTGCGCCCTCTGACCGCCGGCCACTCCGCGGTCCATGCCAGCCAACGGGCAGTGGACAGGGCGCCCAGCTGCGATGCTCACTTGACCGTTCTCTGTGATGCGCAGCACTATGTTGTTGTCCAGGACATACAGGGAGTTGTCCATGGGGCTCACCGCCAGGTCTGTGGGCCACTCCAAAATCACCTGGAATACAGGACATTATCGGATTAATATTTTACCCCCTACAGGACGAAATTACAGCGTGATTACACAAATCAAATAAAATGTGATTGCTCCTTACTCACAGCATTCCAGACCCAGGCTTGATTTAATTAAATTTTCACATATATTCAATAATTTCTAGTTCTTGTTTTTTATGATTAATAAAGTGCGGCAGTGACTCGAGCATGAGCCCAGTTCATGGGGCTGAAATCAATGGAGCACATCTCAAATTTACATATTATGTGATCTAGTTGTTGATTAAGCTGGTGTGGGATTCAAACACGACATATTAGTGACAGTGTAGTCTTTCTCTCCATTATGCACATTTATCAAACCTAGACTGTATAATTTCAATGAGCCAGGAGGAAAAAAAAGAAATAATAAGTGATGATAGAGCCTTGGGGAGTTATAAGTTTATCTCTTATCTTAATGGTTTAATCCCTCCTCGCGTTGCTCAACTTGTACGAGCACTGATACCAACATTTTAAGCATAATTCTGACCACAGCGAATTGTTGAGATCATTCCCGACTCTTAACATTTATATTGCGACTGAGATTTAAAGTATCAGGTCTTTATTCCCCCGTGCGACTGTAGTGTAGCTACAAAATAACCTTGAGCCTGCACTTCACGCCTTCCTGCACCATTTGTGCTGCACTAACTGGAGCTGCAACCTGAGAGAGAAACTCCCTGTGGGTAAGGGAAGTGGCTGAGGTCAATTAAGTATATAAAATTAAATCAAGTAAAATACACTTTACACATTAAAAGAAACTAGTGCAGTGACGTCCCCGTTTATAAACAGACTTTGGTGCAGAGTGAAGTTAGAAAGCTTTGTGTTCATCCCACCTGGTTTATCTGCAATGAAGATTTTATACCCAATGTTTCTCATAAAATGAAACTGAATTTGCTTCATTACTGTTCACATGTGTGGCTTGTATATAAGTTTGAATGATTTTCTGAACTAGTACAATTATTTTCATACATTTATGACAAATCTTTGGACCCATGTTCACAACCTTTCAAAATAAATGCTCTGTAATTCCGCTGTAGCACCGCAGCAACAAAACAAACGTCCTGCTCCTACTTTGAAGAGAAATTGCCAGACAGGAAGTTATTCTGTTAATGTAAAGCTATTACGTAGATCTTTACCCTGTCGCAGGTTCAACTCGGACTCAGTCGGACTGTTCGCACGCTGCCTGACCCGCACGCCACTGCACTTTCCCGGGTAATTTACCCAGTTTGCGAGATATTTGTTCCACGTCCATTTGTGGAATTAGGTAAATGATATTAACTACATCTTGGAAATGTTTTTTTACTTTTACAGTCTGCTTGTCAGAAATGTGTCGGCCCCGACCTCCGAATACACAACAGTTCTGATTAAAACTGTAAAACTGCTTGTGAACTGTGCTTTTCTCCACAGGGTGATCAATAATAAAACACGGCGCCTTTCAGGCTGCCACCAGTTAAACTGCACTGAGCCAATTCTCTGGCTCGGATGCCTGAGGATCATACAGTCTCGCCAAAACAATGTCTTTACCGGCTCAAAGCAAATGACTTGGTTAATTAGCAAAAAAGTGACAAGCTTAATCCTTTGTCTTCATGTTCTCTCCCCCCCCCCCCCCCCCGCCTTCACGTCCACCACCCACACATGCTGCAGAGATTGCTTTCTCCTCTGTTTACATTGAAAATACTCTTATGTTGCCAAAAACAGCCTTTCATTTTCTTCCCGGCTTTTATTTGTTTTATTCTTTCAATGTATTCCCATTGTTATCTAACCTTTTAAAAACGGACACAAGAACACGTGTGATATCTGCCGCCCGGGTCATTGGTTTTGGCTGCTGCACTTCTTCCTATCTCCTAAAGTGTTTTGTTTGTGCTCTTTCTCTTTGGAGGCTGATCTGCATTAAAACAGAAAACTAATTAAAATGTAAATTGGATAGTAAAATGGATGGAAAAGCAAACAAACAAAGGAAGAAACAAACAAAAAAAACCACCCTCCCACTTATGTAACACGTGTAAGAGGCGGCAGAACCTGATCCTGTGGCAATTTCCTTCTCAACAGTTCACTCACTTTCACTCGGCAGAGAAAAAGGAAATAGAAGATGCGGTGAAGGCTTCCTGTTTAATATGATAAAACCCCTTTTTTTTTATTATCCCTCATTATTCATCTTAAGTAAGTCCTCAAAGCTGTGAAACTCCCTTAAAGGGGGAGGGTTATTACGCACAGGGAGCTGCACTCCTCCTCTGAATGACCATTGTGCTGTATAGAGCTATAACCTATTGTGTAACGACAGGCCGCTGCTTTTATGTCGCCTTATTCGCAGATACTGTAGATGGTAAATTTAGTCGGACAAAGCCGGCCGCCATCAGGAGCCACTGAGGAGAAGGTTTTATGTGCAGCAACAGAGCTGCTTCATTATCATGTATGGCGTAAGTGTCCTCAATCCCTGAATTTCTAGTGGAACACTAAACACTAATTCAGCTCCAGCCACATCAAAACAAGGCCCCCAAAACCGAATAATTATTCCTCCCTTCTTATCGTCTGCCGTGACCTGAAAACTCATCTCTTCAATAAACACTTGACGTCCCCACTTCCTGCCTGAATCACATCCTCCTCCGAGCACATATTTTTTTTCCCGCTGTACTTTCCGAGAAAAATACTTTGCTCCTGTTTAGAGCTGGAGGAGAGAAGAAAAGCAAAACGCATTTTCTTCATCTGTTGTTGTTTTCTCACCTTATAACACTTCATTCTAAGAATTTTATCTTTTTTCCACTAATGTCACCGCTACATTCTTCAGGGTAAGATCTGTCAGTCAAGTGCCATCTTTCATTTAACATTTTATTTTAACCAGGAAATAATCGGTGGCATAAAAAAAACAACCTCCCTGGCCCCGACAGGAAATAACAAGGTGACTGAGTGAAAGAAGACAAAATTTATAATATCAGAATTAAACAAAAATTGAAGGATCAGTTAAAAGATCACATCCTTGAAACACACTAAAGAGCCAGGTTAAAATGAATTACACCCTATTCTAATATTATCCTCCTACAGCAGCCGGAAAGATTATTTTTATTAGTTATTGAAGTAGGGTGAATTATAATAGAAAAACATAATAATAAAACGCCCCCGCGTGTCTTGCTCTCACTCAAAAACCAATTGCCCCTGAAAGATTGTCATTCATGGAAAAAAAAACATATATTGCACATGAAATATATATGGAGTTATGTAAGGCTGCATATTAATGATGAGTCACGGGTGAGCGAACTGAAGCGGGAGATAGAGGGGCAGCGGGGGCACCGGGTGGCGCTGTGACATGCTCCGTGTGAGGCAGGGTTGACGACGGTCTGGTACGTGCGTGAGGGACCAAGTCACCTGATTGATGTCCATGCTGTTGTCACAGGTCAGGGGGCGAGCCGACGTCAGGTCGTTGGAGCCGAGGAAAGTGGAGAGGATGCCGTTCTGGTCCACCTTTCGGATCGTGGTGCCGTCGACAAAGTAAATCAGGCCGTTCTTGTCCACGGCGATGCCTGTTGACATCACGTAAGAGAGGAGGAGAGGGGGGGGGGGCAGAAAAATGAGAGGAGAAGAAGGGACGGAGAGCAAAAACAAACCATGTGATAACAGGACAACAAGGTAGATACACGGCATCTCCGCTTGCATGACTCAGTGGACGGAACACGACGGATACATGTGTCAAGCTTGCCTTCCCATTATTCAGGTCACTGCAAAAAGCACACCCATCAATAATTCACGGGCTGCTTTTCTGGTTTTAAATAATTTCTCAGGCAGAAGTGGGAAAGGCTGTATTCATACGGTATACGTATATGCACTTGCCACGTCTTGTAACCCCGCGCTCTAAAAAAAAGACCTCGTGAGGTGGGGGGTGTCACTGAGCGGTGCTTTGGGGCGATTTTTTGACAGCGGCAATCATCAACAATCTGCACACCATTTGAGAAATGAACGAGCCGGGGAGCGGAAATGACAGCTCCGGCCAATTTTAGATGAAAGGGGTGAAAGACAGTTGCCATGGTGACAAGTGTGGACTAGATTGTCTCAATGATTGAGTGCAAGCTCAGAGTCGTAAATTGCAGCCAGTTTGGATTTACATGCGGCGAGACTATTTTTCAAACTCCACATTGGTTTTGACGCAGCGTGGCTCTGGGGTGATTTCTGCCGACTGAGACTCTGATCTCAGGAACATGAACATTTTGCATATTGGGAGGTTATGTTTGGGGTTTTTTTCGGGGGGAGGGTGGGATTTAAAATATTCTGAAGAAGCATTAACTTCAGTTTTACCTCCAGAGTACAATTTATTTTTCATTGAAGTCTTTAAAAGCGTCTATGGGAAGGTGAGTGGTTTGGTTTGACCTGTGGCTGGGTCTGCGCAAGATTGCTTTCTGCTGAAACATTGACGAGCCCGGGGAGCCCACGGTGAAACCTTGGGAGCTGGCTGTTTGACAGTCTGAGATTCTCAGACAGATGAAAAGTGTCACATTTGAGCAGAGTTCACCAAATGTCTGAGAGGAGGAGGGGGGGGGGAATAGAGCCATCTGCTGTTTCTTCCCTGGTCTGGGCTTCCACCCACTCCATCATTAGAGACGCTCCCTCAAATTCCCTTCACTCAAAGCCCTTATCACCCAGCTGAGGCAGAGCTGCTGCAGTTGTTCATTCAGCGACAACGGGCGCAAAACAATTCATCTCGGCCTTTTCATCCAGAAGAATTGGGGAAAAGTGAGCAATCCAAGCACAAATGGCACATGTGCTATTTGAATGTGGACAACAGGTTGTGCGTAGTGGGAACCGACATGTGGAGTGCTGGTATTCTCGACATTCACAAAAGACGTTTGAGAGGAAAATATCTGCTATTTTCCAGGAATAAATGCAAAAATAAGTTCAGTTAATTAAGCTGGAGCAGCTTCTTTGAAAGGCAGCAGCTCTGCGCGGCCTTAATTACGTCCCCCCAAGGAGGCTGTATTTGTCGGTATAGGTTGGTTTGTTTGATTGTCAGCAGGATTCCACAAAAACTGCTTCACGGATTTCCACGCAACTTTGTGGAAGGAGGGAACACGGGCCAAGAAAGAACACATTAGGTTTGTTGGTCACTTTTTTCAACATTGCAATTCGCAAGAGTGTGTTTTGGGAATCTTCACCAATTTTTCATGGAACAATCAATGGCTCTTATTTAAAAAAAGCATATTTTAGGGACTTAAATCCATGATACGAGATGAAAATCTAGATCAAGCAGATTTAAATGAGGTTTCATAGGGGAACTGTTGAGGTGTGTGTTGTACTGAGTGCCCTTGTAATTCATAAAAGCATTGATTTGAATTCTTAGCCGACAGTCCTGCTTATTTTTTAACTTAAAAATGAACACAACCAGAATGTGTACCTGAAAATCTGTCGGCTCAGAGTTGGCACAGACGCCAGTGTGCACATAAATTTAAAACCCATCATCATGCCCCGCCCCCTCCACCATCGCCAGTTTTAAACGATACCTTTGGGTCCCGTGAGAAACGCCTCTGGAGCTTTGCCTCCGTCGCCACAGTGGTTCTCGTCGAAGGGCAGGCAGTGCTCCCCGGTTCCTGCCACCACCTCTGCATTCGCCTGCAGATCCTTGGTCCCCGTCAAGATTTTCGGTCGGTAGATCCTCCGGGAGTTTGTGTCCGACACGTACAGCTGGCCAGTCACTGGGTGGGTTGCCAGGTAATACCGGTGCGCTGGGTTGTTACTGCATTCAAGACAACAGCTCAGTTATATATTGTCATCGCAAAGAGGGAAGGGTTTTTGCTTTAAATGTCATCACGGTGCGGCCGAGCAGTCTATTAACGCTGCTAATACAGCTCTGAAACGTGACCTAATGCAATAATCTCTGTAAAATACCTGAATAAACTGTGAATGCCAACGAACCCATAATGAAATTTAGCCCAGGTTTCCCTCTGAATAAAACATTTAGTCAAGAATATATCCAAGAGTAGATTCCATAATATTTCTCCAGAGAGCTAACATTGTTTTCAGTATAAATTAAAGCTGAATACAGAACACATCTTTTTTTTTTTTTTTAAAGGAAATACTCTCGGAACATTCAAGGGAACGTGGAGAGTTGCACTTGTTTAACGACCAATAGCAAGTTGTGCATTCTTTTAATAGTAATGAAATTATAAAAACCTTCTTCAGACTCACGTGTTTGATTTAATTGCTTTTAAACAGTTGACAGTTAGTAAACACCAGGGTTCATTTTCTAGGTATTTAAGCCTCAATTAAACATGTCATTTTCTAAGACACACACCGTAAATGTCTGTTTAAGTGTAACTTGTTTTTCTTTCCAGTCCAATTGCAGGTTAATATAATCCAATTATCATCTCAATTAATGTCGTGTACGTGGATAATGAACTGAAGAAGGTGATGTGATGTTTTCACGGTGATGATATCTGACAGAGACAGACAAACACCTGCACAAGTAATGAAAACTGCCACCGTGGAAGTTTCTGCTTCAGTCTCCAGGTCCACAAACACACACACACGCACACACGCACACACTCTCTCTCTTGTCTTTAGGTAGTTGTGGGCACACACACTGACATAATGCCTTCCCAAGCCCCCCTTACCCAAACCGTAACCAAGGTTTCTGCAGGTTTCAACAAGTTCAATTTAGATCTTTATAAGACAAGTTTGACAGATGAAGGAACATCAGTGTCCAAGAATAACTTCAACTTCCCCATAGTAGAGAATAACCCTTGGAACACATGGAAATATTACAAACCTTGCATGCCGCCAAACAATTCCCTTTCTTTTCAAATTATAATAATAATAATTAAATGAAAATTAACATAATAAAACCTTCCATAACCTATTTCAGAATAGTTATTGAATTGTAGACAGTTTTACGACGCCCATGGAAACCCTGTTAACTACCATCACCAAATGTCCTACCCCAGCCCTTACCGTAACCCTGGCCTAAACTTAACCCTAAAACAAAGACTTTACCCCCAAACAGCCTTTTGAAGTTCTGAGGACAACGCCAAAATGTCCTCACAACGCCAAAATATCTTCACAACATCAAAATGTCCTCACCACACGTAAATTTCACCACAAAGTCAAAATGTCCCTACAGAGTCAAAATTTCCTCACAAAGTCAAAATGTCCTTACAAACCGGTGCTTTTGAACCAAAATTGGTCCTCACAACTATAGAAAGACTTGTACATACACACACACACGCACACACACTCAAGGTAAAAACAATAACCAGATATTTTGGTCGTGAAACACTGGAGAATTTCCACAGCGGGAGAGAAAGGGCAAAGCCTTTGAGAGCGAATAAGTAGCAGACAGAAGGTTGAAGAGATGGAAGTCAGACAGAATTTAACAGGATACCAGTACAGTGGGGGGTTCCAGTTTACAAAGCACAAATGACAACTTGTGTGCCAGATCATTTTATTTGTTATCACTCCCCTGTGGGGAGAAGCCTTTAGAAGTTTCAGAAACGACTGGCTCATGTTCACAAAGTGCAACAACTAATGACATTGCATCTGCCGCTGCTTATTTGCATTTATTTTGCCCCCGTCTCATAATGAATCTAACTCATTTTTGAATCAGAGCTAATGTGTCTTAAGATTGAGAATCAAAAGATTTTTTCAGCACATGATTGACTGATACTTAGATTTGAAGAAAGTCAATTAAATGATCATTTTCCGTGTCGGTCTCTTTTAAGCAAATTGAGAAAACGCTGACAAACTGTTGAATTAACCTTTTCTGCTCAGGCAGTGTTGATGCATGGCAGGTGCTCAAGTGTCATTAAAGAGCTCAAAACAGAGGCCGTTAATATGAAAAATCGCTCGCTTTACGGTGCAGTCGTAAACACGGCGTCTCTGCTTGTACTCCAGCTTAATGGTACCCCAAGTCAATACTGGTTGGCTTAGAAGTGGGATAATGTGACGGCAAAATAAATGTGGCAATGAAACATCTTTGTAAAATGATGAAGATGGAGTCGTAAAACCTGACAGCCTTTATGAGTCAAAGTAAAATGAACCAAACTGGGTGGATGCAAGTTCCTAGAAAGAAATTCACGGAGACGCACATAAGTAACTCTTTCTTTTACAGTCAACGTGCCGGTGGGTGGACGCTATAAATGAAACACCTGTATGACTTTATGCGGTCTTATAAAACAGTCCTGCAATAAATAAAAACCTTCGTGAAGCTTCTGATGTTAAATAAGTTTTTATGGTTTTACTTTATGGTGTAATATCTAATATTTTGTTTACCTCTTGGGTTAAAAAAAGAACCCCTCAGACGGTAGTCATAAACATGTCCCACGTGCAGGTAACCTCGAGCCTCTAATGATCCACAATCCAGAAAGTCTCATATCAACCTGTGCTTTAACATTTCCTCACACTTCTTCATGTCCCTCTGTCTGCGCTCCCGTTGTCCTTGTTTTAACTCCCTCTTCAGGACAAGTTTTTTGTAAGTGTGCTTTCACGGGACTCGAGGTCTAAATTCATCCTCAATCTTTCTCTTTGGCTCTGATCTGGCTCTGATCACTCTCGACAGTTTTATTACCTCCGCTGAGGAGTCCCACACTAGAGCAACTGGACGGATGACCACAGAAGTTGGTGGAAGGATGTGGTATGAGTCAGGAAATAATTAAAATTTTGTGCGGGTCTGGATCAGGGGGCGGATCCAGACTTCTCTTCACTTTATTTAAACTTGCAAGAGGACGTCTCGTCAACATTTAGTTAATTTAAGGCACATTTATGTGTGGGCAATTTGGTGCAAATCCAAATAAAAAACTTGGATCTAGAGAATTTTAATGTGGCTTCATAAGGGAGGAATGTGCTCTCTGAGTGGAATACTTATTTTTACTCTTTTCTAATCCATAACATTTTTATATATCTGCCGTAACGTTATAGGATCTTAAAACAGTTTTTGTTTCCAATTGTTTGCCTTCAATTCCTCAGTTTCAGCTTGTAAAACACCTTGTAACTGTTTTAAAAGGTGCTGTATGAATAAAGTTTATTATTATCATTATCGTTATTATTCACTGGCTTCCTGTAGAAGCTCATAATTAGCATAAAACATTGTTGCTGTGGCGCATACAGCCAGGAGTGGGATGTAATCTGAATGCAATCACTTTATATAACTATAAAACAACAAAAAACAAACAGAACATATCTGAAAAACTTTCAGTATAGTTTGTGTGCATGTGGGGAGGAGCGGAACATTCCAGTCTTTACACAGATCACACTTTTTTTTAAAAATATGGATCAAGACCAGTCCCAGTTTTCTAAATGTGTGTGTTTCATGGCTGCAGTTTGTTTCCTTTGGCTTCGACCAAAGAGAAAACGAACAAACAGGAAGATCTGTCGTTGCCTTTGAGTTCTCGTCAATATAGGATCTAAAAAAAAACAAATACATAAGTCACATGGTCTGACAATGATCTGGACCGTTGTGGTCAACTATCCTGCAGCTGCGGACGCCCACAGATCTTTGGAGGAAAATAAAGGCAAAGTTTATTCGGGTGACTGATGACAAATCATGTTTCACGGCGCTGCAGCGGGGAGGCTTTTATTCTCTCTGAGGGTCAATTAAGCTCACAAAGCTTACAAGAAAATACTGTGATACAGGCACTAATCAAAACTATACTGCACCTGCAGCTAGAATCAAATGAAGGAGAGACAATGGACTCTGTGGTGAAGGGATGTGGGTGTGTGGGTGGGTAAAGTGCTGCTGCAAACAAATCAGGCAAATTGGTGTTGATTTTAAATTCACCCAACAGGAACACGCAGCACATCATTTTGTTGTCACACTAGAGACGTTACCTCGATAGCCGGCTTAATAAAGTTATTCCAGTTTGCTCTGCGGAGCACCTCTGGCACTTCTGGTCAAGTTAATCACAGGACAACCTAATTGCCACCAATCTGCACCGTCACTCGATTCGATGCCGTTGTCTTAATCATGAATACAAAGCAGTTGTGTAATCCCCCCGCGGATAACAGCATCTGCCGAACCCCATTACTGGAAATGTAATTATAAGCTTCACGATGGTACTGTTAATTGCAGCACTGTTGTACTGGACTGCATTATAATGTATACATATATGCTGATTGTATAAATTTACATGAACACCCTGCTTGAATGTTCCTACTCAATTCTTTTTCTAATCTGTTCCAGGGTCCCAGCGTATGTCGTGGCCGCCCCGTCGATAATCACGTCGCACAATCCTGAAAGACCGTGAAACCAATCTTCTTATTTAGATGCAATCAACCAATAATTGGTTTGTTATAATTACACTGGCTAATCAGTGGTGCTAAAGGTGAACGTAAAAGAGAGAGTTACTCGTATACGTATGGAGCAGATGATGGAGGTGATGATGTCGGGAGAGCGACAGGAAAACATGCACTAAGGTTAAAACACCTACCTGTGTCTAAAGTCTTTATTTCTACGACAGGGAACAGGACGAGCAGGAAAAGAGGAGAAGAATCAAGACAATGAAATTGATCAATCACAAAGGGATACTTTTATTATTTTCAGTGTTATTTCTCCACCAGACAGCTTTCTTGCAAAAATGACTTATCTTATATCTCAGATACTGTAAATCAGAATCCAGTATTAGTCAGACCACAGCCTTAATATTCCTTTATTTGAACTATGAGGAATATTAAGAAACAAGGGCCCAAAAAAAAGCAGCGAGGGACAACTCTGGCAAGGTTTTAGCTCCTTTCCGTAGAAGACAGTCGCCGGTATAATCCCGCAATCTAGAGGCAAACCTGTCCCCGAGGTAGAGCAGCAGTTTACTTGAGCAGCGGGAGAGTGTGTGTGAATGCAAACGTCCTAATCAGCTGAACAGGACTTCACAGAAAGTCTGTGCAATGTTTAATTGAGCCAGCGAGTGGGCGTGTTGATGATATAACTTCTCATGCGCGCTTTATTGAGGCGCCACTCCTCCTCTAAATTGAAATATTTCCAGTAGATGAGAAGAATCTGCGGTTATGTCCAGACCCAATTCTCTGAACACTGCCCCAGGTTTCATCCATAGAAACTAATAAATCAATCGATGTATTTCGTTGCCTCTAACTTTCCTTATCATTCTGCGTGTGAATACAACTGAAAACCCTGAAGAAGTCGTGTGCATGTTGCTTGTGTCAGACGACATCAGGGTTATAGAATCAGATTCCATCAGAGCAGAGCAGTGACTCTGCTGGTTGACGCGTCGTCTTAATGGCGCCGTGTTTCAGTCCCTGTTTCGTACTGGTTCCGTTGTCAGGGAACAAACATGTAAATGGGAACATTAAAACACTGTGTATGTGTGAGCACAGAGTGAAGAAGACGAGCGAACAGATAAAGGTCTGAAGCCGAGTGACACTAAGCAGAATCAGAATGCGACGCGGTGATGTCATGAATATGCTAATTGGACCATTGCAGTTCCACAACGGTGCAGCCGCCGCGTCCTCCGTTTTGCACAATGACCCTAAACGGTCCAGCCAAATGCCAGGGTTTCTACCTAGTCCTGCTCCTAACAAGTGTCTGGTGAGAAAAATACAAACAGCTGAAAGTCAGAAAGTCAAAACATTCCTTTGAAGAGCAAACACAGCCACTGGAGAAATCACAGTCGTTCCGCAGAAAGTGGAGAAGTGGGACTGTGGCCGAGAGTTAAAAACCACAGGGAGGGAAACTTGTGCTTCTATCTCCATAAAGCCTCATCCTGCATTACCACTGCTTTTCTCGATTCAACCGCTCATATTGAAATATTGATTCTGCTACTGTAGCATTGGCCGCTAATGCCGACTTTACACTCAGAGCTGTTGAAAGAGATTAAGGGAATCCCATATGATGTATTTAGGCTCTTGCACAGCCACAATGCATCATAAATGCCAACAGCTTTGGTTTCAGATACTAATATCGAATAGAAAACAAGCAAATACTCTGCCAACGATGAAGATATAGTACATTTTGCAAAGAAAGGGGCACTTCTTCTACTGTAATGGTTTAAATCTCGGCTGCAGCCGTCACCTAGTTTGAATTAAAACTATCCCCACTGCGTCTTTTGTGTCAGAGTAAATTTAATTTGGCTTCTTCATGGAAGTGGTTTGTGTTTCTCTCCTTGCAAAGCGAGTAAAATAGTTGCTCGGAGACACAAACCATTTCTGAAACCATTATTTATCCTGCAAGGTGTTGCTGAGCATGCATCCCGCTCCCCATTCATAGTGTTGTACGCTTTTCCCACACACGAGAAACTGCCCTGTAGTGGCTGATCAATGTGCAGGTACGTCAGCAGGTTACTGAGCTAGAGAGGATTTCTTTTCTCAACGTTTTGCCTTGTCCACACTAATGCAGATATTTAGCAGAACAAACTTTTTCCTTTGTGTTGGGGCCTCTCGTTCACACGCAGGGCGATACGGGGTTTTACGGCACGGGCGTGCTCGACGAGCGTTTCTGTGTTCTCGTCTGGAAGGAGATATTTTGTCAAATCAGATATTATTTGTTAAAACTGAGGGAAACTATCCGTAGTCGTGGAGACAAGGCCTCATAATCTTATCACTAACTTACACACCGCTCGATGTGCAACGACCTGCTCGCACCGCTGTGACCCGCGTCCACT
The DNA here is from genome assembly GCF_009819705.1 of Hippoglossus hippoglossus. Lineage (NCBI taxonomy): Eukaryota > Metazoa > Chordata > Actinopteri > Pleuronectiformes > Pleuronectidae > Hippoglossus > Hippoglossus hippoglossus. Next base: position 22,441,442 of record NC_047160.1, read on the forward strand.
TGAGCCACTCTTCATATGTTTGTCATTTACGCGTCTGGAGCAGGATGATCGCCCAATGTACATTTAATCAACACCTGCTACTTTGAAATAAGCCAACTGGCCGAATCAGAGTCATTGCAGAGAGAAGCCAACTTGGCATGAGGGCGTAAATCATCCCAATTACACGCTGAAGACAGGATGTCTTTCCTAATTATGGAGATGGATGGGGGAAGGATTTCAGATTTCTATGGGCAGAGGAGAGATGTGTGTGAGTGGAGGTCTGTCCACTGTGACGTTTCAAGTTTCCCTCTCCACACGAGCGCTGAATGTAGAAAAGTTGTTGAAAGTATTTTCAGTTTTTTTGATAGTTAACATTTGTCAAATATGTTTCAGGTTTTTTTTAACTGCTGAAATACTGAAATACAAGTAATTATAAAAAAAAAACAGAAAGACGTAAAGTCAGTATAGTGCTAATTCTGTTTTGCATTAAACCTCTTTCTTTCATCTTAACACTACACAAATTGCTAAGTTTACACAAATTTCCAGCTTAATTCTTAATATAATACTTTTACCAGTTTGGACACATTTAACAAAACAAATAAACTATAAAACTAATCCACCTAAAAAACGAAATCCCTACCAAGGGCCTCGATCTTACCTGAGCTCCATGATACTTGTGACATTGCCCGATGGGTAGATGCGGCGGATGTAGTTGAAATCGCCGACATACAGGCTCCCGTCGATGCCCCACGCCAGAGCCACCGGCGCCAACAGCTTGTTGCCTTGGGCCTGTCCATTACAGCTGGGGCACGAGATGCTCCGGCGCCGCCCGTTCCCCATGACGGTGGAGATCACAGGGGGCTGCAGGGAGATGAACTGGTTCTCCCCGCTGCCTTTGTACAGAATACCTGAGGAGAGACAAGAGGGCGGGCATGAGAACACGGTGTATCTGTGTCACCGCGAGCAGATAATGGACTCGTTATTTATCCTTTACCTAACCAGAGAGCCTCTTGAGATGCAGCTCTTATATGACACATCCGGCTAGAATGGGAACAGTCCATTTGCAACAGGCTGATATGGAACATGTTAAAGGAAGGGGTCCACACTTTTGAGGGGGTTCATTCAATATGTGGTGTTTGGATCAGTTGTGATGAAAACAAACAGCACGGGTGAGACTTTCTTAACGACACAGATGAAGTGATATCCAGCTTCACTTCCTCGTTCTGAGACACGTGGCTAAACTGACCAATCAGAAGCCAGAGAGCCATATATGTGTATTAACTCAAACATGTTTATTAGCCTAACCCCTAAATGTTATATTGCAAAGAGTCAGGTGAGAAAATCAATACCACTCAAATATCTGTGTTTTAAAAATGTAACTGGAGCCAGGAGGTAAATAGCTTAACAAAGGGAAACAGCTAGTTTGACTCTATCCAAGGTTCAAAGAGACTTTGCTGAATAGCATTTTGTTTCTCACTGGTTTAATTCACACACAACCAAATATAAAATTGACATGTTAATGTTTTCGACTGTCGTTCTGGTTACCGCCTTGCTCTAACCAGAACGTTTTTCATTACAACAAAATAAATCTGAAATGTGGTTTGTTTATTACACAATTTTAGGGCGTTTAATTATACAATACTTAAATAAGTGTTTGCTTAATTAACACACACAAAGATTAGACAGTGATCAGATTCAAATCGTGCAGAGCAGTTGACAGCACACGAGGAAACACGTTGACGATCAATTCAACTGACATGTCCTCATAATTTAATGGGATGCATTATTATTATTATTATAATAACACCACTTCTCCCACAGAGCTTGAACATATTTGATCTAAAATAATCTTTCTCCCTGACAGATGGCCTGATTTCCCCAGGTCAGAGAAGAGATGGTAAACATAAATCCGGGGCAGTGTACCTCCTCTTATAATGGTGCAAACATTTCACTGAGGACTCACTGGATCTTTCTTTCTTTTTTTTAGGTGGGGTGGGGTGGGGTAGGTGGGGTGGGGTGGGGGGGGTGGTGCTTACACTCTTCAAAGGGGGAAAACACATCAAACGGAAAGACGTGCAAGCTAGAAGCTGTTAATTATTCACATCAAGTAACTTGTTTGAGTTCACACTGCCTCTGTCCTAATTAGTGGATCTATGACACCACTGAATGGACACATAATGTTGCTCTCCCACGGCGTCATGCTGGAAGCCCCCGTAACCTTCCACGTATGTGAAATCGAGCGTGCGTGCCCAACGCCGTTTGCCCCCCCCACCCCCTGATTAGTTCCTCTCATTGATTTAATTGATTGAAGGGCAAATTCAAATGGAGGCACGGTCTGGCGAGACGTTTGACGATCTGACCAATCTGTCTTTTGTATTCCAGAGCGTTGCACCCGAGCCTCTAACAAAGACAAATAGGTCTGGGGGACAGCTTTATGCGTGACGCCATCAAATGTGCGACCTTGGGACTTTAATTGAAATGTGATCCATGTGTCTGCTCAGTGAATGAAACGCACGGCGCGATGAAAACTCTCAGCTGAGCAGAAAGGTTGACGCTGCGCAGAGAAAACATGGCGACAAATGACAAATAGCGTGACTAGAATTTCATGTGGGATGTTTGTGTAATAGATTTTTAACATTCCCAAGGAAAAAAGACAAAGATGTTTCTAATATCCAGAAGCCTAATGCAGTATGTATGACATGGATCAGTTGTAGCAGTGCAGCCGTCTAGGATTTTGGCCGGCGTTCAGCAGAGAGGAGGAAGAAGGGAAAAGAAAAAACGAATTCTGAGGTCATTTTGGCAAACTGCCGCGGTCTGTTCTGTTTACACTTCCATCACGGTTTACTGTACACAAGTCTTACCGTAGGCTATTAGACAACATAATGGAATAGATTAAATACACCAATCAATCACCGGCTACCCCCCACGATCAGTCCAGACTCAGCATGGACACTGAACTCTTTCACTTGGATTTCCTCACACACACACACACACACACACACACACACACACACACACACACACACACACACACACACACACACACACACACACACACACACACACACACACACACACACACACACACACACACACACACACACACACACACACACCCGCTGCCACTCTTCTGGGGAGCAGCTGTGAAGTGAGGGAGCAGATTAAGGTTCAGTTTTGTCCCCTCAAGGACACATGGTCATGACACATTACTGCTGATGATTGTTGCGAGGATCAAGCTTGTGACGTCTCAGCTGGAGAGCCGCACTGATGGGAATTTGGTTCTCTCGCTCTCCGGCGCCGCAGGCCGAAGGAGGGGGACTCCGACGGTGTCCGCACCAAAATGGCTTCGGAGTCTTTAAAGTTATTTATACATATTTTATGAATTCACCGCGTGCTCTGCTCTGAGTTCTCATGGAATCTTTAAAGCCGAAACAAAAAAGAAAAATCTCTATGAAACAAAATGGAATTTATTCGCTCTGGCAAAGTCGTGTTGTTTTTTCCTGCACAGACTGAAACAAGCTTTCAACAGATTTTACAGAGGAGACATCAAGTCAAAGTGTGGCAGCTGAATGGATTAACAATTAGGGACGTGGCTGCCTATTGATTAGTAAATGACTATGTGTGGAGGCGTGTTTTGACTTTTGGATAGAAATTGAAAAATAATAATAAAATTAAATCACTGTTTTGCTTGGCACACGGAGAGAAAGAGCTTTTTAGAAAGTCTGAGAATCTGTTGTCTCTCGCTCTCACTCCAAAGATGACTCCGATACTGATTCATCCAGCAATTACACAGCCTGTAATGTAATGTCAGTTCACGTCATCTGCAGCAAACAGCCAGACACACTTCGACTCTGGCAGCAGTGGGAAATTTGCCAAATAGTAATGGAAAGAAAATGAAAACAAAACATAAATGTGTATTAGAAAGAAATGAAAGTGACTGCGGAGCAAACCTGAAGGCAAATTTCTATCAGAGAAAAACAAAGCTGAAAATAGAAAAGTGTACGGGCACATTGGAGCAGAGTGGAAAAAGCTGTTGCTCCAGCATATTCACAAACCTGCCTTCCGCTAATAGAACTCATTACACGACTACCAAGGCCATCGCTCTGCGTCCTTTAAATATGAAGATTCACTCACTGATGACTGTTTGTTCAATTGATTCCACTTTTATAGAAGCATAACAGAAGGCAGACATTTCTTTTGATAAAAGGCTAATTTGAGTCGTGTAGTGAAAATACTTTAATGCCGACATCGCGGCTCCCGAGATGATTAATGGTTCAAATGCAAGGCCGAGCCTCAACACCTGATAAAAAAAAAAGAAAGAAGAGAAGTCGGAGCGCCCCGAGCAATGTCACCTTGGTGACACATGGAGAGCCCAGAGACTGGTAGGGGAGGAGCAGCAGTGTCTTAATTGCACCGTCCTTCTTTGGTCTCCTTTGCACTGTGTCATTCTAAAGATACCACCCGTGTTCCCGCTGATTCACCGCGATAAAGGCTCGAAGTGGAAAGATCTCCGTGCCTCAAATGCAGCCTGTGTGCGAGCTGTACAAGTATAAGCTCCCTCCGAGATACTGAGTTCCAGAACTCTGGCTGTGTCCACTAACAAACAGTTATGTTCCCCGAGATAGTTTCCCTACAGTTTGAGGGGAAGGCATATCTGCTCATTACGAAGAAACGGAGGAGGGGGGGCAGGAGGACATGACTGAAGCACAGACACCGGCAATTTGCCTTATCTGGTTTGACAGGCTCTGGAGTGGAGGCAGAGAGAGAGAGAGAGAGAGAGACGGGTCTTTGCTCGGGTCTTTGGCCACAAGCCATGAGAGGAAAAAAAAAAAGTCCTCAGATGTTGGAAGCAATGCGAAAATGAAGCAGGAGTCACAACAAAGAGCGATAGCGAAACGTCTGGCGCTAAAGTTCTGTGCGGCTGCAGAGGACCACCACTTGTTAACATGTTGGGTGAAGACATTAGTCAAGGTTTACAGCATTAAAGAATCAATACGGGAGCAGCAATGAAGGCAAACAGTGATATTTGGATTCATCGTCATGCCGACTGAGGATATCGAACTGCATCCGTTGCCCAAAAACCCACACGGGCCATAAATCACACATGTCAAAAAGTGGCCGGATGCAAGACTGAATAATTCAGTTTGGACTGAGAAAATGCAAGCTGATAAAACTAGATGCCGAGTCCCAACCTCTGTAATAAAAATGAGTATGTGTGAGGGGAATGACAGACAGGATTATAGATGGAGTTATGATACTTGGATGTGGATACTGTAAAAACTAGCATACACCAAAGTTGCTACCAAAACCATTCCACTTATGGCAGGAGCACACTGATCCAGGCAGAAGATGAACAACGTGACAGAAAAGTGATGAAATCTTTAAACATGGCTCCAAAATGGCGTTTCGATGTGATGAAAAAAGACCCGGTGCAAGACTTTGTCAGTGTCAGAAATGTAGGATGACAAACTAACAATGTGCCGTAACGTACGATTCAGTGGGCGTTGTCGCACGGTCGTCGTAGATCAAAGTTGATGTCGTAGCCGTGTTCATTAGATCAATGTCGCACAGTTGCTGAAATCTCAGAGTCTGTAGGCGCCTTTAGAGAGCTTACTGTCTTTCAGTCGAGCTAATAGGATTGCAGCATGAAACCCTTTTGGCAAATTGATTAAGCCCCTGTCAGACATGGCTAAATGAGACAAACACAAGTTTGCTCAACTAATGTTAAATTCTTTTAGTTAGAGTTTGCTATTTATTTTTGGGGCAGTGCTTGAAGAGGACGAGTGAAATGTGTGAAACCCGCCTTGGGGGGTCCACAGCCGTTAACTGCACGGGAAAAACTCGACACCATCTGGTTGATGTTTTATTTCTGTCATCACTGGTTCCACGTAAACGTGCGAACCTGCACATGACGATTTCTCCTGCGCAGCAACAACCAATTTTCTGATAAATCCGGCACAGCTCAGTCTAATAAAGGATGCACCCGACATTAGCATATCACACAGGCCGCACCTATCTGTTGAGCGCAAAAATGCTCCTCACAACTGCAACTCCAACTGTGATGCTGCCACAATGAAGTCTTTAGATATGGGTGTGCTACACTTTGAGACAGGTGGGATGAAACAAAATGCACCAGCAGCAGTCAGGCTCGAGGCATATTTCCGTGTTCTTTCGCACACTTCACAAACTTCACGTCCTGGATGGCTTGACAGATTGGGTTCGGCAATGGGCCCCTTCAGTACGTCTGTTCTTTTAATGTTCAACAAAGAAGCAGGACATAGCAGCATCAAAGCAAAGGAAGACTCTGTTTGAGGAACTGGCTCTCTGACAGCTTTTCCACGTCCAACAAAAGACTCTTTGAAACATCCCCGAGATGTGCGAGGACCTAATATACATCCAGAATAGATGAACTACAATAACGCTGCAAACACGATGAGCATTGTAAAATAAATAGTAGTGCCCCTTGCCAATGTGTAGATTTGCAAGTAAGATGCTAGAAAACACTACACTCAACATCTCTTTTTAACAAAACAGGCTTCTCTGGTTGCCAAAATATCTCGTAACACAAATGACCTTGGAGGTTTATTTAAAGCTCGATGGACCAGGCCAAGAAAGACTCGGTGGCCAGTGCCAGATTTATACTTTGAGCCAGGCGGCTGCAGAGGGCATGAGACGAGGCTCCAGGACTCACGTTAACGTCTTCATATTGTACATGTAACCCCTCGTCGGGGCTCTGTCAGGGGCCACAAAGATTATGATTACTTGCTTGGGTTCCCTACTTCTTCCCCTATGTGATTTGAAGAACACGTTATATGTATTAATTCAATATCAGCACCGTGGACACGTATGGGCTACGAGCTGGAGTCTATTTTCATGCACAATTAGCCGCACAAACACTTTGATAGTGTGCTGTTAAAGCAGCAAACCTCATTACCTTCTTCAACCTCCCTGGACCGACTGGCGGTGCCTCAGATACTGCAACTTAATCGCACACCCAGAGGACACATGCTTTTTTATTATGATAGTTTGTGTCATTTAGGAACCAAGCCGGTGCAGAACTCTGTGTATAAGTCATGTCATTTTGAAAAGAAATTAAATGAGGTTTAATTGAAAGTCGCACTGAATATAAATGCAACAATGACGGAGTAAAAGCCGGTGAAAGCTTTTGCAGTGAGGCAGCCTCACAGCGTCGTACACTCAAGTGTTGATAGCCGCTGAGGGCCGATGTGTTGCCTGATAAAAGCTCACCTTCTGCTAAATTTGGACACTTTTGCTGCTTCTTCAGAAATTGACTTTATTTTTAACTCCTGCAAAACACTGCAAAGGGAAGTGAATCAGAACAAACCTGTTAGGTGAAAATTGCGACCTCTGAGTGAGTAAGTGAACGTAGGTGTACAGTAAATCTCTGACGTGTAAAAGCTGGCAAAAGGCAAACTGGTCATGCTAGAAGATGTTTTGCTGCATATTGAGCCACATTCCGTCCTCTTAAACACGACACTAAGGCATATTTCATCTTAATAGTAGAATCTCCACATTTAAATGAAAAACATTATCTTCCTCCGGGTGATGGAGTTTTATTTATCTGTATCTTTAACACAAAGTCCTTTTGACTTGACAGCCACTCAAAGTCTGGGAGACGCTGCAAAGATTATTGTTATTTCAAGTTGTTCACAGTTCAATCTACATGTTAAATGTGCAATGTTATATTTCACAATGCCGAGTGGACCCACACACTCAACACCACTGGATCTGTTGTGGATGTCTAGAAACAAAAAGGCTGAGAAAGGATGAATGGATGGATCCAAAACATCTACACATTACATCAGCTGTAATATTTCACATTTTCTCTTCCTTAGTGATACAAATAATGTTGAATGAGAAGAACTGAAGGAACACATGCCTGTAAGACACAATAAGCTGTCTAGAACTAAACCAACTAACCTACCTACCTACAAACCAACCAACCTATACGAACCTACCTACGTACCTACCTATTAACAAACCTACAAACCTATAGCTACCCGCCAACCTACCTTAACCTACCTATACCAACCAATCTACCTACCTACAAACCAGCCAACCAACCTACATACCTACATCTACCTTCCGACCTACATATACCAACCAACCTATAGAACCTACCTTCCTACCTGCCAACAAACCTACCTACCTATAGCTACTAGCCTCCTACAATCCACCCATGACTACAAATAGTTGGGTACTACTGATTTAAATCCCCCAAAACAAACCAAAAAAACGGCCACACAAAAAAAAAGTAAACATGCACGAGAAAACAACCGAGCATCCAGTCAAGAAGTCCGACCTGACAGCGTAAGACTCAGGACTCCGCTGAGGGCCATGACTGTAACCTCCACTATCTCCCAGATGAAAGGGACACAAATTGCGTCGGACAACTGGAACAACAGTTGTGAGCTGGAGTGGGTTTCATGTCAAAACAGCGGCCTGGCAAACTGACAATGCACACCACCCTGAGGCCTACTTCCTATAATTGCGGTCACATTACTGCCTGCACTGTTAAAACACGGCTCTGAATTCTCTAGATTATAGTGTGTGACCTCCCGGTGCTGTAACTCAGCAATGACTCTGTGATGTATGTATATCTGATAGTTTCATTATGTACGTTTCACTTTCTCACGTCGCTGCACCGGCACGACACAGAGGCCGACTCTTGTCCGTTTATTGTACTTGGCGATTAAAGCGATCCTGGTTGATGACAGAGCAAGAAATTTAATTTGCTTTATTGAATTAATGCAAGAATTAAACATGACGCCTGTTCATCAAAAGCTTAAGCTCTCATGAGCAGCCAACAGGCCGTCGTCCTGGAATAGCTGAGCAGTGTGGAATCCGTGGCGAGCCGTGCACCCCGGTGACTTACTCGCTGATTTATTCGATCATTACTGTGAATGATCAGCCCTTCAAAACTCTCCTCTATTATCTCCAGATGGGATGACGAACCATAATTCATTTTGATTCACATATTTATTGAGGTGATTCTGGGTGAAGACCGCCTTCCTGTAACCCTAAGAGTCCAACTACCTCTGCCCAGCACGCACACTTTCACATTCCCACCCCGTATGTACAAATGAGCATTTCTTACCGTTCTGAATGTCCAATATGTGGTGTTTGTCCAACATCCACCCTCCCATGTTGGCGGCATCCAGTTCAAAGCCTTGCAGCATCGCCGTCCTCTTCTCCCAGAGCACCACATCAAGGCAGGACTCGTATTCATATCCCACCGACACTGAAAGTAACGACAGCAGAGGCCCGTGGTGAGCGAGGTTGCAACCTCCTTACCTGACACTTACAGCGGCAATGAGGCCTGCGCTCCATAAGACATTCAGCACACGTGGCTGCTGTTTTCTGTATCTGCTGCTCCGGCGCTCTCATTGACTATGTAATTTCCTCCAGCTGGGATGATTTTAGCAGACCTGTGGGGTTTCTGTGTTTCACCTGCACAGTTTGTATTTTATGTGCTCTCCTCTCATTTGTCTGTTTTATATTGTGCGAATGCAAATCAAGCGCAACTGCGGAATAGTGTGTAAAGTGGCATGAATTATTTAAACAATAAAAGGCTCAGATGGAGCACATTATCGTGAATATCATAAATGCTGGGATATGGCCACAGCCATAAGCCATGAATGAATCCTGTTGACTGTCGGGGTGGTGAAGTTTTTCCTCTGTAAAATCTCAAACACACATCGTGCTTTACAAAATCCCACAGCTCTTTTTTATGGGGGGGGATTAATAAGGTGGTAAAATGCGCATTGTAGTTGTGCATAAACAGGAAAATATGATCCATGACTGTATGTCAAGATGGACGACATGACTGCTCTCAAAAGTGAAGCCGGAGCATCTGGATCACCACGTGGTGGCTGGTTGCTGTACAGGTCATGAACCCTGCCTCCTCCATGTTAGTGGATGGGACACGGACCAAACTAAATAGTCAAATTACAAGTCAAAGATGTTTTCTGTGTATTTAGGAAGTTCTTATTACACTGATTTATGTCCAAGTGGTAATTATTTCTGATAAATTTGGTTATAATTAGTTATTTGAGACTGAATAGCTATTGGGTGTGTGCGTATATTGACTCTGGCTCTGACGGCGGTGTTCATTTCTGGATAGTGGGAGGAAGTAGAGAAGCTTCATCCATCTACAGTATATATACAGTCTGTGATGTAATCCCTAAAGCAGTGTGATACTTGAGATGACACTTAGTATTATATAAGATATTCTCTTACGATCAGATCAAAAGGTTCTTCTGTTATTTGTCAGTGGTTTTTATTGTAACTATACTTACTCCTTGCAGGACATTTTTTCACACCACTGCCTCATAGGCAATTTTTCATTCAGTGCACTGAAACCAAAATATCATATATGCAAAACAAAGAAGTCAGCAAAAGACCAGTGGCCTTAAAAAATGTGGCGCTGGGGGATTTCAGGATTTCAAACAACTCTGTAAATATTGCACATGGTAATAAAAAAATAAAAAAGTCCCTGACGGAAAAATCCACTCTTCAAATAAAAAGGGAGAATCAATCTTCACAGGTTCAACCAAGGTTCATTGCCTGAAGGTAGCTCAAGCATCTGACAATGAACCTATGCTTACACAACAGTCTTTAGTCGGCACGTCACACTGGGAACTCACCCACAGCCTCTGCCAGGCCAAAGACCTTCTGGTTGTAGGCGTCTGTTTTATCCCAGATGAAGGTGTAGGAGAGGTCGGGGAACGCAGGGAACGACTTCTGGAACTGACGGCCCATGACGGCCACCATCAGGTGGACCTTCATCAGGCCAAAGGGGAGACGCTCCGGGGTCAGGAGCACCTTGAGGATGGGCTTGTAGCCAGCTGCCCTGGAGCTCAGGTAGACCAGGTTGAGGTCACTGCCTGGTATGGCCACTTGCTCGTGGAGGACCTGATGATTTTAATTAGTAGTCAGACTGGTGCCAAATACACAGCGGGAAGTGTCGACTTAACAGGAGCAACAGGAGCAACAGGAGCAACATGAGTTTGCTGGTATTTAATGGAGAGGAAGATTGTAATTACAGTACATTAAATGAAATGTTAAAATGATTTCAAGCAACACTATGTAACGTCCCCTCGGCTACAGCGCCCCCTGCAGCCACACGTGGTTATTCATTCTCTTGGGCTCCGTTTCCAAGTAATTAAGTGGTTTACATGTTGAGACAAAACAGAGTGTGGATCTTTTAACCGGAGCTCTGACTGCGTGGTCGCTGAACTGAAACACAACCGAACGGTGGATATTACCCATGATCCCCGGCTTCCTGAACTGCCGCTATAACAAATACACCAAACTCTCTTTAGAATTCTTGATATTGTAGAAAGTTTTGAGAAAAATGTTTAATGACTTCCAAGTCTCTTTGACTGATGTAAGGTTCAGCATCACTCTTGAACTTGCTGGGCCCGACTCTGGTAATTTAAGCTGCGGCTCACAGGCGATCGCTCACCAAAGTTACATAGAGCAAGAGCAGGCGCTCAGGGTGAAGAGTGGGGAATGAGAGAGGCACCGTTTTCTCTATTCCAAGTCAGTGAACCGTCAAACTCATTTTGAAACTGCTATTTTAAGGTAAAACAGTTGCATAGTGTTGCTTTATTGCATATAACCATTAATGACATGTAAGAGAAAGGGTTGTTGGGGGTTGTACTCACATACAGGCTGTTATATTCTACACA